>NC_045429.1:320500928-320825720 GCF_902635505.1 Sarcophilus harrisii
CAAACTGTGCATACCCTTTGATCCAGCAGTGTTACTACTGGGATTATATCCCAAAGAGATTATAAAGAAGGGAAAGGGACCTGTATGTGCACGAATGTTTGTGGCAGCCCTTTTTGTAGTGGCTAAAAATTGGAAACTGAATGGATGTCCATCAGTTGGAGAATGGTTGAATAAATTGTGGTATATGAAAATTATGGAATATTACTGTTCTGTAAGAAATGACCAACAGGATAATTTCAGAAAGGCCTGGAGAGACTTACATGAACTGATGCTGAGTGAAATGAACAGGACCAGGAGATCATTATATACTTCAACAACAATACTATATGATGACCAGTTCTGATGGACCTGGCCATCCTCAGCAATAAGATCAACCAAATCATTTCCAATGGAGCAGTAATGAACTGAACCAGCTACGCCCAGAGAAAGAACTCTGGGAGATGACTAAAAACCATTAGTCCCTATTGAATTCCCAATCCCTATATTTATGCCCACCTGCATTTTTGATTTCCTTCACAAGCTAATTGCACAATATTTCAGACTCTGATTCTTTTTGTAGAGCAAAATAACAGTTTGGTCATGTATAAAAAAATAAAATTAAATTAAAAAAAATAAAAATAAAAAATAAACCTCAACCCTTAGACCTTGGCTAGAACTTTTTATAGCTAATTATCACCCTCTTTTTTTTTTTTAATAGCTTTTTATTTTCAAAATATATGCAAAAATAGTTTTCAACATTCAATCTGGCAAAACTTTGTGTTACAAATTTTTTCTCCCTCCCTTTCCCCCATCCCTTCCCTTAGACAGCAAATAATCCAAAGTTAAACATGTGCAATTCTTCTACACATAATTCCACTATTATTGTGATGTACAAGAAAAATCAGATCAAAAAGGGAAAAATGAGAAAGAAAACCAAAAACAAGCAAACAACAACAAAAAAGGTAAAAATATTATGTTGTAATCCACATCCACTGCATAGTCCATTCTCGGGGTGCAGATGGCATCACAAGATCATTGGAACTGGACTGAATCACCTCATTGTTGAAAAGAGGCAAGTCCATCAGAATTGATCATCACATAATCTTCTTGTTGCTCTGAATAATGTTCTCTTGGTTCTACTCCCTTCACTTAAGCATCAGTTCATGCAAGTCTCTTCAGGCCTTTCTGAAATCATCCTTCTAATGGTTTCTTATAGAACAATAATATTTCATAACATTCATATACCATAATTTATTCAGCCATTCTCCAACTGATGGGCATCTACTTGGTTGCTAGTTCCTTGCCACTACAAAAAGGAGTGCCACAAACATTCTTGCACATACAGGTCCCTTTTCCTTCTTTAAGATCTCTTTGGGATGTAGGCCCAGTAGAAACTCTGCTGGATCAAAGGGTATGCACAGTTTGATAGCACTTTGAGCATAGTTCCAAATTGCTCTCCAGAATGATTGGATCACTTCATAACACCAAAAATGAATTGGCTTCCCAGTTTTCCCACATCCCCTCCTAACATTCATCATTATCTTTTCCTGTCATCTTAGAGGTGTGTAGTAGTATCTCAGAGTTTTCTTAATTTGCATTTCTCTGATTAGTAGTTAATTATCACCTCTTAATAATGGTGACATTTCCTTTCTGGAGACAGTCTCTGCCCTTTCCCTTCCCCTTCTTCTGTCCCAAGGCATAGTGCTTCTTATCTACTCTGGAGTCTGATGTTTCTTTTCCATTACAGAAGCCAAGGAACAAGTCCTGGCCAATCTTGCAAACTTTGCCTATGACCCCAACAACTACCAGTATCTCCGGGACCTGCAAGTATTGGACTTATTCCTTGATGTACTGAGCGAGGACAGCGATACTTTAGTGGAATTTGCCATAGGTAAATGGCCTGTGGGATTGGGTAGTGGAAGGATTAATTTTGCCTTGTAATTTTGTACTCTCCCCCCCTACTTTGGAAGATCTTTAAGGTCTTTTCTGCCCACGTTATTGAACCGGAATAATTTGCTAGTGATGATAATGCATCATCTGCTGGAAATACATCATCTCCTTAAGACAGCCATGCATTAATTCTTTCTGCAACCTATTGTAGAGATGATAATTGCCCAGTCTGCAAAAAAACTCACTGAGGCAGAGCTGAGCCAAAGACACTCTATTAAAGGGTCTATAGTCCCCTCTAATGAAGTAGGCTTCAAACCTTTCTCACTTGGTAAACAAGTAGTGAACATTACATTAAAGTTTGAGCCTATTATAAGGGCCTACTATAAGAGCCTATCTTATCTAATTATCCCTATAGGATTTATGTAAAATCTCAAATTGGTTAATACTCTGGAATAGAGTGAGGGGCCAAATTAATCTTACACTAACAGGATGGGATCTGTTGACTTCATTTTTCTCACCTGTGGGACGAGAACATAATAATACCTGCTCAGCTTGAAAAGATAGAGTAAGAATAAAATGTTTGAATAATGGATAGTGTGCCATAATAAAGAAAAGACCTGGCCTAAAAATCAAAAGACCTGGGTTCAAATACTGTCTTTGACACACATAGCTATGTAAATATGGTCAAGTAGCTTAATATATCAGTATTTCAGACATCTCTAAGATGCTAAATTGTAGATGGGTTGCCAGCCTGCAATTGTGGAGGGATTTTCCACATGAGGAAATTTCTCCAAATAATAAAATTATAGCATGTTTATTTTATTAAACTATTTTTCTTCCCTTTTTTTCTCTTTGTTTTAAGAGATGCCTATCCAGGGAGAGGAGGAGGGAAGAAATAGAACAAAAGCAATCAATAAAATTTTAAAAAGAAAAAAAGAATAAGAAGTTACAGGTCTAGACCACAAAAATGACCAAAAGTATAAATGCTCAGTATTAAGGAATAATATGTGTTCATATAGCACTTCAACATTTCCAATGCCCTTTGGAGCAATGTCCACTGAGATTGGAAAAAAGGTTTGTGGTAAAGTTGTAAAGGGCTTTAAAAGTGAGACAGAAATATTTATATTAGAGGCAATGGGTCCTGTGTCCCCCAATCCTGGCTTGTAGTTTACTAAATAAGAGGGTGACATGTTCAGATTTTTGCATAAGGAAAATTGCTTTGGCCGCAGTGTGAAGGACTGAAGTGGGAAGAGAACTGAGACAAATCAGTTGGGGAGTGTTGACCCATTGTAGGTGAAAGTTGATGGAGGCCGGAACTAGTAGCAATAGAAATAATAATAATAGCAGTAATAACAATAATTGATGTAGCAATTTAAGATTTGCAAAGGACTTTACAAGGATAATCTCATTTGATTCTCACAACAATCCTGGAAGAGAAAGGAGAAGGAAATAATTAAACCACACCAGTATCTTTGCCAAGAAAACCCCAAATGGAGGCAGTAACTGAAACAGTCTGAAACCACTTAACAACTTCCCGACTTCAGGTCTAGTGTTCTGCACACTATGCCACCACCTAGCCACCTCTGTGGTAGCTGAGAGAATAGAAGTGGCACTTCAGAATTAGTGAACAGCAAGATTTGGCAACTGATGGGAAGTGTGGGGTGAAGGAGACCTAAAATCTTATGCCTCCTTAAGGCATAGAAGTCACTTGTGGATTTTTTTTGAGGAAATTGAGGTTAAGTGACTTGCCCAGTATCACTTCTACTTAGTGCCAGATGTCTGAGGCTAGATTTGAACTCAGATCCTGTACTTTCTCCATTGTACCACCTAGTTACTCCTGCCACCCCCACCCCCCATAATTTTTTTTTCCCCCTGAGGCAATTTGGGTTAACGACTTGCCCAGGGTCACACAGCCAGGAAGTGTTAAGAGTCTGAGGCCATATTTGAACTCATGTCCTCCTGACTTCAGGGCTCTGCTCTATCCACTGCACCACCCCCCATAAATTCTTAAAGGCCATGCCAGCCCACTGTAAACTCACAAAGGAGAAGTTCATCACCGAGCAGCTGGAGAATAATGGATTTCATCCACAGAAAATCTCAAATACCATCTGTTAACTCACATAGCTGCTGTCATGTGTTTTGAAAGACATAGATCTTCAGAGCAGTGAAGCAGGTAGCATAGAGGAGCTAAGATCTACCCATCCATCTGCTGATCCTGTCACTCTCTACTACCTTGTGTCATACTAGCAAACTTGAATCAAATAGTGATTTTTTAATTATTTTTTTTTTCAATCAGCAAAGATCTTTCCTTTCTTCTGCCCACTTCTCCTTCCACCCAAATGGAAGACAAAAAAAAAAGCCTCCTACCAAGATGTATTATCAAGTAAAATTTCTACATAGTCAAAAGGAAACTAAATAATCTACCTTCCTAGTGTACTCCTTTTCCTTTTCCCCTCCCTCTCCATTATTTATTTGTTTATTTTTGCCCATCAGGGTTAAATGACTTGTCCAGGGACACACAACTAGTATGTATATACTGCAGAGTATGAACCGAGGTCTTCCTAATTCAAGTCCAACCATCTTTTTACTCTGTCACCCTTCCTTGCAGTAAAGAGAATAATAAAGGGGAATAAGCATTTACTAAGCACCACTGTGTGCCAGGCACTGTGCTAAACTCTTTAGAAATCTTACCTCATTTGGTCCTCAAAACAGCCCCATGAAGTAGATACAATTACTATTCCCATTTTGTAGTTGAAGACACTGAGGCAGACAGAGTTAGATGATTTGCCAAGGGCTGTACAGCTAATAAATATCTTGGGCTGGATTTGAATTCAGAGCTTCCTGAATCCAGGACTGGTACTCTATCCATAGTATCATTTTGCTGCCTCTCTAGGGATTCCCGTGGCCATTAGGCACCTTAATCTGTACCACTGAAGTAATAGCTTATTTCTGTATTTTATCACTTAATGTTTTTATAGGACTCTTTGGCTTACTGTAAGAGATAGCTGCTTTGATACTTTTAAAAAAGAATTTAAATGTACACTCCAGCTGCATAGTGCAGTGGATAGAGTCCTGGGCCTGGAGTCAGGAAGTCTTGAGTTCAAATCTGGCCTCAAACATTTACTAGTTGTGTGGCCCAGGGCAAGTCACTTTACCCTGTTTATCTCAGGTTCCTCATCTATAAAATGAGCTGGAGAAGGAAAAGGAAAACCACTCCAGTGTCTTTGCTAAGAAAACCCCAAATGGGATCACAGAGTCAGACATGACTAAAAATGATTGAACAACAACAAAACATACCCTTCACCATTGGAGATTGAAGTCCTTCACATGGTAGATAATGTTTGAGAGTTGCTGTGGCTGAAAAATTTACTAAGTTGGTCCCAACGCAGTGGGATATAAAATGCCTTTAAATGTTCCAGTTTTGTGTAGTTGATTCATTTGTGCATAAATAAAAATTACAGAAGGGTACCCTACCATCTAAGAAATGACTTGGGATATAGAAAAGTCTTAATCCATGATTGATGGACTACCTTGTTTTTCTAGATAATGATGGAGTACTCACCTGATATAATTGTTGTGAGGTAAGATCAGATGAAATGATGTATTGTCAAGCATTTTGCAGATCCTAAGGTGCTATGTGAAGGTGAGCTTTTATTTAGGACATATCCTTAACAACTTTAGGGCAATTGGATGAAAAGAAAGTTCTGAGTTAAAATTCTACCTCACCTCAGACTTTTGCTAGTTATGTGATCCTGGGCAAGTCACTTCACCTTTATGTGCCTCAATTTCCTCATCTGTAAAATGAGGATACAAATAGAACCTACTACCTCTCAGAGTTGCTGTGAGAATAAAATGAGATTTATTATTATTGTTTCTTCAGCATTAATAATAATTATTAATTGATCCAAGCCTACTAACCAGCTATGGAAAGACATAGCTATAGAATGAATTGCCATACCAACACATAGGGCCTAACATAGGGCTCAACAGCCACCAGTAAAGTCAAGTGATTTTATATATATATCAGTCCAATTAAAAAAGTGTGGTTTTTGATCTTCCATGTCTCTGAGTAAGTCACAGAGTGTGATTAGTTTGGAAGCTCTCCCAAAAATAGTTGTGACTTCCCAAATCATCCCATTCTGGAGAATTGGGTGACTACCTATTAAATAGATATTCCGTCATGTCTGATTCTTTGAGAGCCCATTTGGGGTTTTCTTGACAAAGATACAGGAGAGGTTTGCTGTTTCCTTCTCGAGCTTATTTTAAAGATGGGGAAACTGAAGCAAATGAGGTGAAGTGACTTTCCCGGGGTCACAGAACTGTTGCTCATTCTTCATTCTCAAAGAGAATCAATGACATCACAAGCGTTATGTTTTAAGTGTCTGAGGTCCTGTCCACAAATAGTTGTTCTTAGAACTGCCAGCAGGTGGCGCTGCTGACTCGCCTGACAGCTGGGACCAGGCCCTTGGAGGATGGACTGCAGCTATTCTCTCACTGGTGCCCATTGATTCAGCTTCAGTCTCTGACTGGAGGGTGTGGCGTAGTGTAGCTTGCAAGGAAGGGCCTCTTGGACCTTGCATCTAAGTCTAAACAGATTTCATTAGGACTTTACAGCAAATAAGCAAGGTGCCATCAATCAGTTTTAAGTCAGGCAATTGACTCCCCATTAAAATTGATGGGGAATAAATCCAACTTTCCTGTTCGTGGTAGACATTAAACATACAAGCACCAGGGATAAAACATGTGGCCATTAAATTTTGGTGTCAGCCCAAATATAAGGTGTCCGATTTTTCACTTAAATTCCATTTTGTAATTCTAACATCTCTGTCCGAGGGACATAAAATATAATTCCTGTCCCAGAGTAGTTCATGTTCTACACTAAGGGGAAAGAGCATATACACAGATAAGTAAATGCAAAATATATCCAAAATAAATACAAAGAGATTTCAGTGGCAAAGGGTTTGAAGGTGAAATAGACAGTGGACCAGATTTTCAATTAAGGCTAGCATTCTTACTCTGGAATCTATGAACTTTTAAAAATGTATATTTTAATACTCCTTACTACATACATACACATACATATGTATGTATGTATGTATACATATATTTCCATATATACACAGAGTTGTATTTCCATATAATGGTTTCCTTTGTAATCCTATGTATTTTAAAAACATTATTCTGAGAAAGGGCCCACGAGTTTCAAACCAGATTAACTGCTGATGGGATCCATGACCCCAGAAAAGTTAAGAATCTAATGTAGGACCTGTACTTTTTTGGTTTTTTGTAAAATATTTGTGGTAAATATTGTCTTTGTTTGAAGATATTTGTATCACTTAGACCCAGGACCCAATTATGCTTTATATTTTTTATGTTACTTTACTTTTATCTTAGTTAGATTTCTAGTTTATAAGTGATGAGGTCCTGAATTAAGTAGGTGAGGTTGACAGAGAAAACCTGAAGTATTGATAGAATTACTCCCTGAGGCAAACAAGGAAGGGTACTGATGGGGATCAGTTTCACAGCCTCATCTTTCTATGTCCAATAAGAAACCTAGTTAGGTCAAACCCCTGAGGTTAAATTTCCCCTATAAATCTGTCCATAGCCAATACCATCTTTGCTGAACCTTTTTGATTTAAAAACCCTCTTCTTGGTGTCTTTTTCCCTTGGTATCCTTCATGCTTCAATGTGTCTTTTTTTCTCATTCCCCTACACCTCAAACTGTCTTTCTCCTTCTTATAGCTGACTCCCTATGGAGTTAAACTCTCTAACCCCTCTATGGATTCAGCTTGTCAGTTAAGGACATACTCCTATCTCATGGGGTATCTCCCTTCTGGTTAATTGTGAATTCCACTAGGGAACTTGTCTTTTCCATCATTAATTGTTAAAACCCCTTTTCTGTTTAATTATATGCTCTCCCAACTCTATTTCATATTCCTGGTGCCTATTGTATCTCATTTTGTCTGTAACTTGTAACTTCTCTTAAATACTGCTTACTGAAAGCATACGTGTGTGTGTGTGTGTGTGTGTGTGTGTGTCTATGCAGGGGTCCTCAGACTTTTAAAATAGGGAGCCAGTTCACTGTCCCTCAGACTGTTGGAGGGATGGACTATAGTAAAAACAAAAACTTTGTTTTGTGGGCCTTTAAATAAAGAAACTTCATAGCCCTGGTTGAGGGGGATAATCGTCCTTAGCTGCCGCATCTGGCCCATGGGCCATAGTTTGAGGACCCCTGGTATAACCATGCACACACAGAGCTATATTTTTTGTTTTATTTTTATTTACTTTTTCCAAAGAGAATGGTCCTTGTGACTTCTTTACATGACCAAAACCCAATGTTTGGCGCCTATGTCATTTTCAACATTTGGAACCACTCTGAACACATTTGGCTAGAAATTGCTCTCCTAAATCACATCATAAATAAATGGTATAGCCCCTGGATTCCTTTAATTATTTTTGTGTCATAGATTCCTTTGGCAGTCTATTGAAAAGTATTGGTCCCTTCTCAGAATGTTTTTAAACACTTAAGATAAAACATGTAGTAGCTAGGTGGCACTGGCCTGGAGACAGGAAGACCTGAGTTCAAATTCAATACTTGTTATATGATCCTGGACAAGTCACTTAGCTCTTTTACCTCTTTTATTTTAGCTGGAGAAGGAAATGCAAACAAGTCTTTGCCAAGAAACCCCAAATGAAGTCATGAAGAGTCATATAGTACTAAATTACTGAATAACAACAAAGTTATCAGAATATATATTTTTAAAATTTGAAGTTCAAGGATAGCAGACTAAGAACCATTGAATCCAAACCCTCTCTCCCCTTTTTCCCCTCCCCCCCCCCACCCAATTTTATAAGTCCCACTGGCTGTGACTTATCCAGAGTGAGACAAATGGTAGTCATCACAAGGAAGAATCCAACCTAGAAGTCCAAAGAAGTCTATCATAATTTAACCACCAGTCTTCCCTCAGTTGTAGATTCATGGACTAGTTTGGACTCTTAGAATTCTTTTGGACTGGGTCTTTTTCATTCTAAATGAGCCCCTTAGGACAAATTCTTAGCAGTTATTTTTTCATGCTTAGTTTTTTATTTCATTTTGTAGAATTTCTTTTTGCTTTCCCAAAGGCTTTCACTGATTCATCACCCCACTAGCAATGTAATTTGTGTCTGTTTCTCCACTACTCCCTTGGAACTGAGTTGTTTGATGGATAACTATTCTTGCCAGTTAAATGAATATAAAGTGGTTTCTCAGAGGGCTTTTAAATTTGCATTTCTCATGATATTGGGAATCCTTAAACTGTATTTTTTTCCCCAAAGACAATATAAAAATGCCCTTTTTGGGTTACAGAACAAAAATAAGCTTAACAATTTACCTTTAGCAAAAATGGTACATTTATAATAATCTGTTTCAAGCCCTTAGGCAACAGTTATTAAAATTATGAATCCGGCAAGAATCTTCTTGATTTTGATGTTTTCCAACTAAGTTTATGTTTGAGTCAGTCATAATTCACTGGTGTTTGATTAGTCTGAATTCAGTTTCTATTTGTCAGTCAATTGGTATTTATTAAGCATCTATATAAGCTACTTGCTGTAGCTGAAGAAGCACCAAATGTTGTTATTTAGGTACCAGATAATGTGCTTTAGAGAAGTGCCAAAAGTTGGAGACTAGTCATGTGAAGAATTCACAGTGGCCATTCTATTTGGCAAAAGGCAAGTTTATTTAGAGAAGAGGCTACAGAGAAAATGAAGAGATATGATAGACACCAGGGATGGTAAATATGAAATAAAGCGAAAATATATAAAAGACAAGTTCTTCAGTGAAACTCACAATCACCCAGTAGAAAGGGAGCACCCATGAGGTTGGAGCATATCCTCAGCTGGCAGGCTAAATCCTGAAATGGATTTAGCACCCTAAAAGCATCGTGGAGTTAGGGGAGATACCATATGGCATGGGGAGGGGTAAAAGGAAAGACACCCCCAGACAGAGTGTCAGTGGTAAACTGATCCCAAAGAAGGTGGTGATATGGCATGGCCATAGGTAAATTTTATAGTGAAAATTTAATTTTAGGGATACTACTGGGATTTTTGACAGGACATGGCAAGGTGAGGCTGCCCAAGGCCTCTACAAAGGGGAGGTCTCAAAGATTAGACATAATTTGGTTTTCTGACCAAGCGACCTCCCCAGAGGGTGGGACCGTGGGGCTAAATCTCTATCAGTGCTTTCTCCCTGCTTACCACAGGGATCAATTCTTCAGTTTCTCTCTGCTCAACTACACCCAACATTCAGGACCTCATTACTACTATGCTAAGCAAACAGCTAGAGACACAGTAAATATGGCAACAGGTCTGGAGTCAGGAAGGTTTATCTTCCTGCATTCAAATCCAGCCTCAGACACTTGTTAGAATTTGTGTGACTCTGGGTAAGTCACTTACTCCTGTTTGCCTCTGTTTCCTCAGCTATAAAAATGAGCTGGAAAAGGAAATGGTAAAGCTCACCAGTATTTCAGCCAAGAAAATTCCAGAGGAGGATGACTGCATGACTGATAAACTGTGGAGGAGCTACACAAAAAGACAAGACAGTTCCCAGTCTCCTTAAGGAGCTCCCAGTCTAATGTATTTCTTAAAACAATACTCTAGTTTTCCCTTTAGCTATTATTTAGTCATCCTGCTAATTGAAATGACAGTAAAGATGAGTTTATTTGTTAGCCTTATTTCTCTACTACATAGCATCCAAACTGGATTACTTACCATCTAGAGCCAGGGGTCATCAAACTTTTTAAATACAGGGCCAGTTCACTGTCCCTCAGACTGTTGGAGGGCCAGACTATGGTAAAAACAAAAACTTTGTTTTGTGGGCCTTTAAATAAAGAAACTTCATAGCCCTGGGTGAGGGGGATAATTGTCCTCAGCTGCCGCATCTGGCCCACGGGCCTAGTTTGAGGACCCCTGAAGACCCTTGGGTTTTCAGGCCTAATCTGAAAATTAGTCCTTCTGGAACAGAAATTGTCTTGCTTTTCTTTTTTAAATCCCAGCACTTAGCACTGACCCTTCTGTACATGGTAAGACCTTAATAAATACTTATTCATTTATTCAGTCTATCTTGGAATTCAGTCTATGCTGGAAGGGACTGGATTTTGGAATCAAGGTGATGTGAACCTTAAACGAACTTATTCTCAGAAATTGCTAAAATCAATTATAATCAGGTCAGTTTCCCAGACTGTTTAGTTAAGCACAAAATGTCTAGAAATTGGACCTCATTTGGCTTTTCATTGTTAGTAGTTCTTCCTCTCTGAGACTATCTTGATTAGCATATCTTTAGACAATTCTGGAAGCTGGCCAGCCATGTGGATTCTACCTGGCTCCTCCTTGATCCCTCCCAGACCCCTCCCCAATTCCTCCCAAATTCCTCCTTGCTCTCTAGATCCTGTCCCCCATATCTTCCATCTCTCTTGAGCTATAAAAAGTCTTGTTCTCATTCATTTATGGCTCTACCCTATCTTTGCATGATCTGTATAACCTGTAATGGATGCCTATTGATGTGTTCAGAGTAGCAATTCCTAGTTCTAAGTGATGTATTTGGAGTTTAGCACCAAATGATAAGATTGACGGAGGCACCAAATGTTGGGGTTTGGTCATGTGAAAAATTCACAGAAGTCATTGTCTTTGGCAAAAGGTAGGTTTATTTAGGAGAAAAGATTATAGACAAAATGAAAAGGTACAATAGACACCAGATATGGTAATGTGAAATAAATTTGGAGAGCATATAATTAGACAAGAAAGAAGTTTTAACAATTGATGATGGAAAAAGGCAAGCTCCTTAGTGAAACTTGATGTGATCTGTGATGTAGAATTTGGTGGTGACCCAAAGGAGGGCAGCAGCCAGGGGATAGCCCATAAGTAAATTTTTTAAGAGAAAATTTAACTTCAGCCACATGACTGGGATTTCTGACAGGTCAAGACAAGGTGCGACTGATGAGATTCAGGTTTGGGGGTTCCCTTTGGTCAGGGAACCAAATGATGAGATCTAGATTTAGGGAACCAAAATGAGATTAGGGTTCCTGGTGGTCAAGGAATTAAATAATAAGGTCTAGTGGCAGGTTCAGGGTTCAAGAACCAAATGGAGAGGTCTGGCTCCCCTACACCCTCTTGGGATTTGGCACAAGGGTAGGGAGTTTTGGGGAATCCACTTCTGGTGGCGCAGAGATCCTTTGTAAAGGTATTTTAAAACCTAGGTTGATAAAAGAGGTTTTTTATAGGCATTGGAAGTAAAGTTTCTAGTAGAGAAATCCTGACAGAGGCATAAAGTCTCATTAAGGAAATAGGTGAGGATAAAGAGAGGGTAACACTGGAAGAGAATATTATTCCAGCAGGCAGAAGTTTCCTTGGCATAGCATGGCATGTTAGGACTTCTGCAAAGAGATGGTTTTAGATTAGCTCTTTTTAAGCTTTGGCTACAAGCTGGGGGTTGCTCTTAATGGGGCTGGGTACAGCTTGAGTTGAATTGAATAAAAGGTCTTCATTTGAATAGGGTTGGAATTCTATAGCTCAGCCCTGAACCAACCCCACCTAGATAAACCACTCTTATCTGATTCCCTGGGGTGGTTTCTCATTGAGGCAGGGTTAAAGGAGATTTTCTCCTTCAAGGAGCTTCAAGTGCTTTACCTCTGGCTCATTCCCAAAGTCAGAGAGAGAGAAAGAGAAAGAGTTTTGGGGCTCTTCTCATCAAGACTGCTTGAGACCTCTGCAGAGGGTGGGTTTCAGGAGTCTGGCATAACTTGGATTTCAGACTGAACAACGTCCCTGGAGGATGGGACCATGGAGCTAAAATGTTCCTCTGCCTGCTTACCTCAGGGATCAATTCTCTAGTTCCTCTTGGTCCAAAACACCATTCAGGAGCTCATCAGAACTCACAGCTAACCAGGAGAAAAGATATACTTCATGAGGTTAGAATATGCCCTTAACTGACAGGTTCAATCGTTAGAGGAATTTAGCATCCTAAAAGAATTAGAAGGAAAAAATCACCATGAGGTATGGGGTAGGGGAAGGAAAAAGGCACCAAGAGGCAGAGTATTGTGGTAAACTTAACCCAAAGGAATTCAGCAAAGATGGCATGAGTCATGGACAGATTTATAGGGAAAAATTTAACCTCAGAGGTTTGACATAACTTGGATTTCTGACTGGACATAGCACGGTGGGGCTACCCACGACCTCCATAGAAAGTGAGACTATAAGATTGAACTGATCCCCATCAGTGTCCTTCCCTACTTGCCTTAGGGAGTAATTTTATAAGTATTTCAGGCTCTCTCTACCAACCCACCTACTTACTCAGGACCTCATCACTATGACATGAATTCTGTGTCTCAACTAAACTACTATGCTCTTCCAAATCTATTTCATATTATCACTTAGTACCTGGTACCACTGCAAAGGGACCTAAAATGGAAATCCTGGCTTTATTTTTTATTAAGTTTGTGCCCATGAGCAAGTCAAATAATAGCTAACATTTACATAGGGCTTTATTTTTTTTAATGAAAAAATCAGTGTGCATTTATTAAATACTATGTGCATATAGTACTTTAACATTTGCAAGGTGTTTTGCAAATACTATCTCATTTGATCCATACAACAGCCCTGGGAAGTCTCCCTTTCTCTCTTCTGAAACTGCTGTGACCCTGATTCAGGCATTTCTTTCCTCACAGCTAGACTGTTTGCCATAGCTTGCTCACGGTTCTGTCTGCCACAACTCTCCCTCCATTCTAATCTTTCCTCCTCTCAGCAGCTCAGTGATTTTCCTAAAGTGATCCTACTATGTCACTCCCCGGTTCAATAAATTCCTTTGACTTCTTATCAACACAAGGATCAAATGCAAAATCCCTGTTTGGCATTCAAGGCCCTTCACAATTTAGCCTCCTCAAACACAAAACAAACATTCTTTGGTGATACTGGCTTTTTTTTTTGCCATTCCTCAAGGAAAACACTCCATCTTTAGGCTCCAAGCTTTTTCACTAGGTATGTGTTCCATGCCTGTTATATTTTTTATTCATCTCAATCTCTTAGCTTTCCTGGCTTCCTTCAAGTCCCAGTTAAAATCTTACTTTTACAGGAAGTCTTTCCCAGCCCCTTTTAATTCCAGTGCCTTTTCTCTGTTCATTATTTCCTTTTTATGCTGTACGTTTTATCCTGCTTATTTGTACATAGTCATTTCCATATTGTCTCCTGTCAAATGAAATTAAAGCCAAATTAAAAGACATGGTTCTGAGCATGATAATAAATTGGATCAGTGGCCCCTCTCATCTACCAAAGACCCTGAGTGAGGACTGACAGGGTCTTTTATAACAATTGGCAAGACAACAGAGCAAAATCTCCAGTGCTAGAAATGTGTCTTCTTTTGATTGGTCTGATATTACATCATCACAATTCCCATTGGTATACATTTTAATAAGGAGGTAGGATTCAGCTCCTCCCATTATTTCTTTTTTAGGAGAAGGGAGTAATCTTCAGGTGATGGATAGCGTTAGTCTGCAGACTAACTGGTGTAGTCGGCCACCAGCTGGCACTGCTTTGATTGAATCAACTTGAATTTGCGTTGTGGGTGATGGGAGGAGATTACCAAAGAAATTGAATTCTGGATTAGTGGGTAGAGGGTGAGATTATTAAACAAGGGTAGAGATTCAACTCACAATAGAATTAGCTGTACATAGCTAATTACAAGACAAAAGATTTGACCTTTAGGCGGTTCTCCTGGTTGTAGGTGAGGAGTGGAATAAGGCAAAGTATGGACTTTGGACTTGTAGGGGTATAATCAAAGAATGATAAAAAATAAATTTCTATTAAATTAAATTTTGTATCTTAAAATTGAATTAAAATCAATTTTCAATTGTACTCTTTGACTAGACTGAATTCCTTGAGGTCAGGGACTGTCTTTTGCCTTTATTTCCCCAGTACATAGCACACTGCTTGTTGGTCTGTGGTAGACACTTAATAAATATTTATTGATTGACTGAGATAGTTATTATTTCCATTTTACTTTCCCCCCGCCCTTTTTTTTTTTCTTTTTTTTTTTTTTTTTTGCTGGCAATTGGGGTTAAGTGACTTGCCCAGGATCACACAACTAGGAGCTAGGAAATGTTAAGTGTCTGAAGTCACATTTGTACTCAGGTCCTTCTGACTTCAGGACTGGTGCTCTATCCATGATACCAACTGGCTGTCCTGTCCCCTCCAGCTAGGTGGGCCAGGCCTGACCCAGACCAGTCTTGCAGTTCAGGATTGAAACAAAACAAATTACTCATAGTCCATCTGATTTTTTAAAAAATGAATTTACTTAGACATTGCATGAAAAGTATATTCTGCATTGATTCAGTTGAGTGTCACTTTCTGGCCTCCATGCTGGCTGTGATCTGTTATGTGTGAAGTCTGAGAGAGAAGCTCTGACTCTTTGTATATTTTTATACATATACATATGTGTATATGTACTTATTTATACCATTATTTATTTATTATGAATATTTATTATATTAAATATATTGTATTACATAAAATATATAAAATAAATATATATTAATATAATTATATTATTTATACATGTACATATATAGAGACTCTTAGTTTTTATACTCAGGTCATTAGAATTCCAAACCCCTGGATGAATTAAGCCTCAAGAATAGTTAGGATATTTTTTAAGGAAATACTTAGCCTGGCATATGGTGGGGGTAAATGTTGCTCCTTTGACAAAAATGCTTTGTAAGCCAAACTCTGCGTCAGTGTAAGCTACTGTTATCCTTCCTTCACTTATGACTTCTGTGTTCCAGTTTTAACATTAGATCTCTTTTTATGTCCCAGAAGGTTTGGGGTTTTTGTCTTTTAGGGACTGTTCATCTTCCATAGTTTAGAACCAGAGAATAGAATCTTGCCTCCTCAGAGGAGCTCTCCAAGGTCCCTGCCAGCTCTAAACTCTCAGACCCTTAAGAGGTCACCCAGGCCTCCTCATTCCTTTCTGGGTTTAAGAGAGCTGGGAGTTCATCCTTTCAGCTGTTCACGGTGTTTAAATGACTGAACAGAAGATTGTAGTGAGTAGCTACACATACTTTTCAACAGCAAAAGATCAGTTTAGGTGACTTTTTTTAATTATGCAAATTCACACTTAATTTTCCAAAACTTTTTCTAAATTATCCCTTCTTTGGACTTTTCTGTTATTTATTTTCTCTTTTGGAATGATTACATTTCCTACTTTGCTATTCTTTTGCTATTTGACTGTGCCAATTGTAACAGGAAGATTGTCCCTGAACTTATAACCTTGGCTTGGCTTGTCTCAGCAGAATTCGGTTTTTAGAAGATGATGGTTAATCTATTCTGTGTTATGGGCACAGATCTGCCAGAAACTGTTCATTCATTGAACATGAATCTAAATTCAAGCATTAATCTATTACAGAGAGATATGCAAAGTGGTGTAGTCCCCTCATGCCTTCAGTCATGTTTCTAACATGTCTTTTTTTTTTTTTTTTTGGCTGAGGCAACTGGGGTTAAGTGACTTGCTGAGGCTCACACAGCTAGGAAGTGTTAAGTGTCTGAGGTCATATTTGAACTCAGGTCTTCCTGACCTCAGGGCTGGTGCTCTATCTACTGCGTCACCTAGTTGCCCCTCATAAATCATTTTTAAGTAACATTTATAGGAATCTTGAACAAGGAAGATTTCATAAATATGCTTACACAGTTCAAAGCTAATATTTTACTTGTCTAACAGTGCAGTAGTCATGCTAGAGGGTCATTCTCCTAATTCACCTTACATCTCCCTTTGGCCACTTCCCTCAAGGGTTCTCTCACAGCTGGTCACAAAGGATCTAAATTAAATTAATAAAGGGGACCTTTCAATAGGTTCTCTCACAGCTGGTCACAAAGGATCTAAATAAAAGGGACCTTTCAATATTCTAAACCTTTCAGGAAATATTGAAAGAGGGTCCTGCCGCCAGGTAGATCATTAAATAGGAAGGAAAAGGCAATAATCTTAACTAGATCTAGGAATTTTTCATTCTGAAACTGATTACTACCTTTATGTCATTTTCCAGGGTTTCCTTCTTAACCTTTTACATAATTCCTGTAAGAAAAAAGGTTAGACTACATACCTGTCAGATTGGCTAAAATGACAGGGAAAGATAATGTGGAATGTTGGAGGGGATATGGGAAAACTGGGACACTGATACATTGTTGGTGGAATTGTGAACACATCCAGCCATTCTGGAGAGCAATTTGGAACTATGCTCAAAAAGTTATCCAGCAGTGTTTGATCCAGCAGTGTTACTACTAGACTTATATCCCAAAGAGATCTTAAAGAAGGGAAAGAGACCGGTATGTGCAAGAATGTTTATGGCAGCCCTCAATTGGAGAATGGCTGAATATATTGTGATATATGAATACTATGGAATATTATTGTTCTGTAAGAAATGATCAGCAGAATGACTTCAGAAAGGCCTGGAGAGACTTACATGAACTGATGCTGAGTGAAATGAGCAGAACCAGGAGATCATTATATACTTCAACAACAATACTATATGAGGATCAATTCTGATGGACCTGGCCATCTTCAACAATGAAATGAACCAAACAGTTCCATAGAGCAGTAATGAATTGAACCAGCTACACCCAGTGAAAGAACTCTGGGACATGAGTGTGAACTACTTCATAGAATTCCCAATCCTATTTTTGTCCGCCTGCATTTTTGATTTCCTTCACAGGTTAATTGTATACTATTTCAAAGTCCGACTCTTTTTGTACAGCAAAATAAGTGTATGGACATGTATACATATATTGTATTTAACTTATACTTTAACATGTATTGGCCAACCTGCCATCTGGGGGAGGGGGTGGGAGGAAGGAGGGGAAAAATTGGAACACAAGGTTTTGCAATTGTCAATGCTGAAAAATTCCCCATGCATATATCTTGTAAATAAAAAGCTATAATAAAAAAAATAATAATAAAAAAGGTTAGGCTCAAGAGAAAGAATTTTAGTGCAAAGTATTTCCTAAGAGATTTTATTCAGTATTAATAAAGTTTCCTTTAGAAAATCTAGATAGAATTTTATTTTTTAATAAAGTTTTTTGTTTTCAAAACATATATATGGATAATATTTCGATATTAACCCTTGCAAAACCTTGTGCTCCAATTTTCTTCCCCTTCCTCCCATCCCCTCCCCTAGATGGCAAGTAATCCAATATATGTTAAACATGGTAAAAATATGTTAAATCCAATATATGCATACATATTTATACATTTATCTAGATAGAATTTTAGACTGGAGAAATATTTATTTCTTAATATTCTAATTTGAACTAAAAATGATTTTCATATGCTTCCAAGGTATATGATGCTGTAGGCAAGCAAGGTTCACAATTTCAGAATGGGAGGTTTTATTTTAGTAACTACAGCTATTAATCAATATACTGTACACGTTCAGTTCATTTTTTGTTTTTGAGAGACATTTGGATTAGGTGACTTGCCCAGGGTCACACAGCTAATGTTAAATGTCTGAAGGCAAATTTGAACTCAGGTCCTCCTCACTCCAAGGCCAATGCTCTATCCACTGCTCCATCTAGCTGCCTCATTATTGCATAATTGGTTGTCCTTGGACTGCAATTAGTCTGTAGAATGTGGTCTCAAAGACAGCTGGAGGCCAGGGCAAAGCAAATTATTCCTCCTCAGGCAATGTCTGGGAGAGTTCTTCTATGAGTTATATAGCAAGGTTAGTTTTTTTGGAAAAGAAACAGTGCTAGATTGGGAGGAGCAGTAGAGGGGAGAAGTGGTTGAATAAGAGAGCTGAGTGTCTGGCATTCAAGAAAGAAGAAACAAGCAACTTTGATGGCAGCAGGAGGTGAATGCAATCACCATGGGAATTTTGATCGTTTGGGGCTAACATTTGGAGGAAAGCAGACCAAAGCAGCTAGGTGGTAAAGTGGATAGAAGTCTGGAACACTGGGAATCAGGAAGGCTTGAGTTCAAATCCAGCCCTGGATACTTGTCAGGCAGTAAACATTTACTGAATGCCTACTATGTGCCAGGTATTGTGGGCATTGTGCTCTGAACCAGGAATTCAAAGAGAGGTAAAAGACAGCCCCAACCTTCACAGAACTAATGAGGGGGACAATTAAAGTTAGGCTTGTTCATCAGTTGTATTTAACTCTTCCTGACCCCATTTGCGTTTTCTTGGGCAAAGATACTTAGTGGCTTGCCATTTTCTTCCCCAGCTCATTTTTTACAGATGAGACAGCTGAGTTAAGCAGTTTATCCCAGGTCACATAGCTGGTATTTGAGGTTCTATTTGAACTCAGGTCTTCCTGACTCCAGGCCTGGAGCTCTGCCCACCGCACCACCTAGTTGCCTAATAACTGTATAGACAAGTTATATATAAGTTAAATAATAATCACAGAGACAAGGCACTAAATTAAGAGAAACTGAGAAAGGTTTCCTGTAGAAGGTGGGATTTGAAGAAAGCCAAGAGGCAGAGATGAGGAGCGAGATCATGCTTAAGTAGCAGCCAGTGAAAGTGCCCCGAATGAGGAGATAGAGTATGTTGTTTGAGGAATAGCAAGAAACTAGTCAAGTGATCTTGAACAAGTCTCTCAACCTCTGTTTTCCTCAATTTCCTTTTCTGTAGAAAGAGTATAATTACAAGCATCTGCCTTTTAGAGTTGTTGCTGGGATCAGATGAAATAGTGTTTGCAAAACATTTTGCACACCTTAAAGCCCTATATAAATGCTAGTTATTAAGATGGGGGTTGGTTTGTTCTTTTTTGTTGCCTGTATGCTTGTTATCCTCTCTTAAAAGTGTTTGGAGAAGGATATGGTGTTATTTTTTTTTAAAAATCAGATTGAGGAAACTAAGGTTCTGAAAGCTGAATGGACTTGTTCCTTAGCACATGAACCAGAATTTGAATCCAGGTCTCTGAATCCTGTTCTTTCCTTCCAATGCTCTCTTCAAATCCAATCCTTCGATTCTGATCCTAACAAAAAAAAAAAAAAAAAAAAAAAGTCAGATTTAGGCATAGTTTGAAAATACCCAAGAGTGTTGTTTGGTTGTAAAACTTACAATAGGTGGAAAGAAATAAAGATGAGGTTATCTGGGAGATAGTGGAGGGGCCTTGGACGGTTGAGTTCAGAAGCTTTCATCATATTCATTTGGCATTGGTGAAGGAAGCCAGTGGAGGGTTTTGAGTGGCTGGGGTGAGGAGGTGGGTTATATGATATTGGAAGTGGCTCAAGTTCAACAGCTTCTTAGTTTAGGATCCATGTTGGGATGAAATGAAGTACTCACACACTATTGTTTGTGGCAATTTACTTTGCCTAACAGAACTGGGACATGTAACTCTCAGGGGTGGAACATTTTTGGGTCCTTAAATGAAACTTAGGTTTCCCTACTTCCATCCATGAGCTAGTGGGCCCTAAAAGCCATCCATCCAAAAAACAGAAGCCATACCATAGAAGTGGGGACAAATCAGATCCAAGGTGACAGCTTTGTCTCCTTTTGGTGAAAGCTAATCCATGTGCCAGAAAAGGAGGAAGGTTAGATCTCACCCAAGTTGTGAAAAACTACCAACAGATATTACTCCATCATACATAATCATATTGGGAATGAAAAGAGCCAATGAGCCATCTCTGCTCTACAAATGAGACAAAAAATAGGAACTTTAGTGAGGACTCCAAGAGAAAATGGATTGGTGAGGAAGAGACAAGGTAGATGCTTGTAGGTAAAGTAGGGTGATGTCATGTTCAGCTGCTTTTTTGACTGGGTATAGTTAACCAGACAAGGTAGAAGGGAGGATATGGATTCAGCCATGCTTGGGTTTAAACTCTAATCAAGATCAAGAACCAAAAAACACGGACATCATTGCACTTATTTTTTTCCTATGAATTTCTAGTAAAAGTTCCATTTGGAATTTTTTTTTTTAAGGGGACTGAAAGGCATTGTTTTTTCTCGTGCTTTTGTTAAATAGGTTTATTTACACACTACTTGCTGGGGGAAAAGAAGGTTCAGAGCAATCAGAAATAAAAATTCCAGGAGAGAGAAAGTCAAGACTTAAGTGATGAAAGTTAGTCTTTCTGCCTTGCTTGTCTTCTAACAGAATCCTCTCAAATCCTGAGGTTCAGTATTAGAAGGGATTCTTCTTTTATGTTTGATCTTTCCACCTCTCTCCCATGGGCGCCCCCCAGGACCATCTGTTCAAAAATGGGGTAGACCGTTTGGAAAGTAGTGAGTTTACCCTGAGTGGATTTTTTCAAGTAGAAACTGAATTTTCTTAAAAGAGATATCCAAAATGATAGAATCCCCAAAGTCCTTAGAATGAGTTCATCACGGACGTGGCCTCTTCAACAATGAAGATGAACCAAATTAGTTCCAATAGAGCAGTAATGAACTGAACCAGCTACACCCAGGGAAAGAACTCTGGGAGATTCCCAACCCCTCTATTTTTGTCCGCCTACATTTTTGATTTCCTTCACAGGCTAATTATACACTATTTCAAAGTCTGACTTTTTATACAGCAAATTAACTTTTTGGACATGTAAACATATATTGTATTTAACTTATACTTTAACATATTTAACATGTATTGGTCAACCTGCCATCTGGGGGAAAGGGTGGGAGGAAGGAGGGAAAAAGTTGGAACAAAAGGATTTGCAACTGTCAATGCTGAAAAATTACCTATGCATATATCTTGTAAATAAAAAGCTATAATTAAAAAAAAAGGAATTAATTCATCACTCCTTAACAGGTATGATGTGGTGGGGATTCATTTTGGGATAGGGTTGGTCTAGAATGGGCAGTTAGGCGGCAGAGTGGGTGAACCGGCTAAAGGAGGGGAGTCTTCCTGAGTTCAAATTTGGCCTTGCACACTTACTGGTTGTTTGACCCTGGGCAAGTCATTTCACCATTTGCCTCAATTTCTCATCTGTAATGAGATGGAGAAAGAAAATGGCAAATCACTCCAGTATCTCTCCCAAGCAAACCCCAAATGGGGTCATGAAGAGTCAGACATGACTGAAATGAAACTCTCTACTGAACTAGAATGCCACAGAGTTTTCTTTCAGCTCTAAAATTCTGTGATGTGATTCTACAAATAAGTTTTAGAACTGCAGAAATATGGCATCCTCCCCATTCTTGTCTCCCCATCTCCCAACATTGCTCACAATGATTATGGTCCAAAGATCAACAAGATGCTTGACTTGTTTTGTCCTGTAGGTGGCCTCTGTAACCTGTGCCTGGATAAAGTCAACAAAGAGTATATTCTACAGATGGGAGGCATCAAACCCATCATCAACTGCTTGTCCAGCCCCAATGAGGAGACAGTGATGTCAGCAGTCACAACACTCATGTATCTGAGCACTCCCCAGTCCATCGAGGAACTCACAGCCCTGCCTGTGGTAGAATGCATGCTACGCTTCTCCCTCTCTGCAAATAAGAGACTTAGCAATCTGGCTACCATCTTCCTGGAAGACTACTGCTCCCCTAGCCAGGTGGAGAAAGCCCAGAATCTCAGTGCACACAGTGCTGTGGGCATCCCACTCCCAAAAGACTGATACTATGTTAAGGAAGTAGTGTCCATCCTTAGAAACCATGGCTTATCAGTCAGGCCCCATACTGTTGGTGGAGAGAATTGTCAGAAGGATGATGTCAGTAAGGGAAATTCAATGTGGGAAAAAGATCAGTTTAAGCCAGTTAGAGGGACAAAATATCACAAGACTTTTCAGAAGTGTCCCATCAAACCATAAAGTCAACAAAGAGTATATTCTACAGATGGGAGGCATCAAATCCATCATCAACTGCTTGTCCAGTTCCAATGAGGAGACAATGATGTCAGCAGTCACAACATTCATGTACCTGAACACTCCCCAGTCCATCGAGGATCTCATAGCCCTGCCTGTGAGCATAAAGAGCTTGAGGGGTAGGAAGGAAAGGTCTTGGAAGAGGAATCTCAGGACAAAGTGTATGACTACCTTGAGGTCTGTGCCATTATCTGGCAACAGAGAACAGTCAAGGGTTTCATACCTTTCGGGCTGGGGAATCATGTCTCCTTATAATTTGCAAGGTATAACTACAAAGCCCTGAGACTATCAAAAATAGTTTTGTTACTCTAATAGGTGTAATAATGTATAAAAAGGAACCAACCAGGACCTAAATTCTAATTCCAGCTGTGCTTGATTACCAGCCACATGATCTTCATTAAACAAAGGTTTAACATCTGTGAGTCTTAATTTTTTCATCTACAAAATGGGTATAACATTGTGAGGATCAAATGATATTGTGTCCAAGAACCTGTAGGAATGATCACTTATCATATCAGAGATTTAAGCCATTCTTTATCCTCTAACCACCTTCTTTAGGCTCTGCCCCCTCAACTTGAAGTAAAATCAACTTTATTTGATGCAACCTCTGGCTCTTTAGGAATATATAAATCTCAACTCATGTGGGCACCAAAGACATACAGGGAAGAAGGCTATTAAGCATGTTACATGTTTATAAGACCATTATCTAGAATGAATTGCTAGATGTTTACATAATCATTACCTGGGCTAGTTTTCATTGAGAGTTGAGGCCATAGGTGACTATATTTCTGCCTCTTTTAAATAAATTCATTTTTATTGATGCTTCTTAGTTGTTCTTGTTCAGTCATGTCTAATTCTTTGTGAATCCATTTGGAGTTTTCTTGGCCAAGATACTGGACTGGTTTACCATTTCCTCCTTCAGGTCATTTACAGCTGAGGAAACTGAGACAAATTGGGTGAAGTCACTTGCCCAGGGTATAACACTGTAAATGAGGCCAGATTTAAACTCAAAAAGTCTTTCTGACTTCAGGCCCAGCACTCTATCCACTGAGCCACATAACTGCAATCAATCTAGGTCTTTTACCTTGAATCCATTTCCAAATGATCCTTCCCAATTCCCCTATACTCAGGGAGCCATTCAGCCCTTCCTTATAATAAGGAACTAGAAAAGAAAAAAAAAAGGCAAACCAACCAATAGCTCAGCTTCATCTGAGACACTATAAACAATATTCTCTTTCCATATTCTCCCAGCCCTGCAACAAAGGATGAGAACTTTGTTTCCTTTCTGTACCTTCATCTGCAGAAGGCTTTCAGGAGCCCAAGATTTGGTGCGTGTGTGCATGTGTGTGTGTGTGAAGGGGTAAAGAATCATAGAATAAAGGCAGCACTTAAGACAACAAGAGCGTGAATGGATTAATGTACTGGAAGAGAACTATTAGGCATTCTACCCCCTTCATTGCTCCAAAGAGACACAGCAGACCTCAGAGTCAAAATGTTTTATTAACAATGTGTGACCCATGTGGTTACTGTGATACCAGTACAGTTATTTCTGGAGGTATTCGATGGTTGGATCTATGCTGGGGAGGTTACCCTTACAAATCTGTTCCCTGGCTGATTTCAGCTGCTTTCCCCTCCAATCCGCTCTCCTGTTTGAAGTCACTCTTGCCTATATGGGCTGGTGTGACTTACAGAGCTCCATTTGTTCCTACTGAAGATGCCTTTTCAGTCTTGTTCCGGTCTTGCGTTCCGCTTACTGTCTAAGATGGCTCTCCAGTTGTCACTCCAGGAATGAAGCCTTCTTTTGGAGGGGGATAGGTTCAGGTGTTGGTTGTGGCAACAAGTAAACAAGATATGCTCCCAGCTTGGGTTTTCCTCTTGCCCTAGAGCAGAAAGAAAATGGAGTCACAGTATTTTTCTAACAACAGTCAACAAAAAACTTCCTCTGCTTACAGGTAAACCTGCATCTTGAAAGATTCTAAGGAATATGTCCCAACCTTTAATAGTATCCTTGTCATCAATGAGCAAGTCCGCGGCCACTACCGTCTTATCCCGGGTCATGATTATTCGTTCCACAAACTCAGGGCCTAGGTATTTGTCCACCCACTGGTACTGTTGTAATGGAGAGGAGTGGGGTAGTCAGCCATATTCTGACACTCAAGCTTTGACTTCCTTCCAGTGAGCTGGGGCGCCAAGGCAAATGGAATAGATAACTTGGTAGTTTTGCAAAATTGTAAGAAAACTGACCAGTAACCTGACTGGAAAAGCACATAGCCCGAGAGTATATAATCCCGTTTCTCCCCTTCCCCTCCCCCATTCCTCCGTATCTAAGATATGCCTGGTGGGAAATGTTTCAGTTCAGGGTTTAGGAACCTTGGTTCGCCCCTCCATTGTTTAGGAGTCTCTAAATTCTAAAACATACTAATGCAACAAAGTCCAACCTTCTCGCTAATGCAGTAACGGTACTTCTGCAGTGGGCTTGTGCAGATGAAGACTTCAGTACTGCAAAATAAACACGCTTTTGAGAAACGGGGGCCCCAAGAATTGATTCCGTTTCGATATTCGCTCCCTCCACCTCCCCACCCCCCCACATTTCCTTACTCCTTCATGCATCTCATTTCCTGCACGGCTTGCAAGGCTCCAGGGATGGGCTCCAGGTCTAGGAAAAACCCTGGCGCTTCATACACACTTGCCACTTTGTCCTGAAAGACACAACGTTCCAGCTCGCCTCCTCCTCGCCCAGCCTGCGGCTCTCACTGCAGCAGAGGTCGAGCAGACAAAGCAACGCCCAGGGGGGCAGCTTCCGAAAGTTCCGCAGAGGCGGGGGCCAGGGGAGGGCAAGGTGCGAGTTAGGAAGAGCCGGCTCCTCAGCGCCCCGGAAGGGCTCGGTCGCGCCCGCGCTCCCGGGGCTCAGCCCGGACCACACTGCCTAGGGGAGGAAGGTAGGCGCGGTGAGCCCCACCGGGGTTCCCCGGGCTCGGAGCCGGCCCGGCCCGCTCCCTCTTACCGCGAGGTCGGGCCGCAGCGCTCCGTACTGCTCCCGGGCCGAGAAGCCTCTCCGCTCCGCCAGGGCCACGTAGGGCTCCTGGGGGAAGCGGAGCCGAAAGCCCCGCAGGAGGCCGCCCTCGAAGTCGGCCAGCACACCGTCCATGTCCACGAGAACCCTGAGCGGGCTGGGTCTCGGCCGCTCCATGGTGCGGGAGTGCCGCGAAGCCGGAACCGCAGGGGCGGCAAAGGTAGGGGGCGGGGCGGGGCCTTGGAGGTAACTAGTCTCCGCGGGGCGGCTGATGAGAGGCCAATAGCAGCACGGGCCTCCTCAGTGTCCCTCCCAGCGCGGGAGGCAGAGCGCCTCTTAACTTGGGAAGCCCGGGGGCAGGTTCAGCGGGGGCGGGCGGGGGCGGTGGATGCGGCGCCGGGCCTGAAGTCAGGCCCTGCCAGGCAGAGTCCTCTCCCTTAGTTCAAACCTCTGGGCCCGTCACTTCGCCCTGTTTGCCTCAGTGTCCTCATCTGTAAAATGAGCTGGAGAAGGAAATATCAGACCGTTCCAATAGTCTCGGCCAAGAAAATCTCAGAGGGGGTCGTTTAAAGTCAGATAATTGAATATAAAAGGGCCAAGATCCGTGCGTGTGCCGGGGGGTACATACGGTGTATAGCCCTCCTTGGAAAGCCACCGTTCCTTTTCTGTAAGCAGAGGATTAAAAACTTCGTCCTTTCCTCAAGGATGTCATGGTATGGTGGGGGCGTGGGGGTGGGGGGGGGGCCTAGGGAGGCGAGCGAGGACCCCAGACCTGACCACAGCTGCACCTGTAATGCTACCATTCCAAAGGGCTTATGCTGCTGTCAGTCTCCAGATAGTTACTGAATGGACTTCAGTGCAGGCTGAAATATATTTTCTTCTTTTTTTAGTGTGGGAATTTGTTTTGTGATTATGCATATATGTGATGGATTTTTTGCCTTCTCAATGAGTGGGGGAGCAAGAATATTCGGAATTCTTCAGCTCAATAAAACTGACTTCTCACCGCTGGGCATTTTCTCTGGTTCTCTTCCATCCCTGGAATTCTCTTTGTCCTCCGATTACTGACCTCCTTGGCTTCCTTTAAGTCCCAAATAAAACTCATCTTCTACAGGAACCTTTTTTAATTCTAGTGATTCCCTATTATTTCCTATTCCTCCTGTGTATAGCTTGCTTTTTAATGTTTGCTTGCTGTCTTCCCCATTAGACTATAACTCCTTGAGGGCAGGGACTTTCTTGTCATTTTTTTGTACCCTCAGCACTCAGTGCAGTTCCTGGAACATAGTGGGCACTTAATATTTCTTGACTTAACTAAATACAAATTTGAATTTTTTATTAAATAAAGGGCTGAACTAGAGATGGCATCTGAGGTCCCTTTCAGCTTTACATCTCTGCTCCTAAGCAGGAAGCAGAAGTCAAAGGTAAAGCAAAGGGAGGTAACCAGACAATAGAAATGTTCTTAAATTTAAAGCCTTCTTGGAAATTAGCCCTTCTCTTAGCATTTGAAAGGCGGGATGGGGAGGGGGAACTTTTGATAAAACCTTTTTCGGCAGTCACATTTTTTGCATGTTTAAAAATTAACTTATCATCAGTTTTTTAAAATGTAAACTAACAAGTCTGATTCAGCCTGACTTTGTTAAAGGTATATACAAAAGGTGAAAATTGTAGTTTCACATTGTTCAATAAATAAAATGTTTTGCAGTGTTTGTAAGAGAGTTAGTGTGGTCAGTACTTGATGAGACATTGTTCCAAATAAGCATTCTAGAGCAAAGCAAGAACCCTAGAGCCAAGAATAAACATAAATACGAAACTCTTGAAGATAGTTCTGGTGCTAAAATAAAATCTGGTGGAACTGGAGAGAGAAAACCTTGGAACACAAGGTTTTGCAAGGGTGAATGTTGAAAACTATTTTTGCATATATTTGGGTGGGAGGAAACCTATTATTATAAATAAAATGTGTGGTTTACCTCCAAGCCACATAAAAACTTCCAATAGTAGTTGTTTGTTTAGTCAGTTATGTCAGACTCTTCTTGAACTCATTTCAAGTTTTCTTGGCAAGTGTAGTGGTTTGCCATTTCTTTCTCCAGCTCATATTACAGATTTTTGAGATAATAATAATAAATGATTTTGGCCAGGTCACACACCTATTAAGTTTCTGATGCTGGGTTTGAACTTGGGTCTTCCTGACTCCAAGTCTGGCACACTATCTACTTCAAAACCTATTCCATCTAATGCTAATAAGCATAGCTTCCCTCTCCTCTTCTTCAAAAGCTTCCTTTCTTAATTAATGTGGCCCAAATTAAGACCAGCCAGTTTCTAAATGTGGACATCATTTTATTAGGCCTTAATTTTGATCATTTTCCATCACTTAGTGGTTAATGAAGGATCTACCCTTTGAATGGCCTAAATCTTTTGATTTTCTATTTTCTGGCCTTCAGCTATAGACATCAGTGACATATTGATATCAAAAGAATGTTTGTCTAGCAGGTCCGGTAAAAATGTTTTTAGGGAATTAGTGTTTGATACCATTTCTTGAGTTTTAAAAGTTAAAGCCAAGGAGGAAAACTCAAGTGTAAGTTGTAAAAATAAGTAAAGAAATGAAAATTTCATAGGTTTAGGGAAAAACCAAAATATGTAGAAGAGTAAAAATCTACTTCTTATCCCTACCCCCAAAAAAACAAACACAGGACACAAAGCTTCAAAACTTCTCTGTTGTTTACTTTAAACAGCCCAGATTAATGAAATTACAACACATTTTAAAGATGAGACTTTCACTTCATGGTCAAGCACCAGCATGATCATGCACACAGCACTGAGTCATTTTGTAGGGAAAATACCCCTGCAGGATACATTCCTTGATGAATACTCACTTTCTGTATGATTCACTCCCCTTCCTCTACTGTTTTTAAATCCAGCTAAATTCAATTGGACACCCAACTCTCCTTCCCCTGTCTTAGGCTCAGCTTGTCAGACATCAGTTTTACACCACGTTTAATTCCTATGTTCAAAATCTAAAGACAGTTTCTCTGCTTTCCAGTCAGCAAGGCATATGAGGCCCAGGGCTCTTTACAGGTACATATGGCACAGTAAAGTGTGGACACTTGGAGCAAAGGATATTTACAGGATAAATTAGATTGAAACCAAAGAGACAGTTTGAGATGAAGTCAACTTTGAGTTTCGGGGCCTGAGAAGAACTGTACCTTCAGACTGTTTACATGGATTTATTGAGCCTTGATTGATCAGTAAAGCTGATCAAAAATGGAGTTTAAAAAACCATCTAGGTACAAAAAACTCTAACACATTTAGAACTGAGCTTTTAGTTCTTGAAAACACATTTCTAAGCTTCATAAAGTGTTCCCTCAGCAAGCTACTACAGAGAACACTTATGCCATGGCCTGCAGACCTGGACAAAAGGGGAAATTACTTGTTTAAAAAAAAAAAAAAAAAAAAGGCAGTAGTACATAAAGTGCTTTTTTTAATGAAAGAAATTTTAAAGAGATGTACAGTCAGGCTCAAGTTGTGCAGTTCACAAGCATGGAGGGGAGGAAAAAAGAGTCATATTTAACCAAGGACTAAGCTGGACTTGCCACCAGGTGGATTTCTTCTGGATGGTGCTGGCGCTGATGCAACTGGGCTGGGAACAGGTGCAGCAGGCACAGATTTCTCTTCATTCTGTCCCAGGTCAACTTGTAAGTCTGCCTCCACATTTTCTAGCATGATAAAAAAAATCAAATTAGATACTCTTCCTTTTTTTCTATTTTCCAGACCTCCCTTTTTTCTCCCTTGAAGAAATATCACTTTGGATACATTAATTTTAAACAGTGCAAACTCCACCTCCCACTTATTTCATAATGTAAGTCCTTTGGAATCAATGTTTTCCTAAATAGTGTTAGAAATTATTATATTGGAAAATGAGTGTGGACCACAAAATAGCATTTGCATTCTTTCTGTTGTTCTTTGCTTGCATTTTGTTTTTCTTCCCAGGTTATTTTTACCTTCTTTCTAAATCCAATTTTTCTTGTGCAACAAGATAACTATATAAATATGTATACATATATTGGATTTAACATATATACTTTAACATGTTTAACATGTATGGGATTGCTTGCCGTCTAGAGGAGGGGGTGGAGGGAAAAAGTTGGAACAGAAGTGTTTGCAAGGGTCAATGTTGAAAAATTATCCATGCATATGTTTTGTCAATAAAAAGCTATAATAATAATTTAAAAAGAATTTATTATAAGTTTACAATATGCTTTTTAATTTTCATTCCAACAAAGAGTGATTTCGACATTTAATCATACATACTTTAATTTCGTACCCTAAGTGATTTTGAAAGACATTAATTATAATAACTCATTGTTGTATAAAACAAATTGTAAAGCCAAAATAAGTTAATTCAGCTATGTCTACAAATCAACACAACTATGAAAAAAAAATTTTTTTTCAAGTCCTGAAGATATAAAATAGGTCTAAAACTGCTTCACTATATTTTTCTGGGTGAAGCCACTCCCCAAAATTTGGGCACATTTTCCTGCTAAAATTCAAGAACAGGTACTACATCACTGCAAGGTGTGAAATATGGAGACAAACTTATCGACGTAAATTTTGCTTTGCTTTAGCAGAAACATCCTTAAAAAATGAACAGAAAAATCCAATAAAACTTAAGTCAAATGAGGTAAATTAAGTAGATACAAGAATGTTTTCTAGTCAGTTGTTAAGGACCTTAAGAAATCATCACATATGTCTTCATTTTACTGAGATTATAAATCTGGATCAGGGTAGCTGAGTATTTTCTCCAAAGGGACCCTGTTTCTTGGTGTCATCTCAAGGAGAATCGGCAGTCTACCCCACACCATAGGTTACAGAAAAGCTTTCCGAAACTCTATCAAGTCTGTTAAAAAAATTTTTAAAGACCTAAGTCACTCATAATTAGATATAATGGTTTACTTTAGCCAGTAGTCTCATAGTAAAAAGTATATATTTAAGTTTATATTTAAATTATCTGGTAAAAGAATATTTACTTACTATTGCCTTGAATAGAGTTCCTAAGTAAAATAAATAAATAAAACTAATTTGCACAGTCTAATCAATGAGTGGAAATTGGTTTCTCTAGAAACTGTACTCAAGACATTGAACATTTTTTTTTATATTATAGTAACTTTTTATTGACAGAATCCATGCCAGGGTAATTTTTTTTTACAATATTATCCCTTGCACTCACTTCTATTCCGATTTTTCCCTCCCACCCTCCACCCCCTCCCCTAGATGGCAAGCAGTCCTATATATGTTGAATATGTCCTAGTATATCCTAGATACAATCAAGACATTGAACATTAAAAGAAAACCTTATTTAAAAAATAAAAGTGCTGTAAATCACTAATTGATTAGAAAAATGTAAACAAAAACAACTTTCTGAGATGTTAAAGAATTGGAAACTGATGAAGTGCCCATCAATTGGGGAATGGCTGAACAAGTTGTGATGAAATAGTATTGCTTTAAGAAATGAAGAGCAGGATTGTTTCAAAAAACTTCAAAAAACTGGAAAACTTACATAAACTGATGCAAAAGTGAAGTGAACAGAAAAGGAAACTATTGTATACAGTAACTACAACACAGTAATCATAAATGACTTAGCTATTCTTAGCAATACAAAGATCCATAACAATTCCAAAGGACTCTTGAATTATATTATCCACCTCCAAACAAAGAACTGATGGGAGTCCAAATGCAGATGGAAGTATACTTTTTTATACTTTGTTTTTCTTAGTTTTTTTTTTTTTGGGGGGGGGTAGAGTGAGGGGATATAGAGGTCTGTATTTTATAATAAAACTAATATAGAAATAGGTTTTGCATGAGCCCACATGTATAACCTATATTATATTGGTTGCCTTCTCAGTGTGGGGAACAGTAGTAAGGAGAGAATTTGAGACTCAAAATTTTTTAAAACGTGACAAAAATTGTAGTAACTAGAAAAATATTTTTTAAAAATAAAATACTATTTCTACTATACTTAAGATTTAGGAGTTTCAAAATTCTGGACAGAGCTCTAACAGGAGAGGACAATTATCTTCCAACATTTTAGCTCTGGACTACACCCACAGCAAAAATACATATTATTTCATTTATTACAATCAACAGTAAGTCAATGCCTTGTTATTGCACAAATCACATAGTTATATAGCTTTTCCCATTTTAAATTTTTTGTTTAATTTTATTATGAACTTGACAAACATAAAACATGAACATTTAATTACAAAATGGATAAACAAAATGGGACTGCCTATGTGAAAATAGTCACCACTATGAAAAGCTTTTTTTTTCTTTCCCATTTCAAATTTAACACAGTAGTCCAACTTTTTCTGTATTTTTTTAATGTCTCATTAATGGTTTTAGTATTACTTAATACTATTTTAGTATTACTTACTAATACTTTTAGTATTACTATCACTAATTTTCTACTCCCCTCCCCCACCTACACAAAAAGCCCATCACCCTTCTAAACAAACATAGTGATAAAACACAATTCCAAACTTTGGCCCTGTCTGAAAATATACGTCTATACTCTGCACCTCTAAGCTACCATCACTTGATCAAGAGGTGGGAAACATGACTAATCAGGTGGCTAGAGGTCATGATTAGTTTGTTTATTGATCAGAAATATTATGTCTCAAAATTGTTTTCCTTCACAATGTTATTGTAGATTGTGGCAGCCCTGTTTGTAGTGGCCAGAAACTGGAAAATGAATGAATGCCCATCAATTGGAGAATGATTGGGTAAATTGTGGTATATGAATGTTATGGAATATTATTGTTCTGTAAGAAATGACCAGCAGGATGAATACAGAGAGGCTTGGAGAAACTTACATGAACTGATGCTAAGTGAAATGAGCAGAACCAGGAGATCATTATATACCTCAACAACGATACTGTATGAGGATGTATTTTGATGTGAATGTGAGTGGATTTCTTTGACAAAGAGAAGATCTAACTCAGTTTCAATTGATCAAGGATGGACAGAAGGAGCTACACCCAAAGAAAGAACACTGGGAAATGAATGTAAACTGTTTGCATTTTGATTTTTCTACCTGGGTTATTTTTACGTTCTGAATCCAATTCTCCCTGTGCAACAATAGAACTGTTCGGTTCACATATATTGTATCTAGGATATACTGTGACATATTTAACATGTATAGGACTGTTTGGCATCTGGGGGAGGGGGTGAAGGGAGGGAGGGGAAAAGTCGCAACAGAAGTGAGTACAAGGGATAATGTTGTAAAAAATTACCCTGGCATGGGTTCTGTCAATAAAAAGTTATAATTATTTTTTTTTAAATGTTATTGTATACATTGTTCTCCTGAATCTGTCTTTTCATTCATGTATCATAATTTATACACCTGTTTCCTAGCTGATGGAGGGAAGAGGTTGGGAATTACCAACTTGACTTTTAGTTCTTGGCTACAACAAATAGAACTACTATGAGTATTTTTATACACCTATCAATCCCTTTACATTTCACTTATTTGTGACTTACAACATTTTTACATGGTTTTTGATGGCTTGCTTTTCTTCTCAAAACTGTCTGTTAATATCTTTTGACCACCTATTTATAGCTTTTGTTCTTTATCAGAGAAATTTGCTACCAAGTTTTCTTTTTTCCAAGTTAGCTTTCTTTTCTCTCTGCATTTTCTTTATGTAAAGCCTTTTTTCAATTTCAAATAATCAAACCTGTATATATTCTTATAGTTGTTATGGGCATCTCCTTCCATTCTCTAATTTGTGATGCAGCTTTTTATCTCTAAGTTATGTGTCTATGTTGAAAGATGTGAGATTTAAACTTGAGTTCTGCAAGCCTGAGATTCCACCTCACCCCTATCAAATGGACAAGGATGACAAAAAAAGGAACATGACAAATGTGGAAGGGGCTGAGAGAAAATAGGCATGCAAGTAAGTGCACTGCTGGTGAAGCTATGACATGATTCAGGCATTCTGGAAAACAATTTGGAACTATCCCCAAAATATCACTAAAGTGTACATAATATCCTATGACCTTGTAACAGATGCCATATCTAGGTTTATACCCCAAAGAGATCAACAGAAAGGACATTCATAGCTTAATGTCTTGTAGCAAAGAACTAGAAACTAAGTGAATGTCTATCAATTAAGAATTTTTAAAATGATGATGTCTTATTGTAAAGATTCAGAGAAACGTGAGGAGGCCAAAGAGGTGAATAAATAAAGAATAAGACAGGAACACATTTCTAGACATAGCAAATATGTGGATCTGTTTAGTATGACTGTGTTATCTTGTTACAAAGTGTGTATGTATGTATGTGTGTGTGTGTGTGTGTGTGTGTATATTATACAGCTCTTTTATTTGAGGATGGGTCTAGTAATGACAATGCCAAAAAATAAAAGCACTGAGGAAACATTTTTTTTTTTTTTTTACAAATTAACAGAAGAGAATAAAAGACAGTTCAGAGGGAAAGTAAAATGGGAAAGCTTCTGGAATTTATATGCTGAACTTTTAGCATATGTTTTAAAGAGTCATGATTTCAAGATATGATCTTGAATTGATAGCTGGCTTATGCTAAAGTTGATCTGACACTGCCTACCCACTCAGCATTATAAAGAACTTCTGAAAATCTGAATTAATTGGTTCATGTTCAATACTTCATTGTTTGTTTGGATTGCACAGTTAATGAATACATCCGAAGCACAGAGAATCAAGCTACAGTTCTACAATGGCAGCTTTCACTTCCTTAGGTCAGTTTTGGAATATATCATTTATTTCTTCCCCTACTCTTAGGCCTGTTTTATATCAAAAGAAGAACATGGTCTTTATAAAGATAGAATGTTCCACATAAGCTTTACATACAAAGGCATAAGCCTTGAGATCTAAATGTTTATTTGTCCAACTGGAAATTCTACTTTTCTTTCTTCTCTAGTACACTAATACTAAGTATATAATAAAGATCTCAGGGGGAGGGGAGGAAAGAAGTAGGAGAAGGAAGGGTTGAGAAGAGATTTATAAAGGTCACTGAATCCTAGATCTAGAAAAAATTCGTCTGTTCTATTTGGAGTCCAAAGCAATGTCTAACTTATTCAAGAGAGACAAATGTATATTCTCTTACAGAGACCACAGGTAGAGACTACTAGTTTAAATATTACGAGTCACTTTTTTCATGTTGGTTAGCCAAAATCTCTTCAAGATCCTCTTTTTTGGGAAATGGGGCATAAGATGGAAGAGAATACAAAGGGGAACTATGTAATGATTAAAGTAACTTATATTAAATTTCTGAAAAGATCCCTCTAAAATTTGACTCCCAGCATCCAGATAGCCTAAGAGATATTTTCACAAGGCAGAGTCAAACATACATCTCAATGTAAATGGAAAATATATAAATATAAGTAGCTAGGAGTTCAGAATGTTTAGGTGGCTCATTTCATATGAGCATAAAAAGAAAAACATGCTGTGTAATTTGACATATAATTTATCTATGAGGAAAGGGCTGGGGAATAAGAATAGCAAATGGGGGAGGGGGGTATTCAATTGGATTGGTAAGATATTTAACAGAAATTTCATAACTAAAATACTAACTTTTTAGTAAATAAAATCACAGATTATTCCATGCTCTGTAACTAAGGATCACAAGTTAGTCATAATTGGTAAACCTCAAGTATGATATAAAGGTTAACTATGATTATGATGATGGAGAATGCCAGATAAGCTAAAATAGTGTATTAAGAGTTTAAAGTACTATTGTGTATCTAAGTTATATTTTAATATATTTAACATCTACTGGTCATCCTGCCATTTAGGGGAGGGGGTGGGGGGGGTGGGGTAAGAGGTGAAAAATTGGAACAAGAGGTTTGGCAATTGTTAATGCTGTAAAGTTACCCATGTATATATATCCTGTAAATTAAAGGCTATTAAATTTAAAAAAAAAAAAAAATAAATTCTTTACAATCTGAAAAAAAAAAAAAAAAAAAAGAGTTTAAAGTACTATGACAAAATATGCAAATCAAGAGATATATATCACTTGAATGGGTTTTAATATGTAAATTCTAAAACTGATACCAAAAAATCATATTACCATTAGAACTTCCCTTCAATATTCTTCTATCATACCAGGAATTTCAGTTAATATTGATCAATTTAGAATTCTTTGTAAGGAAATTCAGTGACTGCAATCATCAGGAAGACATTGATAACAATTTCATCTATAACAAAGGCCCACATGAACAATGTCATACACTGGTATATTTTTCTAACAAAAACTACCACAAAACTATGTAGGAGAGGTAATCTGGTCTATCAAAAGAAACTTAAGTCTGATATAAAGGAACAATAATAATATTTTTATATCACTTCTTTATATTCAAAGTTTAAGGCTTAAAAGGCTAGATTTTACACTATTTAAAGTACTTGTCCTTTGTAGCCAAAGGAGAGATACCATTTTATTGGTCCAGAATGAGGATTAAAGAATTCTCACAGCATTATTTCCAATTTAAAATAACATTTAAGTGCCTACTGCACTCACTAGGCACTTAAAAAACATTATAAGAACAGCAGTCTGTTATTTTTACTTTATCAAGATCACTGAACAATCAGCAATAACACAGTCTCTTCACCTCACCTCGCATTTGTAAATCTTTAGACCAATACAGAAATGACTGAACTCTAATTTCTAAGATGGTTTCAAAGAACTGAACCATATTCAAATTTAAAGAATTGACTTGATTCTTTACCAAAGAAATTGTGCTTGTGGGTGATTATTTTGTGCTCAAAAAGTTTTAGTCTCAAAAGTAAGAAATATATATATATATATATAAAACAGTGACTCATGACTAAGAAAAGAGATTGATCAGACACTAAGACTGCCATATTCTTACAGATGGCAGTTATATTAAAAAGTTTTTTTTTTTTAAAAGTACTGATTGATATTTTTATTTCTCTCATTAAAATTACAGGTTTGATATTTGTCAAATTAGGTTTCAATTTATGTACTTAGCACCCAACTCTAAAGGTCAACATTCATGAAATAGTAAATAAAATTCTCTTACTGAAAAAAAATCACAAGTCTTATACCATTAAGCCTTAAAAAATTTGTTTACTAAAGTTGAAAAGAAGCATACCTGGCTAATGAAACAAAGATAAAAGTAATCAAATATCAGGACTTGTGGATTTGGTTGGGAGAAAGGGAGGCAACTGGTTTTTTTGTTCATTTGTTTGACTTTCTGGGGCTCATTTTATTGTATTTTTTTTTTAATAGCCTTTTATTTACAGGATATATGCATGGGTAACTTTACAGCATTAACAATTGCCAAACCTCTTGTTCCAAATTTTCACCTCTTACCCCCCCACCCCCTCCCCTAGATGGCAGGATGACCAGTAGATGTTAAATACATTAAAATATAATTAGATACTTATTGTATTTTTTTAAAGAAAGCTTCCATTTTTACCTTTTTAAACCAAAAATGCCCCAAAATTGTCCAATAATTACCACTGCTCATTGCTTATTAAGGCATGAAAAATAACAGCATAATACTTTCAAATCTGGGCACAATAGAGCACAGTTCCTGGTCCATAATAAGATTGAGTCAGTCCCTAATATTTTTTTTCTCCATTCTCTGTAGAATAGTTTATACATTTAACTTTCACGGCAATTAAGAATTACAGCAGGAACCAGTTTCATGCCCAGTATATTTATTCTACCAACCTCATTTTCTCCAGAACAACTTAGTCTAAAACAATACCCCTTATATGTGTTTAAAAAAAAAAACCATATATGGAACAGAAATAAATTAGTTGGACTCACCATGCACATCACCTTCTCCCTATAAAGAGAAAGAAAAGAAAAAATAAGACTTTGTATCCAACACTTGACAATACAGATACAAGTGAACTCGGCAGCCAGCAGCTTATAAGTTATGTTTTACTTAAAGACTATTTGAGAGACAATGGCTACAAAAATCTTTTTGACCTAATATCCAATTGAGTTTTGGCATAAAAAAGCTAGCTGGAATGATAAGGATGTTAGTATTTTTAATTTCTGTTAAAAACAATCATGAAATCCACAAATCAATTCAAGAGGCAATTCTTATTTTAAAACTTCTATCTTTAATGTCTTCTAACAAATTTATATTTGCATAGCACAATAAAGAAAAATTTAGATATATCAAAAGCTTTTTTAAATTGTTCAGTCCTAATCTTTAGCTGAGGTGATCTGAGTTCTATATCTTCTTTTACCTTTTTAAAAAATCTCATTTTTTTCAGTCAGAGAAATTACGATTGTGTTCATCTGGTTTACAAATAACTTTTACCTTTAACCAATCAACAGAGCCAAACTGAACATTTTGTATGAATGTTCTTACTATCAAGTGAATTAATATTGTGGCTTACAGTCATTTAGTTGTGGATTGGTCTATTTTGGTTTGTTGTTTTTTTTTTAAACCTTGAACTCTTATCAGTGTGAAATAAACCCATTTATCCCAACCTCTTAAAAGAGTATAGGATATCATTTCCAAATTCCCTGAGACTCACAGGAGCATAGATTTAGAACTGAAAGGGACATTAGGGGTTATCTAAATAAATGTTTGTTAACTGATCTAATCCAATGAAGAAGCTCCTCAGATTCAAGTTCCTCAGCAATGATCTGAGACCTTTTCATAATTTTTAAGTAGTAAAAGAATAGAAATTCAGTTTTTTGAGGTGTTTTCCTGTCATTTACACCACTGTTTAACAAGAGCAGATATGCACATTGTGTCTTCGATAAGGATTAAAACCTCACCAAACAATTAGAAATTATTTGCCAAAAAGTTAAACTAGCTTTCCCCCAATTCTATATATAGTGGTCACCAGCAGACCTGAAGAATAAAACATCTTAGAAACCTAGATTCTCACTTTAGTTTTGTTACATTAATGTGTAATTGTGAGGTTTGGGTCAAGTCATAATCTTTCTAGACCTCAATTTCTTCATCTTTAAAGTGACTGAGTAGAACAGAGTCTATGCTTTTAAAGCATTATAGTTAGATAACAGAGGGCATTCTTGGTTTAAGGGAGAAATTCAAGTATGTGTTAAGAGCTCAGCCTCAAAAGCCCAAGGGATCTTAATTTTCTTATGTGGGCTATACCTTCCATAGAAGTAGTGCCATGTGAATTTGTTGGGGGTGAGAGATGTAAAGCAATTCACAAATATTAAGGCACTAGGTAGCTGTTAATTATTGTTTAATTTTTTGTGGTGTTGTTATTTTTTAATCTCAAAGCATTCTTTTTGCATCATAATTTGCCATACTAACCTTTGGACCTAAAAAATCTCCAGAACCTGCTTCAGAAGAGTTTCTTCTTTGGAGTCCAGATAGTTCAGAATTATCCCTACTCGACTGAGCACCTAAAAATAAGAGTAAGTCTTAAAATTCAACAGTGTAATGACTAAAAAGGAAACAGTACAGTTATTAAAGAGTCTTGAAAAACTTATCAATTTGTCCAAAGGATAATAACTATTTCTAGGCAATATCTTCCCTAATAAAAAATTAAAACTTTCCATTTATGGGTTTAATGTTTTCCTCATGAACACTACACAGTTAAGATTGTTTAAGCAGGGAATATATCACTTTTGAAAGGTAAGATGAGTTCATGCAAATGAGGAATACCTGCTGACTTGGCCCAAGAAGGTTGATTTTCTTCAGGTGTTCCAAAAATATTAGATGCCATTTTATTCTTTCTTACTGGTTGTTCTGTAGGCTCATCAAAGCCCAAAGTAAAATTAGATCCACCACCTGGAGGACGTAACACCCTAGAAATAAAGGAACAAAGCTTCATCAATAGCCCAACAGTTTTACAAATTTTTATTCAAAAAAAAAAAAAAAGAAAGAAAGAAAGAAAAGAAAAGAAAGCCAGGGGTTTAAAAAAAACTTTCCAAGGAAGAAATGCAGACAGGACTACTAAGGAAAACTGAACTCTCAGTTCAAGCTTACCTCTGAATAATAACACTTTATCATAAATAAAAGCTCTGTTGGAAGCCTTGGTAAACCAACACTCAAATTTCTATAGAAAATTAAAACTACCTGGGCACAATTGAGTACTTTTACTAAAAAGCTTGTACTACCAGTTTCTTGGTTTACAAAATGGATTTTGGAGTGGAAAAGACTTTAGTCTCATATTCAACATATATAGGACTGCTTGCCATTTAGGGGAGGGGGTGGAGGGAGAGGGGGGAAAAATTGGAACAGAAGTGAGTGCAAGGGATAATGTTGTAAAAAAAAATTACCCTGGCATGGATTCTGTCAATAAAAAGTTATTATAATAAATAAAAAAAAATAATAAATTATATATATATATATAAAGACTTTAGTCTCCAAAATGGTCCATCTATAACTAATTTCTAAGAAACCAAATGAGGAAATGATATAAATGAATTTTTACCAGTTATTGAAGCACAGATTATGGTAGGAAATAAGGCAATCTCTTCAATCTCAGCATCATCTAAGATGTTTATACATAATATTAATGTTGCCCATGATCTCTAATGAAAATTGGCAACTAAGCAAAAAGACCAACACATTTTACTCAAAAGCTAAGAATTATTCTGAAGTATCATGAAGATGCTTAAAATTCAGGATTCTTTCTGAATTTTACTGGGTTCCTTTGTTTTTGTTGTTATTGTAAGTTTCAGTCAAGTTCAACTCTTCCATGACCCCATTTAGGATTTTCTGGACAATCCACCAAAATGCCAGATGTGATCTTAAATTTTGGACTCAACGTTTTGTAGTAGCAAAGAAATAGAAAGAGACTATGTGCCTATCAGTTGAGGAATGGCTAAGAGAAAAATGTCATACAAGTAAAATAAAATTCTATTATGCAGTAAGGAATAATAAATGAATTCAGAGAAACATGGGGGGGGGGGAAGTGTAATAATGCAATAAAATAAGCAGAAAACTTAAAAAGAAAACTATATGGTTCCCTATAGTAATATAAATGAAGAGATGACTAAAAACCAGTGAAGGTCCTTGGGAACAAAGGAAAAAACTTCCAATCCTCCTAGCAGAGGTTATGACCTAGCTACTAGAACAGAATGTTGATACATTGTCAGATGTGTTAATATAGCTGATTGTTTTGGTTTTAATGTTACTTTTTTAGGAAGTGGGGTGGGCTTTCTCATACCACTACAAATAACTGATATGAAATTTAATTTAAATCATTTTCACTATTCTAAGAAGTTGTAAACAAAACGGTCCCCTCCATTGCTAAGATTTAAATTAATTCTTCATTATCATTGATACTAATGGATAAAAAGTTGATCTTCCCCTCATTTTTCACCAACTCTGTCCATCACACAGTTCTAAAGAGAACTAAGAAATTTGGGGACGTAAACACTTCACAGTTAAGGTAAATTCCATTTATGATCTCTTATTACTCAGTTCTGTCTAGATTTACAGCACTAAATTCTGTTTAGATGCTGCCCTCTTTATTTTATCCATTGCTGTAGCCTAACCTACAGTTCAGAGACATTGGTTCCCCATTTTGGTTTCTGGAAGAAAAGCTTTAATTGTTTGGGTCCCAGGTCCCACTCTTCCATACCAAAACTCTTTTTTCTTCAGTTTCATCAGGCTCAGCTAATTTCCTAAGTCCACAGAGTGGGGATCTTTTACTCCTCCCTACTTGGTTTTCTATAGCTTCCAAGTGCTGCCCTAGCCAGTGGATAATAACTATTCAAGCCTACCAGCACAACCCCTTTTCTCCTCCCTACACACTGGAAGGTCTTCCTCCACACTTTACTAAAAGGAGACAATCACCATAAACTCCTCTTTTCCCCAGTTTTCTATCTCAAAAACCCAAGATCTCATCCCCAAGTCAATCTTTTACTCTGAAGAGACAAGACTAACCTCTTTAAGTATATCCCTGATCAATCACATCCTCTCCAGCAGTTCCCTCCTACAATTCTAATTATCTCTCCTTATTAGTCCTTTTTAACTTACATAAAGACCCTAATCTGCCCCAAGCCCTCACTAGATGATACTATTTCCCTCTTCTCTTTCAAAATAAAACTCACAGAAAAAGCAATATATATTTATTGCCTCCTAGTTCAACTGAAATTTGATGGACTTTTCTTCATCCTTCTTGACCTCTTTGCAACATTTGACATTGTTAACCATATTCTTCTCTTGGAAATTCTTTTCTGGGTTTTGTGGCACTGCTTTCTAGATTCTCCTCCCATTTCCCTGATCATCCCCTTCCTTAGTCTTGTTTGCTGGTTCATATTCCACATATGATCTTCAATTTGATTATACCCCAAGGTTCTATATCTTGGGCCCTTTCTATACTCTAAACTCCCATGGGTTTAATTATATTTTCTCCACAGATAATTCTCAGATTTAGAGACTTCCTGAACTCTACTTCATCACTAACAACTGAGTGGACATTTCCCATTTCCAGGATGTCCAAAACAGAACTTTCTCTCTCCCCCCCCCCCACTTCCTCCCCCAAGCATCATGCAACTTCTCTATTTCTATCAAGGATATCCTTCTCCTTCCAGTAACAAAGGGTCACAACCCTGACCCCTTATTCTACATCTTACCTCATATACCTACATGCTGAGTTTTGTCAATTCTGCCTCAACACCTAGAAACTGTCCTTGTTATAATTACAAAATTACCAACCTGTTTGCCTTTACACTCATGACCTCTTACTTGGACTAATGTTGTAACCTCCTAACTGGTCTCCCTGTCTCAGGACTCTTCTCTTTCCAATTCATGTTCCATAAAGCTATCAAAATAATTTTCCTAAAATACAAGCACTTTCCAGCTCAATGAATTCAATGACTACCTATTACCTCTAGGGTCAAATACAAACTCCTCTTATTTAGGCATAATACATTGGTCCCGTTCTAGCCAACTGGCCTTCTTACTGTTCACACACAACATTCTGTATTCTGGTTCTAAGTCCTTACACAGTTTGTACTCTTCCCCACCATTTCCTTATCTTTTACCTATTAGAATTCTTGAGCTCAATTATCACAGTTACTAGTATCTTTGTTCCTACAAATTACTTTGATTTATTTTGTATTATTTGTATAACACAAATAAATTTGTATTATGTATGTGTGTACACACACACACAATCTGTCCTCCAATACACTGTGTAAGCTCTTTGAGGACAGAACTATTTCACCTTTTTCTCTATACTCCAGTGCCTGACACATAGAATGCACTCATGTTTGTTAAATATTAAAAGAGAGAAGAGATTCCTCCAGCTAACCATCAGCTGTGATATTTGAGCTTAACTCTAGCAGACTCCAAGCCCAGCACTTACACTCACTATACTCTCAACTGTGTGAGCTATGGACAAGTCACAACAAAATCAGTTTCCTCATTAATAAAATGGGGATAATATCTAATATCAGGTCTGATTAAGGAAAGTGCTTTATAAGTCATACAAGCACTAAATGCTAAAGTATTATCTATACCATATATTATGCCACTAGATTTAAAATAAAAGGACCCTAGTTCTAGTTTTCTCATCTGCAAAATGAGGTTGGGTTAAATAGCTTCTAAGATCTCTTCTAATTCTAAATCTATGATCTTATCAGCTAAATTTCTTGAATTATTCTAGTCAATTAGCTTCAGTCCACTTCCCCTTCACTTTTAGGGTTGGAAAGCTTCTTTTAACTAAGAAGATAGACACAGTAAACTCTTTATATTATTAAATGTATTCAGAACTGAGACACTGAGGAGTTTATTTTTCCTGTTTCTTAAATCTTGTCCATCCTGATTTTACAATTTTTTAATATTCATTTTTAAATATTGAGTTCCAAATTGCTTCCCTCCCTCTAACTCCCTCACTACCCATTAAGAAGACTAGCAATATAATATCTGATTTATATTGTAAAACAAACATTTAAAAAAAGTTTAAAAAAGCAAAAGCTTTGTCCCATCCTAAAGGTCTGTGTTCTTTCTACAACTGCCAACATCATGGCCTCCCACAACAGAGTAAGGCTGTGGATGACATTTACAGCAGTAAGTAGAAAATCTCTAAACAGATTGAGGAGATTTAAAAATCAAATAGCCTCTGTTTAAAATGTAGAGGATATTGTCTCCTTGGATAATACAAGCTACAACTAATTCAGTAGCAAACATTTAATGATTACTAAATAACATGTCCATTTTTTCTGTGGTAAAATACATTTTCAAAAAAAAAAAAATGATTCTCCAACCTTACCTCTGTAAAATAATTTTATTTTTACCAAGGACAGAGGAGAACCTCAAAACCAATTATGTAGAGCAGAGGTTCTTAACTTTTTTGTGTCATGGTTGTCTCCCTTTTGGCAGCTAGTAAAGGCTATGGATCTCTTCTTAGAATAAGGTAAATATATAAAATACATAAGACTACAAAGGAAACAATTCATAGTTAAAATTATTTTAAATAAGCAAATTTCCTAGACCTCAGGTTAAGAACCCTTGATATTGTACAAATCTGGCAAAGATGAGTAAAGGAAGTTCTGGAAACACAGGAAATAGAACGAACAGTGAAAGTAACAATAATACAGGGTCAAGATGAATTATGAAAATCATAATTTCCATAGTAATTTAATGGTAGACAATAAAAGTTTTCAATAAAACTCAGTGTCTAAAATGTTTTGCAAAGAAAAATAAAAGTATTATTGGTGTTTGTATGTATGCCAAATCATCAATTCCAAAAGATGACCTGAAAATTCCAAATTTTGCAATCTCATTCTAACCATTTCAGGCAGCTGGGCAGAAAACTGATGAAATAAAACAAGTTAATATAAAACCAAGACTTGGTTTCCTTCCTAAAAGTACCCTTTCAAAAAGTTAATTTGTATTTAATTACATTTCAGTTTAAAGATGATAAGGCAAGAAGCAAGCAACATTTTCTTAAGTTTCACCTAATAAATGTTGCTCACTTTTCCCCAATAGCCTGTCATTAATTGCTTTTTAAAAAAAATCTTGTCTATCCTGATTTTATATTTATTTTTAATATTCATTTTTAAATATTGAGTTCCAAATTATCTCCCTTTCTCTAGCTCCTTCACTACCCATTAAGAAGACTAGCAATATAATACCTGATTTATATTGTTAAACAACACTTATTTCAGGTGAATTCAAAAATGTTATCAACGACGTGATTTACAGATGCTCCCTGAAAAAGACTCCCGTATCTCAGCTTGTTTTTTGTTCAAGTACTTTATCTAACCCCTTTCCGAATGCCCCTATGAAATATTGTCATGCCTCTGCCTCCTTTGCCCCACAAAATGGCTCCCTATGTAACATTTCCCTAGGACCCCAATACCAGGTACTTGTCAAGATAGTACTGATAGAGAGATCAACGGGAGAATTGAGGCACATTCAAACAAAGTAGAATCTAAGCCTCCTCCAACCTGGAAGGAGCATGCTTCTTTCAGGCTGGCTGGAATACCCTTAAAGCCACAGTGTCCGATTAGCTTAAACAATGTAGACACCTTAAAGAAAGCCAGCATCCCACAAATCTTTCCAGGAAGTTAAGGGCCTAAAGGGTTTCAGAAAGGACCCATAAATCCCCACTTCCCCCAAAACCACCAGGCCGAGTTAAGGAGAAACCGACAACTCTGCCTCCCAGCCTGCCGAGAAGCGCCTTCCCAGGTGGAGCGGCCACACAAGAGACAATAGATGTGCCTCCAGCCCCACCCAAGTGCAGGAGGCTACGGCAACCGGGAAGCGGGAGAAAGAACTCCCGGGAGAAATGCAAAAGGGGAAAAGCAGAAGAGGAAGGAATAAAAGGGGGAAGTCTAAAACGGTGGGCCACGGGAAGGGCCTCTGGGCCCCCCACTTCTCAGGTGCGCTTGGACAGGGGCGGAGGTGGGTGGGGTGGAGAGCCTTCCTTTGTCAAAGGGAAGCTCACTTACTTTCCCGAGCCTCTCCCATCCAGTCCTGCGAGGAGGCAGTGGGTTACACCCAGACACTAGAGCATCCTCCCCGCAGGGAGGGAGGAGGAGGGGGTTGGATGCCCCAGCCACGGGCTCGGCTTAGGGCGTGGGGGGCGAGGGACAAGGCAAGAGCCACAAGTCGGGGCTCTTGCAGACTACGACAGGTAACCCAGGCTGGGATCGGGGCTGAGCTTGACCGCGAAATGAGTGTGTGCGCGTTTGTGTGTGTGTACGGGGTTGGGGAGGGCTCAAGGACTCCCTCACCGCTTCCCCAAGAAAGCTACCCCCCCCCCCTTTTTACAACGCTCAGGCCCGCCCTGGCTCGGGCAGGGGGCGAGGATCACGAGCCCCAGAGTCCACATCCCGGTACACGAGCCGGGCGGGGCGACCAGCGCTAGCTCGGCCCCTCACACAAAGAAGCCTCGCCTCGCTCCCCCTTTCTTTCTCTCTCCCGGGGGGGCCCTACTCCATCGGCCCCAGAGAGAAGCCGGGAGACGGGACGCGACCAACTGCCAAAGCCGGCGGCCGCGCGAAGCATCCCAGCGCTCCACCCACGCCCTCCGGCAGAGCCCGAGCCGGCCGGGCTGGGGAATGGGGTCCGAGCCTGGGGCCTCCGCCCCCTCCCCTCCCCCTAACTGAGGATCCTCCTCCTCTTCCTCTTCCTCCTCCGCTTACCGGGAGCTGTTTCTACCATTGGGGTCGACGCCCTTGAAGGTGGTGGTGGTGGTCATGGCGAAGCCGGGTCCGGACCGGGCTGGGGGGACGCACAGGCGAACAGACAGAGAACAGCGGCGCTCTCGGACAAAGTCCAACTGGACACACTCACAGTCACACAGACACGCAAACACAAAAACCCACCCTCTACCCTAATGCTCCCCGGCCCCTCTTTTTATATGAGTCCGAGACCCCGCCTCTTCCTTATCCGGGATTGGCTCATTCAAACCAGTTGTTTCGTTTCCATTGGTTCGATAGACTGCCAGATAGCCTCAATGCGGCGGTGCAAGAAACCAAGGAGGCCCGCCCCCTTCCGAAGCGAAGAGGCGGTGCTGCAGGGCCCGCCTCCCTCCCCGAAATCTGTGGAGGTGATTGGCCAAAGGAGAGCCCTGGCCCACACTAACTATAAGTTAACCTCCCTGTCAGTTATAAGGTTGTAGAATAAAGAGAGCTACTAGCTTTCTCACAGAGGCGAGGGTTTAAAAAAAAAAAAAAAGAAAGAAAGAAAAGAAAAGAAAAAGAAAGCGAAGAAAGGAAGAAAGAGAAAAAAAGACCTCGTTCTTATTTCAACAATTTCGCGTTTGAAAATTGAACAGTCTTATCTTTCTTAAATCTTTTTTTATATTCTCTAGGTTTATTTGGATTCATTATACTTATTAAGCGCCTACTGTGTGTAAAGACTGTGCTAGGCGCTTGGGGGAATATCCTTGATCTTATAATTGCCAAATAAAAATGTCTTCTCAATTCTCATCCTTCTTGAGGATTTAACAATGTAGATCACTTTCCTCCCCTAGACATTCTTTCCTTTGTGAGTACTGCTCCTACCTGTTTAACCACTCCCTCCTGAGACTCCTCCGTGGCCTTTTCTCTATCCCTTCTCATTCATTTTGGGTGTCCCCCTAAGCTCTATCCTATGCCATTTCGACTTTTCTCTGCATATATCCCTGGGTGATTTCATCAACTTCTATGAATTCAATAAGCTATAGAGATGATTCCCAGGTCCATGTACCCCAGCCCCAGTCTCTCCTGAGCTCCAGTATGCAGCACCAACTGTTGCTCACTGGAAAATGGATATAGTCAAATCAGACTCATTATGTCAAAAACAGAGTTCATCTTTGTTTTCTAACCCATTCCTCTTCCAAAATTCCTTCTTACTATGATAGGACCCACCATCCTCCCGGTCACCTAGGTTCTCAACCTCGGTGTCATCATCACCCTCACTCTCATCCCATATATCAACTCCATCAAATCTTGCCTTTTCTACCTCTAGGATATCTCTCCATTCAAACCTGTTTGAATCCTGGTCACCCTAATTCAGGCTGGCTTCACTTCTCACCTCAACTACTTACATAGCCTCCTAACCAATCTCCCTGCCTCCAGTTTCTCTCCATTCCCATCTGTCCTCTAAGGCTGCCAAAGTGATTTATCTATAGGTCATATCCATATCTGTCCTGTGACTCGATAAACTAGGATTTGTTTCTAGGATAAAATATAAATTCTTCTGTTAGGCTTTTAAAACTCTTCACAATCTGGCTCTATCTGGACTTTATAATCTCATTATATATCCCTTTAAACAACAACAACAATCTGTTAAATAAAAAATTTTCTGCAAAAGTTGTATAATAATGTGGAGGTAGAACATGAAAGAGGGTAAGTAGTTGCCACAATAGGTAGAGTGCTGGGTTTGTGTTCAAATGTGGCCTCAGACACTTATTAGATGGATGACGCTGGGCAAGTCACTTAACCCTGCTTGCCTCAGTTTCCTCATCTGTAAAATGAGTGAGAGAAGGAAATATTCCAATATCTCTGTCAAAGAAATCACAAATGGGATCACAAAGAGGTAGTCCTGAAAGTGACTAAACAACAGCAAAGAACATAGGATATTTCAATATTATTGGGAAATATCAGGCTTTCTTGTACCACAGACTTTTCAACTAAAAGAATTTCCAGCACCTAATGCAATGCTTGGAATGGAATAGGCACTTAATAAATGCTTATGGGTAAATTGGTCAAGCAAATTCATTTCATAACAAAATTTTCCTCCTGAAATTTGAATATTTAGTGCATAGTTGGGTTAGATTTAGAATAAGGCTTTGGTTCGACTCATAGGATTATAGATTTAGAGCTAAAAGTGTCCTTAGGGTCATTTAGTCTAATTTCTTAATTTTTTGGATGAAGAAATAGGTCTGGAAAGATTATTAGGTATTCTATTGCACCATATTATCCCTTCCATTCACTTCTGCCATTTACTGTTGTATTGGTCTTTACTTCCCCCACCACAACTCCCAAATCCCAGTTTCCTCATCTATGAAGCCACCAGATCTAAGGTCCTCTCCAATTCTGAATCCTATGATACTTTCTTTGTACATTCTAAATCTTTCAAAGCCCTTCTAGTAATGTGGATATAATAAAGGTTTATAAGTACTTGAAAAGGGAACAAAAGAGGGAGAAAAAGTCAACTTCCATGTTATACTGTCTATGACTTTGCATTCCTAAGGATTCTCTACCCTTAATCAACTACCATTCATCCCACTTAATAAATAAGATTGGAAAGGAAGAATCCTGCATACTAATTTGGCAAGGACTTATTTGAATGCTAATACTCAAACATAACAGATGTAGAATTGAACAAAATAGCAATTTTCTGGGGAGCCTAAAGTGACTGTATGTTTGGTTAGTTCTGCTCATTATAAGACTGAGCTAATGAAGCCAAAATCATACATTTGATTTCACCACCAAAGAATGAGCTTTAAGAGATCTTAGAAATTATCCAATCTAAATTCTTCTTTTTATAGGAGAAGAAACTGAGCTCAAGATTGGTGACTCCAAAGTTCCATAGTATTAGTGGCAGAGTCAGGACTATCCTGTCTCAGAATGTCTTTCCATTACAGCTGCCATCCCATACCCAAACTTTTCCCTTGGATCAGTTGTCTCAAAAATCTATTTCCTTGGTTACACAAGAGACTAGATAACAAAATAGTACTTGGTGTTTATACTGAATAAATGAAACTGCAAATCATCATGGTATGATGGAAAAGAGAAGTCATTGAGAACTTTAGCTTAAGTTCCTGGCTCTCCCACTAGCTACTCTGCTAGTTTAACAACTTAATCCATCTCTTCTCTATAAAATAAGAAATTAGACTAAATGATCTCTAAGATCTCTCCCAGCTTTGACTTCCTATGTTAAAATATCAAAATGCAATAAGGGAATACATTCCTACTACCAAGAAAACAATTCAGATCATATGCCTTATTGAAGGTAGACTGCTAAGTAATGCCACATTTGTATAAGAAGTCCACTTTATTACAACTACTCTTAAACCATAATTTATTAAGCACCCGCTGTGTGATCAGGTAGGCAGAATGAAAAGTTGGAGGCACTGAAAATCAGAAGTAGGAGAGAAATTGGAAATCCTCCAGAATTGTTCTACCTCTAAAAGAATGTGGGGAAGGGGAATTCTTCATAGCACTTGTAAAAGATCTGACATTTTCACTCTAATATTTAGATGTAACAGATGATGTGTAGCTGACAAAAATAGCAGTTATTTTAGTTTGGGGACCCTAACAAGCCTCAATTATGCCTCAGTAACAGGGAATGGCCTCAAACTTATTCTTAAGACAGCTTCTGAACATCTCAGGCTCTTGCAGCTGTTGGTATCCTTTAAGCATGACTTAATTCCACCTGTTGGGGGGTAAATAGATCTCTATGACAAATGCAAAAATATTTGGAGCTTCTGAGGATGGCTTACTGCCATATCAGAGCCTTCAGCAAATATCAGATGTAAAAGTAGAGTAGACACATCTCCTCAGGATGAGGCTCTCTTAATCCTATTCTCTTTCCTACTTGCAATATTTCCAGAATGATTGCATCACAATTCCAAGGTTTATGAACTTAGATGAGTCCATTTGAGCCACAGAAGTAGTTTTAAATACTAGATTTCAGTACTCACAAAAATGTGAGTAATTACATTATTTATTATTCTGTTAGAACGTCATCTTTTAGAGAGCAAGAAACTTAAGTTTACCAGTATGCCCAGGACACTACTCATTTTTATTAAAATCCTATTGCTTACCAGACTCCATATAGTAGAGTGAACAATAGCAAACAACGAAGTTCTCTCACAGTTCTCTTAACAAGGATTAAAAAAAAAAAAAAAAGGAAAAAAAGTACCACACTGAATCATTAAAAACAAATCCTAGGAGAAAAGCTAGTAAGTGTTTTTTTCCAGTATGGATCTGCAGAAAAAGATAACTAGAAAAGTCTGACCTGAGACTACACAGTACAAGGAAACATTTTGCAAAACAGGAATGAGGCAAGGAACTTTAGAAAGTGCATTTGTGCTCCCCTGCGGGAAAAGGGAAAGGATCCAGTTGGAAAAGCCAGATCTGGCAGAATTGGGTAAAGAATCTACTCAACACAAGAAGCAGGGATAAAAGAGAGAAACAAAAGTTTACAAGTTTGTATTCTGGAGTGAACCAGGGGCCAGAGGTAGACTAGGGATAAGGCTGTGTTACTCTAACCCTGAAATGAAGTCTGCAACCTGCAAAGCCCAGACCAGGAGGGCAATGATGAAAGCATGCCTTAAATCAGATCATACCCTAGGGCTCTGAAAATTGACTACCCTCTAGTCTATACTGACTTTAAAGTCCTTGAAGAACACAGTACTCAGTACTTGAAGGAAGCAAAGGTAAGACACCAGATAATACAAAACAGGAACAAATTGGGACCCATCATTCCTTCCAGAAGTGAATAGAGCTTTGCTCTTATAAAATATTCTAACCTGGGGTGTAAGGCTAGAAAAAATAGTAAAACAAAACACAAACACACATACACACAAACTCTTAATAATAATAAAGATATGCTACAAATAGTTGAGGTAGTTAAGACACAAATCCAGAAGAAATAAACAATGCCTCAGCATTTACAAGCAAAACTTCAAAAAAAAAAAAACATAGCTTGATGACAAGGTTTTTCTAGAATTCCTGGAAGAAATGGACCAGAGTTTAAAATGGTATTTAAAATGATAGAAATGAAATGGGAATTTTAAAGGAAAGAATTGAAGGGAGAATAAACAGTTGGTATAAGAGGTATAAAATCTTATCCACGTGACAGATTCTATGAGAATTAGAATATACTAAATAGAAATCAATGTCTCCATGAGACAACAAGAAATAATGTAACAAAATAAAGAAACTGAAAAAAAAAGAACAAAACATAAGGTATCTCCTATCAAAAACAAATGACATGGAAACTAAGTCAAGATAATTTAAGAATCACTGCACTACCTGAAAACTTTAAAAACTTAAAAAAAAATTTTTTTTAATCCTGGCTACTATATTGAATTAAATCATAAAAGAAAACTTCACAATCTTATTAGAACTAGAAAGCAGAGTGAAAATAGAATCTACCTTTTGCCTCTTAAAAGAAATCCCAAACCCACTGTGCAAAAATGTTTGGGGCAGCCCTTTTTGTAGAGGCAGAAAACGAAATTGAGGGGATGCCCATCAATTGGAGAATGGCTGAACAAGATATGGTATATGAATATTATGGAAAATTATTGTTCTATAAGAAATGATCAGCAGGATGATTTCAGAGAGGCTTGGAGAAACTTGCATGAATTGATATTAAGTGAAATGAGCAGAATCAGGAGATCATTATACATAGCAATAGCAAGATTATACAATGATCAGTTCTGATAGACATGGTTCTCCACAACAATGAAATGATTCAGACCAATTCCAATGGTCTTGTGATAAAGAAAGCCATCTGTACCCAGAGAGAGGATAGTGGGAACTGAATGTGGACCACAACATAGGATTTTCACTTTTTTGTTGTTGTTTGCATTTTGTTTTCTTTCTCATGTTTTTTTTTTCCCTTTTTGATCTGATTTTTCTTGTGCAGCATGATATTTGTGGAAATATGTAAAGAAGAATTGCACATGTTTAACATATTAGATCACTTGAAGACTGTGGAAGGGGGTAGAGGAAAGGGAGAGGAAAGCCAAAATGAAAAGTCCTAAGAATATACTATCAATAATCCAGAACTTCTACATCAAAGAAAAATAATTTCAAGGAGTCAGAAATAAATAATTCAAATACCAAGGAGTCACAGTCATCATCACATAAAATTTGGCAGCTGTCACTTTAAGGAAGAAGAGAGCTTGGAATATGACATTCCAAAAGGCAAAAGAATTACAACCAAGAATAGCCTATCTAATAAAACTGAATAAAATCCTATAAGAAAAAAAAAAAGGACCCTAATGATTAAGAGGACTTCTCTTCTTTCTACTGAAAAGATCTGAGCTGAGTAGAAACTTTGAAATGTGAATGCAAAAGTGAAGAGAGACATAGAATGGTAGATATATATCTGAAAATTTTGTGGGGACTTTACAGTGAATGATGCATTTTTTGTAGTCTATTCCTCTGAAAACCATAATCTCTTCAAGGATCATAGATTACTTAAAGGTACCATATACAATTAATATAGTCATAATGATCAAAATCATTTAGTATTGCTTTTAAAAAACAGATAAATCAATCTCTGGAACAAGCTAGGTATACAATATATAGAAGTAAAACAACATAATAGCATGATGTTCAATAAAGTCAGATATTAAATCTACTCTGGTAAATATTTGCTATTTAACAAAAACTGTCAGGAGAAGTAGAAAATGGGTCAACAAAAATTAGGTTTAGATAAACATCTCACATGTATCCAAAAAGATACATGACTCAGATATAAACAAATTAGAAGAGCAAGGAAGAAAATGCCAATTCTAGCCATTGATACAGAAAGAGCTCAGGGATAAAGATTACCGAAGAAAACAATAAATAATTTATTGAAAAGTTTTTGCATAAACAAGATCAATTTAGTTAATATTTGAAGAGAAACCATTAACTTGGGAAAAATCTTTGCAACAGATTTTTATGCTGAAGAGCCCATATCCAATATCTACAAGGAAATGATTCAAATATGTACAAACAAGAAACATTCCCCAATAAATAAATGGTAAATAGGATGTAGACAGGCCGTTTTCAAGGGGAGAAAACTAAAGCATCAAAAGCACCACATAAAAAGAATACTCCAGATTACAACTAATTAGAAAAATTGTAATGTTCTCTTCTCTAAATTATAATGAAGCAGGTTTCTTGGAGGGCTTCTGGAGGCAGCCTTACTTTCAGTTCAATATAATAATCACCTCAAATGCAGCCAGGGATTAAAGTCCAGTTCTTTATTGTTTCTTCCAAAATAGCCTGCTTAGTTTTCTTAGAAGCCTATCTCTCTCCTTGGTTCCGAGAGTTCTTGCCACTAGTCCTTTGTCTCTTACAGCTTCAGCCTCTCTTCTTCTGAATCTCTCCAGCCAGCACAAAGGTGGAAAATGGAATGAATCTAACTCCTCCTCCCAGAGAGTGGGCTTGTGGGCTTCTGACTTGTGACTCTCCCAAAGTCTCTAGTGGGCTTGTCCTTTAGTGGGGTACTCCTTATATATGCTCTCTTCAGGTGTGAACTCTAATGTGTGAACTCTCTTAAAAGTGTGAACTCTCTTAAAGGTGTGAACTCTAAAAGTGCGAACTAAGTACATAAGCATTGTCTCTAATCATTCCAGTGATTATCAATTTTAGCAAAATTAGCAGTGAAAGCAATTCTGAAGTTTCACCAAAAAGGAAAAAGACAAATGGAGGAGCGGCTGTGGGAAAACAGGAATATTCATGTACTGTTGGTGGAACTATACATTGGTATAGTTAGTTTAGAAAGTAATTTGAAACTATGCCAGTCATTGAACTATGCATATATTTTTGACTCAATTAATACCATTATTAGTGGCTATAACTTGAATAAGATAAAATAAATAGGAAAAGATCTTATAGGAGCAAAAATATTTATAACAAGTTCTTTTTTTGGTAGCAAAGAACTGGAAACTTTGGGGGTACCCATCAACTGGGAATCAAATGAACAAATTATGGTATATAAATAGAATAAAAATAGTATTGTGCTGTAAGAAATGAAGAAAGGAATAGTTTCAGAGAAACCTGAGACTTGTAAGAACTGATGCAGAGTGACATGAACAGACCTGTGAGAACAATTTATGCTATAACAACTACATTATAAAAATGAGCATTTCCTCTTTTTTTTTTAATCTATATATGAAATAGAACATTCCTAGAGTACTAATGTGCTCCAAGAAATGATTAAATGGATAGTTTCAGAGAAACGTGGTAAGATTTATAAACTGATACAGAATTAAGTGAAGAGAAAAAGGAGAACAATTTATACAGCAACAATAACAGTGAAGAAAAAAACAAATTGAAAGATTTAAGAACTCTGATCAAGGCAGTGACAAACTACAACTTAAAAACCACTGAAGCATTTAAATGAAAGTGCACAAAAGAAAACAGGAAAGGGAAACAGAGATAAGTAGGACAGCTTTGAAAATAATAACTAGAATTTAATGTATACCTTGAAAAAAAAAACAAATTGTGTGTATTATAGTTATGTAATATTATAGAGACTTGTAGATTTATATAAAAATCATGTTTTTCTGTTTTACTGTGAGAAAGTTATTTTTTTCTTTTACTGTTTAAATCTGGAATAAAAATTGACTCCTACTGATTTTTAACATTTAAAATTTTTATCCTACTGTGTTATTAACATAGTAGGTGTTTAATAAGAATTTAATATTTGATAAGATACTATTGTGCTGTAAGAAATGAAATAGTTTCAGAGAAATGTGGTAAGAAATGTATGGACTGATACAGAATGAAATAGTACCAGGAGAACAATTTGTAAAATGATAACATTGTAAAGAAAAATAACTTTAAAAGACTTAGGAACTTTTTGATTAGAACAATGACCAAACATAATTCCAGAGAGCCAACAATGAAAATATGCTATCCAAGTAGAAATGAGATAGAATGAGTCTTTTTTTTTTTTTTTTAACAGGTCAAATGGGGGAATTCATTTAATTTGACTATACTTGTTTGTAGCAGACTTTGTTTTTTCTTGCTTTCTCAAGGTGTGGGAATGGGAAGAAGAGAGAATTAGTAAAAAGAAGAAGATAATTTGGACTTGAAAAATGAAATAAAATATAATTTTTTAAAAAGACAGAAAAAGAGAACATGAATGGTTTATTGAATTGGATTGAATTGAATGCCAAGACTATCTTTTTTTTTTTTTTTTTTTTTTTTTTTTTTTTTTTTTTTTTTTTTTTTTTTTTTTTTTTTTTTTTTTTACTATACTATACTAATTCTCTAAGCACTTATTTGGCACTCAGTGGGGTCATTGCCAGTCATTTTGACCTTTGTCTTGCCATATGGACTTTGATGATTCTGAAGGAGAAAGTCAGGCTGACAGTTTTGTGAAGCTCTTTCCCATTCATGTACAAATCAAAACATCACATTTGTGATATAATTAATTATTTTCAGGAATAAAAGACAAACAACAAGCACTTAATAGTATCTAATATAATAATGCCTTATGACATTTCTTGTATTGTTATTTAATTTTTCATGTGCTTTTGCCTGGTTTCCCCAGCCATAACTTTTTAGCTTTCCTTTTTTTTCCATTTTCATTAGGTGGCATAGTGGATAGAGTGTCAGGCCTGGAGTAAGGAAGAATCATCTTCTTGAGTTCAAATCTAGCCTCAGACACTTACTGGCTGTGTGACCCTGGGCAAGATACTTAACCCTGTTTGCCTAACTGTGCCTCATCTGTAAAATGAGCTTGGGAAGGAAATGGCAAATTCCTGTATCTCTGCCAAGAAAACCCCAAATGGGATCATAAAGAATCAGATAATACTGAAAAACAACTTAACAAAGCACACAGTGAGCAATGAAGAAGCAATTATTTAAAAGTTAATTGACTAGGATGGCTCCAATAAAATTATTAGTAATCAATTCTACCTGAGAAACATCCTATTCAATCAGGTTATTTAGGCTATGTCATTATTTTTATTAAACCCATAGAAATAAAGTCTTAAGCCTTAGCTATCAAATCAAGTAACTCACAAAACACTTTAAGATGCACAAAGACAGCATCCTATTGAACTATTATGGTATTTATAAGGGCAATGGCTAGCAGCAGAGCTTAATACCTTTGTCAATTTTGATATTACATTTATGTTCATGCTTACAAAAATGCTACACTATGATGCACTGCTGTTGTTATTCAGTCATTTTCAGTCATGCTTGCTCTTCATGACCATGTTTGGGATTTTCTTAGCAAAGATACTGGAGTTGTTTGCCATTTCCTTTTCCAGCTCATTTTACAGTTGAGGAAACTGAGGCAAACAGGATTAAATGACTTGTCCAGAGTCACAAACTAGTCTGAGGCCAGATTTGAACTCAGAAAGATGAATCTTTCAATATATTAAGGGTCTATGATTTTGTCAGTATGGTCACTCTCTCTAGCAAAAGAATTCAGAATCCTATAAATTTAAATTTTATCTTGCAATGTCTCTACTGAAAATTAAACAAACAAACAAAAAAGCCTTATTAATTTACACTTAATAGTAGTACTTATAATAATCCTTTCTCATTTTACCAAGACTGATCTTTGGAAGATGGAAATACGAATCTGTCATGGAGGCCCCACTAAATCTTTATTCTAACAGCATTTTGTTATGATGTGGAAGTGATCTTAGCTTTTCAAAGAACATGCCAGAAAAACTGAAGCTCTGGTAACTGGAAAGATTTTTAATAAGTCACTACATTCATTTGCCAGGATTATCCTCTCCAACTCTAAGCTGGTTGGATACTGACCAAGCACCATTTCTGTTATGTCAACACCTCTGCTGAAAAACACTATATTCCAACATGACTTATGAAGAAGAGTTAAATTAGAAAAAGCAGTATGACATTAAAGAGACCAGACCAGGGTGGTACATTTCACACAAGAACAATAAAAATACTGAAGCTTCTGGGATAACCAACCCCTATAACTATGTGTTCTAATCTTGTAACATTGTTAACAATATGATGATGATCATGATAATAATATCAACAACTATAATAACAACTTATATTTGTATGGCATTTTGTTGTTACATCTATATCTGATCAAATAATTCAAGGATCCTTTGAGGTATTTAAATGAGGAAACTGAGATAGCAAGAAAAACATTTACAGTAATGACAAAAATGTATCAGATTCTTGAGCAAAATGTATCAAATACTGACAAAGTCACAGAGATCTATTTATCTTTAAAATATATTTTATTCACATACTTTGTTTTTATATCATCTACATTTTTCAATATATGCTGCTTTCCCCTCCCTCCCAAACAATCATCCCTTAAAGAATAAAAAAGAATGGGAAAAAGCAGTTCAGTAAAGCTCTTCAAGATAAAAAAAGTCTGATCCTGACCCTGACCCTATATGTTTGGCACAAAGTTGTATGAAGTATTCTTTCTTATCTTCAGAAAACCCATTTAAAAGATAACTACAAAATAATTTTTTTATTTTTAAGTATTTTTATTTTCCCTAATTACATGTAATCAATTTTTCTTACATTTGTTTTTTAAATTTTGAGTTTCAGTTTCTCTCTTCTTCCCCATACTCTTCTCCTATTAAGAAGGCTCATGTGAAATTGTACTAAACATTTCCATACAAGTTATCTTGCAAAAGAAAACATTGGCCCCTCCCCCCTGAAAAAACCCCTCAAGAAAAATCAAATTTAAAAAAAAGAGTATGCTTCAATCTGTATTCAGACACAATCACTTCTTTCTCTGGATATGGATAGCATTTTTCATCATAAATCTTCCAGAATTGTTTTAGATCATTATGTTGCTGAGAATAACAGTCATTCACAGCTGATCATCCACAATTTTGCTATTACTGTACACATAGTACATTTCACTTTGCTTGAGCTCATGGAGGACCTTTCAGGTTTTTAATAGCATCCTACTCATTATTTCTTATAGAACAAGAATATTTCTTCATGATCCCACACCACAATTTATTCAGCCATTCCCCAGTTGATGGGCATTCCCTCAATTTCCAATTCTTTGCCCTGAGAAAAGAGCTGCTATAAATATTTTAAACATATAAGTTCTTTCCCTTTTTTAAAAAAAAATCTCTTTTGAGATTCATGCCTAGTAGTATGATTGTTAAATCAAAGGATATGTATGACAAAATAATTTTTATAGAAATAACGGAAGAATATAATAATTAGAGAGAACTCATTGTAAATGACTAGCTCAAGCCAATATAATAAAAATAGCTGTATCATCCTATTCTATAAATTTAACATTAAATTTAGATTAATGTTAATTAAACATTAACATCAAAGTACCAGTGAAATGCTTTCTTAATTAATTTTAATTTATTTTTAGATAGTTTATTTTTTTAATTCCAAAAGTTTAAATTTTTAAAAATATTTTAATTATTTTTATTTAACTCATTAATAAAAGTTATGTTAGAAAGACAGATTATTAACAATAATGAGAAATAATAGAAATGAAAAGGTAAAGAGAATTTAGACAGGACAGATTTTTTTCATATCCTATTTTTCTCCTACCACTGGTTGGTTCAGGAAATTTGACTTTTCCTTTATCCAGACTTCTAATTGACTTTTTGGTACAAAAATCAGAAAACTACTTTGGCGTATTTACCAATCTAGGGTCCTGATTCATCTCTCTGATATTGACAAGGGTTACAATCAAAACCATGAAATTTTGACAGCCTCTGGTAGGGAGATAAATCACTAACATTCTGAATAGATGTCTAAATCTCTGACCTGTTTATTCCTGTGACTAGCCAAGCTAGTTATTCACTTCTCTTTATACACAACTGATAGACATTAATCACAAACCAGGCAAAGTTTATAGGAGATAAAAATCAAGAAAGAGAAATAGTTTAAAGAAATTTAAAAAAAAATCATTTGGAAAATGTATCTCTGCAACAACCACCAGGGAAGAGAATTAAATCTTTACTATACTCTCATTGATCAGAGGGAAGAGAACAGCCAGGCTTTAGTCCATTTTAGCTATACACATTCTTTGTAAGTTGAATAGGTGAAATGGTGAGCAGGGAGATCTCTAGCAACATCAATACCCTCGTTGTTATTTCCATTTCAATGGACCTACTGGAAAGTTTTTTTGTCACACTTACTGCCATTGACACACTTCCTGTTCACTGCTATTGCCCACCTCTCTAATCTTGGCTAAATGGCTCTCCTCTCTATCTCAGTCCAGCTAAAAACTAAAGCAACAGAAGTCCTCTCTGACTAGGAATTTATAATAGTTTCTCTCAGTCTGCAGAAAGGAAAACAATGCTTTCCATATGGGATTGCAATTTCTAGGATTAGGTTTTTAGAATCATTTAGTCTTTCCCAGATTGAGAAGAAAATTAACTTAATCTTTTCAGAAACAAGCTTTTACTTATTTGATAGTATTGGCTAAACAAATTATGGCTTATGAATAGAATAGAATATATTATTGGGCTGTAAGAAATTATGAAGGGGAGAATTTTAGAGAAACCTGTTTAGAAGAAAGAGAAAATAGATTTTTGTTCATCGAAAAAAAATCAATTTAATTAGTTTGTGGCATAGACTGAAAAAGTACAATCTAGGGGTCCTCAAACTTTTTAAATAGGGGGCCAGTTCACTGTCCCTCAGACTGCTGGAGGGCCAGACTATAGTAAAAACAAAAATTTTGTTTTGTGGGCCTTTAAATAAAGAAAATTCATAGCCCTGGGTGAGGGGGATAAATGTCCGCAGCTGCTGCATCTGGCCCACAGGCCCTAGTTTGAGGACCCCTGATTCTAACCCATAAACCTTATCCTCAGTAAATGCTTTCTTCTCAGTATAGAAGCAACACCTGGGCTAGTAGATAGTGAAAAAATGGTACTTGGGTTTACCATTCTATTATATCAGGAGTTAATATGAGGTCTATAAAATTGTTTTTCTATGATAATAATAATAATTGTATTATAATATAATTGGCAACGATTCTCTCCATAAAGTCTACACAAACCATATCAAAATTTCTCCACAGATCCAATTCCAGGAAAATTTTCTGTGAGCCTCCTAGTGGGAAGAGAGAGTATCACCAGTCTACTCTCCTTACCCTGTCCAAAGTAAACATACATCCCTGCTGTTATTACTGTTTCTCTTTTGTTTATTCTTTCTTTACTCTTAGAGATGGATCAGATTATGCTGTGACCTTGTGAGTTTAAAAAAAAAAAGTTCGAGAATGGAGTTACCAGAAGTTCAGTGATAGAATTCCATGTCAGTATTTACAAATCAGTGAGAAGCCAAGCCCAGTGAAGGAAAACCCTGAAAGACCTTCTCTTCAATCAGTAAACACAATAAGTTTTTACTGTGTACCAGGAATTGTTCTAAGGGCTAGAGATACAAATGTAACAAGATTGTTCTATTTATGTGTTTTGTATATACCTCTCAGGTAGGCAAAGTAGATATCTCTTATCATTCCATCTTCCTACTTTTCTCCAAGGAAGATTTTAATTCTTTTCAGAAAGGAAAGAAAATGATTGGAGCCAGAAGGTGGCCTCTCTGCTTCCCTCAGAGGGTTAGACTTATATCTATCTGGCCTTAGACACTTAACACTTCCTAGCTGTGTGATCCTGAGCAAGTCACTAACCCCCAATCGCCTCAGCAAAAAAAAAAAAAAAAAAAAAAAAAAAAAAAAAAAAAAAAAAAAAAAAGAAAAAAGAATTATATCTATCTGCTTCGTTAAATATTTTTAGTCTAGGGCCTAGCTTCTTAAACTGCACTTCACCATAAAACAAATAAATAAATGAGCAAATGAATGAATAAACAAATAAGCAAGCAAACAAGCAAATAAATAAATGGACAAATAAATAAACTGTATTTCACTATCCCACATATGGGTTCTTATAACTGGATGTAGAAGTTGTGAAATTATGATTTATTATCAGTAAATGTTTTGATTTGCACAACTATTTTAAATATATATATATATATATATATATATATATATATATATATATATACATATATGCCTATTAGGCAGAAAGGGATTGTGAATGGGAAAAGTTTGAGAAACCTTGGTCTAGACATATAAACAGGACAGGTAGGTAATGCAGTGGCTAGAGCAATGAACTTGGAGTCAGAAAGACTCATATTCCTAAATTCAAATCTGGCCTCAGATAGTTACTAATTGTGTGACCTTGGGCAAATTTTATAACCCAATTTGCCTCAGCTTTCTTTTTTATAAAAAATGAGCCAGAGAAGGAAATGTCAAATCATGTCAGTGTCTTAACCTAGAAAATCCCAAATAAGTTCACAAAAAAAAAAAAAAAAGTTAGGTGTGAGTAAAAAATAACAAAACAACAGGGAATATCATTTTTTAGGTTCAGGCTAAATTCCCAATTGCTATTCTTAATGTGTTAAGGAATGTCTCAGACTTATACCCAAGATTTGAATTCTTTTCCACCAAGTGCCTGTCCTACAAAATGAACATACACATAGTAAATAAATCCATTTATTTAAGCAGATATATATGTAAATATATATATATATATATATATATATATATATATATATATATATATATCTGACAATACAGATTGAAGGAGCTCTCCCATAGAAAGAGAAGTAACTCAGCTCAACCAAGAATCTAGGGAAATTCCCTAAAGCCTCAAGTGGAGCAGCTGGAATTAAAGACATAATCCAAATAATCTTTTCCCCAGAAACTTTCTCCCCTCATAGACCTGAAAGTAGAGTGGAATTTCCTTTAACTTTTGTCAATACTGCAGGCCAGAAGAACTCTGAAGAGACTGATTATCTCCTTTGTTCCATTCTCTCTAGCTTTGGCCCAACTCCAATGCAGGCACAGAGACTTAATCTTCCACCAATGAGGAGAGAGTATTATGCTAAAGATCCTGGGGTTTCATACTAAGAAAGGCAAAAGATAGTCCTTGTTTTCCAGGAGTTTTCAATCTTATGCCTATTAGTTCCTCAAAGGAAGTCAAGCAGGAATAGTGACCTGAACTTGCTAAATTCAAGTAGGTTGGTTGTTGACCTTCATTCCTGAAGAGATCCAAAATGACATTACTATGTTCAAATCGAGTTACAGTGTGTCCAACTGTGGCTGATCAGGTCAATATGGGCTCAGGGTACTCTGCTACAGGTTGGACACAAATAGTCCATATGAACATATGGATTAGGTTCTCTAATTTTGTAAATCTCTTATTTCTTTTGGGCTAATTCAATTATGCTTTGCTCAGAGGACACAACACCTTCTCTGATGAAGCACACCATGCTGGGCGATCCTGTGCCAGTGCCTCCCATGTCATACAATTGATTCTAAAGTTAAGAGATACCTTGAAAGAGTCCTTGTGTCACTTGTTCTGACTACCTTGTGAGTACTTTCTCCATAAAATAATTTTTTGGCAAGTGTATATTTTGCATTCAATGTGGCCAGCTGAACAGAGCTGTGCTCTCTGCATTAGAGTTGGAATGTTTGGCCAGATGATCTTCCGAATCTTACTAAGACAATTCAAATGGAAGCTGGTAAACGACTGTACAGGTTTACAGACATACAACTCAAGTAGACAAGACTTATATCATAGGATAAAGAATTCATCTTTAGGAGTGCTGAGACACAATCTTTTTATTATTATTATTATTATTATTATTATTTTGGTGAGGCAATCAGAGTTAAATGACTTGCCCAGGGTAACATAGCTTGTGTCTGAGTTTGGATTTGAACTCAGATTCTTCTGATTCTTGGGCCAGTGCTCTATCCATTCTACTCCTGCCCCACAGTTATTGATCCATGAAAAATCATGGAAGGAGGCTTGCCTGGTTCACAGATGGCAACTGAAGACAGAGTTGTTGGCAGGAAACCAGCTTCTGGTGCCCTGGGCTATGCAGACAGTCAGTTTTGCATTGCCACAAAGCAGGAAAAATCATCATTATAACAACTTGGCTCATGCTGTACATACAATGTTGTGTTTCCCTGCCTAGCAACCTGATAGAACAACACGGGAGATACAGTTTCTTCACACTAACATTATGGCAGAGAAGCTATGGATATGTTTTAGCAAAGTCTGGAATTGGAGCAAGTAAAAGAAGAGGGAAAAAAACAGAGGATAGAAGGAAGGGGAAGGGGCAACAGGGAGAGCAAGGGGAAGAAAAAGGAGCCAGAACAGGGACAAATAGTGGTGAAATAATTGGTGACCTTGTTGGAATGTCTATTTTTTTTTTAAATGCAATGATTCAGACAGTTAGCAAAAGAGAAGAGCAGAAGATGCAAGTTAAAATATGAAAAAAAGATGAATATAATAAAAAGATTAAAATGAAGATTAAATGAGAAAATGGTTAGAATGGAACCTGTTGGGAAGTTATCAATTTATAACCCCTTTGATCATGTTCCCAATGAAGAATCTTATGAAGATTTTGATACTTAAATACTTGATAAAAGAGTGTTTTTAATATAAAAAACTCTACCATTTAAGGAATGAGCCCAGAGAATTTATCTCATCATTTTTCAATCATCTGCTTTCCTGGACTTCATGATTTTCAAAAACTAATGAATTAACTCTGAAACTCTTGCATCTTCAGATTATTTCTCACCAGGCTGAAGAACTTCATAATGCCCTTACCCCATCAGGCTTCTCTCTCTAGCACCTGTTTTTCAACATATGTGTGCACACATAAATATACATAAATATAAAGTTTATATACACATGTGTATATATATATTGCATATGTTTATGTGTATGTATATGTGCATATGCATATATATGGGGGGGAGGGAGATAGGGGAAGGTAATTTTCCATCACGTTGTGAGGCCCCTGAGGATTGGATGAAACCTATTCCTTTCTTTGTATCTGCAGTGTTTAACAGTGTCTTGCACATAATAGATGTTTAATAAATGTTTATTGACTCTGATGCAGAGTAAAGGAAGAAATCCATCTGAGTCCCAGTGGTTAGGGGAATGGAAAAGAAGCTGCAGATTTTGTTGTGAGAAAGCCACTGGCTGAGTCAGTGATTTTAGAATAACAAAGACAGAGCAATTTTTCTTTGTGAAGCATCCATTCCAACATTTGCCAAATGGAGGAGGGACAGCCCCGTTATGCTGCATGTTGCATATACAGAGGGAGATGTGATTCTTGATTGGCTTAGAGAATACTGAGCTGCATACTTGCATAAGAGGACTTATTTCATTTGGTTGGAAGGAAACATCTAATGAGGAACTGAAGGGGGGGTAGGAAGAGACAAAGGGAGGTAAGCGGAGAGAGAGGGGGTGGGGAGGGAGGGAAAAGGAGGAAGGAAGGTGGAGAGAGACAGAGACAGAAAGAGGGAAGGGGGAGAGAGAAACAGATGCTGAGATAGAAAGAGAGACATGGGGGGATGGAGGGAAGGAAGAACAGAGGGAAGCAGGAAAGATGTAAAGGGAGGGATGGAGAGAGGGGGGGGAGGGAGACAGAAAGAGAAAGAGAGAGAGAGAATGAAGAAGAAAGGCACATTGAACTGGAGACTTCAGACATAGATGGAAAACTGGCCCAATCGGTTCCTTGACCTCCATTGTCTGTAACTCTAGGGAATCTTATATGACCCTGGGAGCAATATAACACCCACTCCCAGCAAGGTAAAGTGGTGGGGGGGAGAATTTTATTATACTGTGTGCTGCCAGTATGTGGGTGGCAGCTAGGTGATGCAATAGGATTCTGGGTCTGGAGAAAGGAATATTCCTTTCCCTGAGTTAAAATCTGACTCATTCACTTGCTAGATCTTGGGCAAATTACTTGACCCTATTTGCCTCAGTTTTCTCATCTATATAGTGAGTTGGAGAAGAAAATGACAAACACTCCAATGTCTCTGCCAAGAAAACCCCAAATGGGTCACAAAGAGTTAGTTGTACATGACTGAAAAGGAATGAACAACAAAACTTAATGTGTGGAAGAAAACATAAATCCTTGTGTCCAAGAGAATACTAAACAAGATAATACTAGCAAAGATAACTATTTAAGAAACTACTTGATTCTAGAGACACTTTGCTTTATCCCTCTCAAACTTTCTCTAGTTGGATCTTTTATTGAGGTATGTAGTATCACACTCACATTCTTTCAACCAAATTTCCCTTCCCATATGAAGCAAAGGGTTGTCTCTCCTCTCCCTCACCTGGGTAGCACAGAGTATCCCATTTCCATTGTTTAAAAAGATATGAAGAACATCCAATTTGCCATGATAATTCTTGAATAATTAGAAAGACATACATCTTAATATTTAAAGCAGCCCAGAAGCCATGCTATCCATTGCTATTGAACCATTCTTATAATCTAAAAACTAATTAGAATTAAAGATAAGTTTGCAAAGATTATTAGGTGGCAGATGAACGCATCAATGTGAAATTAGAAAATCAGAGTGTTTCAAGGAAGAGATCCTAGAGTGACTAAGTAGGCAGAACCTTAAAGATTTTGAAAATATCTAGGAAGATGCCTCAAAGGCCTTAAAGACTGTTTCCAGAAGATATAGTTCTGGGACCTATCCTTCCTTGTGCCCAGGGAACATCAGCAGAAGGAAGAGCCAAGAGCAGTACTTTAGACCAGACCAAGATGCCTTGTTGTACAAAAATAGACAGTGAGTTGGATTTGGTTCTCAGGCCATAGTTTATTGACACCCCCAGCCCTAGGCCATACATAATGGGACAAAACATCAGCCTCCTATCCCATGCAAGTGTTAGGAGAGTTGATCCCTAACTTAGGATAAAAAGTCTTAATTCAGAAGTAAAGTTGGAAACATGAATAAACACAGGAAGACCCAAATGATAAAGAAATGCTATGGATCTAGACATGTTTAGGATGTGGAGGAAAAATGATTTCATAGCAGCAATGAGTAAATAAAGATATTGTTTCATCATAAGGTTTATTAGAATTTCTGAAGAGATTTAATAACAGATTTTTAAAGGATATTATAAATTAAATAAGAACTTTGGATGAAAGAACTGGGAAGAGAATGAAAAGCTTAGTAATAGTAATTCTTAGTAATAGAAAAATCTGAAAATTAGACTAACCTAGCTATTTGGAAAAAAACAATTTGGTATCATAGCCAAAGGGGAGAAATAGAGAAGAAGGAAAAGGAGAAGGAGGATAGGGAAGGGAAGGAAGAAAAGGGGAAGGAAAAGAGAGACGAGGAAGAGAAATAGAAGGAGAAGAGGTTAAGAAGTGGAGGATGAGGACTAGGAGGAGGAGGAGGAGGAGAAGGAGGGAGAGAGCCAGAAACAGAGAGAGAATGAAGAAGAAAGGCAGAGAGGAAAGAAGGAAGGAAGGAAGAAAGGAAAAAAAAAGAAGGAAAAAAGGAAGACAAGAAGGAAAGAAGGAAGGGCAAAAAGGAAGACAGGAAGGAAAAGAAGGAAGGGAGGAAGGGAAGGAGAGAGGGAGGGAAGAAGAGAGGAAGGGAGGAGGATCATCATTTTAAATGGTCTCCAGTTCCTCCATATATAGGGCAGTTCTTAAGAAGTGGGAATCCTTTTTTTTTTTGCTAAGACATAAGGTGGAGATCCACAGCCCATGCATTTGTATCCTGAATCATAGTGACATGCTGATCAGGATAATGGGGAAACTGAGGGTCTGACGACACTCCATATATATTATTAGAAGGACTGTCCATCATTAGTCTAGATCTGATTTATAGGGCATCAAAAAGAAGGCATAAATTCCTAAGTCACTAGAGGAAGATTTATTGGCACTTCATTGATATTTACCACAGTTGACAAGTGGTAATGAGGGGAACAAGACCCAGAAGCTAATAACAAAATGATAGCAAGAGGTAGAATGCTATGGCCCAGGGGAGAAGCTTGGAGTAACCCTAGGTAATGCTTACAGAAAAGAGCAGAGTTTCTTTTGGCATAGCCAATAGTGGAATGGCTGCATGTGGACCTGGAGTCAGAGGTAGGAGCTCTTGCTTGGAAGGAAACTATGAGGATGGGGGGGTATTAGGGGTTATTATGGGTGGAGCCAAGTTTTATCAGGGATAACAGGTTAAAATGTGGAGTCCTGGTGGCTGGTTCCTGGGTTGATCAAGCTGGGAGTTTCCTAAGAGGGCCCAAGGACAGGGGAATTCATTTGTACTCTTTTTCCTGACCATCTGTCAGGTGGATGAGGCACCTTCACTTTCCTGACTACCAGAAAGACTTAGCACAACCTCCCAGAAGACCATGTAAGGAGTAAGGCGTACTTCCCTGAATGCAGGAACAAGTAAGCCCATGTGCTGGGTAAAAGGATATATACAAGGATATCTAGAAGTTATGCACATTTTGGGGAGTATATGCTATTTATAACATGCTAATAGGAAAAGATCAAGTAATTATATTTGCTTCAATTATTAAAAGATTTTTAGGGACAGCTATAGATGGCGCAGTGGATAGAGCACCAGCCCTGAAGTCAGGACACTGAGTTCAAATCTGGTCTTAGACACTTAATATGTCCTGGTTGTGTGACCCTGGGCAAGTCACTTAACCCCAATTGCCTCAGGGAGAAAAAAAGTAAAAGATTTTTAAAAAATAATTGGGCAGAAGTGAACAAAAAAGGTCAAAGGGAACTACAGCTAGGACAATTGTAAAGGTAACATTGAGATTATTATTTACTTTAAAAGAAAGGCAAGCTGAATATAATATTCATAGTTTCTTATTCAATCCACAATTGTCTGCTCTACTCGTAAATGGAAATGCTCTTTTTTGTGTGTGTTTATGAAATTCAGGGGGTAGCTAGACAGAACTGTGAATAGAGCACCAGCCCTGAAGTCAGGAGGACCAGAGTTCAAATCTGACCTCTGACATTTAACACTTAATAATTACTAGCTGTGTGATCCTTGGGTAAGTCATTTAATACCAACTGCCTACCTCCCCTCCAAAAAACCCCAAACAAATGAAATTCAGGATTTTAAAAGATAACAAAAGTGCACAGGACAAGAGATAGGCAAATGTCTTGGGTTTTAAAAATAGAAGAAGGGAAAATCTGTAAAATATGGGCCAGTAAGCTTAATTTTAATTGCTGCTTAAATTCTAACATATTTTATTAAATATATTATTAATGAACATGGAGTGAAGCATTATCATCACAGTCAGTACAATTTCATTAAGCGCAATTCAGATGTTTTTGCATAATAATAGCTAATATTTATATAGCATTTTAAAGTTTTACAAAAGGTTCTACAAATTTTAATTTCATTTTATCCTCACTTCAGCCCTGGGAAGGTAGATGTTATTATTATCCCCATTTTATAAATAGAGTAACAGGCAGACAAAGATTAAAGTGATTTCCCCAAAGTTACACAGCTAGGAAATATCTGAGACTTTATTTGAACTCAGAACTTCCTGATTCCAGTGTTTTAGCCATTGTGTCACCTAGTTGCCATCATCTCACACCTTTATAATTGTATTTTTGCTTTATTTTAGCAAAATCTCTAGGGTGGTTTATTGGGAAATGAATGTTGTCGCAAACCAGTACATGTGTAGATAGAGAGATAGAGAGATAGTGCAAGACTAACCCCATTTCCTTTTTTACAGTTACTAAAATAATAGATCAAAGGAATGTTGCAGATAATAATTTGCCAAATGTTTTACCAAAATCTAGACATAATATCTCCTGCTGTAATTGTGGACAAAAGAGATTTGTGTGCCAGACTAGTATGGTTAAGTAGTCAGAAATAATTGAATAACCAATCAATCGTCTATAAACAGTTAGTAAGAGGCTTCTCTGTGCCAGGCACTGAGCTAATTGCTAACCAGACCTGGAATAGTCTGGGAAGATTAGGAGAGTGTCCAAGAGGTCTATACTTGGTTCAGTGCTGTTTTAACATTTTTATCAAGACCTGGACAAGCCTACAGAATGCATGCTGATAAAATTACTATTTTGATTCCTCAGAGACTATAGTATTCTATGATTTAAGAAACATCAAAGAAATATCCTGGATAAGAAGGATTTTTATATTAGGGCACAGTTTATATTGAAATCACTGAGATATTTCCCAGATACAATCTAGCCTGTTTTCTTCTTTCTCTTTAATTCTGGGCCCGACTCACCATCCATCTGCAGGATCTAATCAAAGAGAGATGCTGCCGATCTTAATAGACTGCTCAACCAACTGCAAGTCATATTTTGAACAATAGGAACAGTGTAAACAACACATTTGGACTCGGACATCTTAGGTTTTTCTATGCTAATAAGATGAGGAAATATGACAAAGATAGGGAATTTGTGGAAGTCTTTTTCATACAGAAATATGGAGCATTATGGATAAAATATCAAAAGATATGATCTATGTCTAAAGGGGTATAAAACATGTATTTATGGAATATATCCTTTGACCTTACAATACCACTATTAGGCATGAATCCCCAAAATATATTTTTTTAAAAAGGAAAAGAAACTATATATATATATATATATATATATATATATATATATATCTTTATAGTAGCTTTTTTTTCAGAGAAAAAAAAAACTGGAAAATGAGGGGATACCCAACAATTGTAAATTCTGATATATAATTATGATGCAATATTATTTGTTCTATGAATGATGGTGAATAGGATGCTCACAGAGAAACCTGGAAAGTCCTCCATGAATTAAGCAAAGCGAAATGTACTATGTACAAAGTAATAGCAAAGTTGTGGGATGATCAGCTGTGGGTGGCTTTGTTATTCTCAGCAATGCAATAATTCAGGACTATTCCAACATATATCAAAAAATGCTATCCATACCCAGAGAAGGAAGTGATTGTGTCTGAATGAAGATTAAAGCATTTTTTTTTTACTTTTTTTTTGAGATTTTTTTTTGGGGGGAGAGGATCTATATTTTCTTTTGCAACATGACTTCTATGAAAATGTTGTTTTTAATAACTTCACATGTGCTTTCTCAGTGGCAGTGGGGATAGAGAGGAGGGGAGAGAATCTGAAACTCAGAGTTTTAAAAATAAATATTAAAAATTTTTACATGTAACTGCGGAAAATAAAAATATTGAATTAATAAAAAGGAAAAATAAAGAGAAAAAAAAGGTGGGACAAACCAAAGGTCTCTCTGAATTTCCAGCTGATCTTAGAGCAGCAAAATTCTACAAGACAACTGAAAGAAGACCATTCAACTTACCATGATAACTCTAACATTCAGAAGGATATACATCTTAATGTATAAAGCAGCCAAGAAGCTGTATCTATTACTACTAAAACATTCTTATAGTCTGAAGCTATTTGGAATTAAAATTAGGTATGCAAAGGTTATGCCATAGCTAGGTGGTTCTGTGTATAGCATGCTGGGCTTGGAGTCTCAAAGACCTGAGTTCAAATCTAATCTCAGCTATTTGTTAGCTATGGCACTCTTGGCAAATCCCTTAACCTCTGTTTGCCTTAATTCATTGGAGAAGGAAATGGCAAACCACTCTAGCATCTTTGCCAAGAAAAATGTAGACTATTGACATGGAGTCAGGACACACAACACCTGCCTTCTTGTCTGTCCTTCTTGGCTGCTAGTCCCAACAGCCAGTGCTTGCTTTGTTTACTTCCTAACTATATTAATTTGCATTCTGTAGATCCATGTGACTGATAAATGCAAAATCTTGTAGCTTCTTTTGTGTGATTAATGCCAGAAATGACAGAGATTTGGAAAGAAATTTTTGACTCTGAAGAGCAGGAGATAGTGTCTCTTTTTCATTATGAAATGAGGTATAGCTAGAATAGGAAAACATGCCATTTGTATTTTCTCATAAGCAATAGAGAGAATCACAGTTGTGTTTCCCCAGACCTAATACAGATAAGTCCTAGAAGAGGACACGGATACCAGAAAGTTAATTTTATCTGGAATGATTTTGGGGACTCTTGAGGCTTCTACATACATGGGAACTCATGACAGGAATGTCTCTCAGAAACCTCAATAAAACAAATCTTATTTACAGGCAGGTCTACTTATGTGCAAGGTGCTATGTAGATAGGAATTAACTTTGAGATTATTTTCTCCTGTTGCTTTATCACATTTTATTAGGGTTTTTTAAGGTAATTTTAATCTGCTCTTATTCCTGAGGTTTTCAGTGATAGGTTTGAGTTTTGAGTTGATTTTCCAGCTGGCTAAAAGAAATTTTTTTCATTTTTGTGTGTCAGAGAATCAACTTTGAATAACCTTAATGCTTATTTACATTTTTACATTTATATTTTAAAAGTTGTTTAAATTTTTTTTGTTCTTGTTTCTAGTTTTGCTCTTATTTCTAATATTCTCCCACACTGAACTTTTTTTTTCTCTACTTTGAACTGGCCATTATTCTAGCTCCTCTTGAATACATTTTCCACTTTCTTTTCAACACAGACAAGAGATGCATTCTTTTTACACTTTCTGATTTGCATTAAAATTTTTCCTGGAATGTTCTTTTTTCAATTTTATTTTTTCATTTTAAAGATAAATTGTATTGATATCGCCAGTTTTTACGTCACCAAAATTTTTCCCACTGTCACTGCCATTTTCCTTTTCCTGATAGCATCCAATATAATTGAGGATATAAAGAAAATATAGAGAAAATAATCAGCAAAAAAAAAAAAAAAAGATTTTACATTTTAAAAAATCTGAAAATATTTACAATACGTCTCTTTTCCTCTATCTCCTCTCTGAAGTTACTGCCTCTCCTCAGAGGATGATCTGCAGATTAATTTTCATGTACTATATTCTACTGTCAGTACATCAGAAATGTTTAAATTCTCATCTGGATCTGGGAATTTAGAATACTTCCTGAGTGGTCCCACCAGGTTTTATGATCACTGAGGGATGGTTAAGCAAATAGTGGTATATCAATGAATCAGAATTTATTGGATATGTAACAGGGGTTGTGCTAAGTGTTGGGAATACAAAAATGAAACTGAAAGTTCTTGCCTTCATGGTGTTTACTTTGGATCATGGGAAATGCACACATGGATCTAATCTAAGAAGGTGTTAACAGCATATGGAACATGCTGAGAGACTTGCTTCTGGGAGACAAGAGAACTGATAGATGCATGGACAGTCTATGTTTGCTTACCATGATTAGGAGGAGCCTTTTTCTATTGGTTATGCAGTTAAAACTGTATCTTTCTCTTAAAACGGCCTGAGTATAGTCAGAGATTTTTCCTAACTTCCTAATCTATCTGAAGGTGAAGATTCATACAGATGGTAAGGGCAGGTCCTAAGGGCTACCTCCTTTCTCAACCTACCCCCACACATATACACACAATTTTAGTCATATAGTCACAAAAAAGAGGCCCAGGGATTTGACTTTTGAGTCTAGGTTTTTCCATTTTATATTCAGGGAGAGGAGCCTCCCATTAGGCCCAGCAGTATATGCCATGAGGATCTGAGAGTCCCAGAATATAAGCTGGATGTTGTACAGCATTCCTTTGAGATGCACATCTTTGGGGAATGATATCAACATGAGCCAGCACTATGCACTATTAACTTTATTTATTTATTTTATTTAATAGCCTTTTATTTACAGATTATATGTATGGGTAACTTTACAGCATTAACAATTGCCAAACCTCTTGTTCCATTTTTCACCTCTTACCCTCCACCCCCTCCCCCAGATGGCAGGATGACCAGTAGATCTTAAATATATTAAAATATAAATTAGATACACAATAAGTATACATGACCAAACCATTATTTTGCTGTACAAAAAGAATCAGACTCTGAAATATTGTAAAATTAGCTTGTGAAGGAAATAAAAAATGCAGGTGGGCATAAATATAGGGATTGGGAATTCAATGTAATGGTTTTTAGTCAATACCCAGAGTTCTTTCTCTGGGCGTAGCTGGTTCAGTTCATTACTGCTCCATTGGAAATGATTTGGTTCATCTCATTGCTGAGGATGGCCAGATCCATCAGAACTGGTCATCATATAGTATTGTATATAGTATAGTATATAATGATCTCCTGGTCCTGCTCATTTCACTCAGCATCAGTTCATGTAAGTCTCTACAGGCCTTTCTGAAATCATCCTGTTGGTCATTTCTTACAGAACAATAATATTCCATAATATTCATATACCACAATTTATTCAGCCATTCTCCAACTGATGGGCATCCATTCAGTTTCCAGTTTCTAGCCACTACAAAAAGGGCTGCCACAAACATTCGTGCACATACAGGTCCCTTTCCCTTCTTTATAATCTCTTTGGGATATAATCCCAGTAGTAACACTGCTGGATCAAAGGGTATGCACAGTTTGATAACTTTTTGAGCATAGTTCCAAACTACTCTCCAGAATGGTTGGATTCATTCACAAATCCACCAACAATGCATCAATGTCCCAGTTTCCCACATCCTCTCCAACAATCATCATTATTTTTTCCTGTCATCTTAGCCAATCTGACAGGTGTGTAGTGGTATCTTAGAGTTGTCTTAATTTGCATTTCTCTGATTAATAATGACTTGGAGCCTTTTCATATGACTAGAAATAGTTTCAATTTCTTCATCTGAGAATTGTCTGTTCATATCCTTTGACCATTTTTCAATTGGAGAATGGCTTGATTTTTTATAAATTAGAGTTAATTCTCTATATATTTTGGAAATGAGGCCTTTATCAGAACCTTTGACTGTAAAAATATTTTCCCAGTTTATTGCTTCCCTTCTAATCTTGTCTGCATTAGTTTTGTTTGTACAAAAACTTTTCAGTTTGGTATAATCGAAATTTTCTATTTTGTGATCAGTAATGATATCTAGTTCTTCTGTGGTCATAAAGTCCTTCCCCTTCCACAGGTCTGAGAGGTAAACTATCCTGTGTTCCTCTAATTTATTAATAATTTCATTCTTTATGCCTAGGTCATGAACCCATTTTGACCTTATCTTGGTGTACGGTGTTAAGTGTGGATCAATGCCTAGTTTCTGCCATATTGGAACTCAAAATCTTTATTAAAAATGTTTAAAAATTTTTTGTTTACATGCAACTGAGAAAAAAATAACTAAATATTTGTTTCATTTTAAAAGAAAATAACTTCCTAAAGGGAAAACAAAAACACTCCAATTATTACATTACTAAGGTAAAAAGGAAATCATAGCCAAAAGAACAATATACATAATAACTAAAATAATTTGTAGTGATAGTGGAAGTCTATTTTAATATTTGTTGGGATATGTCCACTAAACCAAAGATGTTAATCTTTGATATCTAGGATATCATATTGATGCTTGATTATTAATGCACCTATGATCTATTCAATGTAAAAAATCCCTCTTACAGGGGATTACATATGCAGAATCCATCCACATCTTTCCCTTTTCAGTCCCTCAAAAGTTTCTCTGATAAAGGCCTCAATTTCAAATATATAGAGAACTGAGGCAAATTTATAAGAATACAAGTTTTATATTGACAAATGGTCCAAAAATGTGAACAGTTTTCAGATGAAATCAAAACCATCTATAGTCATATGAAAAAATCTTCTAAATCACTATTAATGAAATGCAAATTAAAACAAACTCTGAGGTACTACCTCACCCCTATCAGATTGGTCAGCATGATAGAAAAGAAAAATGATAAAAGATGGCGGGGATGTGGGAAAATTAGAATACTTAGTGCACTTAGTGGAGTTGTAAACTGATCCAACCATTCTGGAGGACAATTTGAAACTCTGCCCAAGGGGCTATAAAACTGTTCCTACCCTTTGATACAGTAATATCACTACTAGGGCTGTATCCAAAAAAGATTTTTTTAAAATGAAAAAGGATCTATTTGTACTGTAATGCCAGAGAAATTGAGGTAGGATAGAGATTAGAGAGTATTTTAATAATTTAAATATTATTATTATAGGGAGAGATTTACCGGGACCAAATGGAACCATGGTTTGGACCCAGGGCTGAATGAGACTATCGCCTCCAAGAATCCAGCATCCAGCCAGCATCGAGCAGCCAATGCAAGTTCTCAATGATATATTTATACACAGTAGCTAAACAAAGGCCAGGGGATGGAATCCAAACTCTGGTGAGTGGGAATCTCCAGCAAGAACCATCAACTCGGCTCTGACAAGTTGAGGGGTAGGACCACAAATTTTAACAAGAGTTAAGAAAGTGTCTGACTACAGACACAAAGTCTGGAGTCCCCCTTTCTGAGTTTACACATTGACAATTTATAACCTTAGAGCAAATAGCCCTGAGTTTTATCAGTCTTCATGAACCGGGGGGAGAGGGGGTTGCCACTAAGGGGATTGAGGCAGAACCAATTAGGGAAAATGAGTCAGGACAATTAAAGAGAACTGTGGCACAATACAAAACTATTTTTAGCAGCAATTTTTGTGGTGGTTAAGAATTAGAAATTGAGGAAATGTCTACCAATTGGGATATAGCTGAACACATTATGTATATGATTGTAATGGAATATATTATTGTGGTATAAGAAATCATGAGCAGAGTGATTTCAGAAAAACTTGGAAAGAATTGATGCAAAGCTGAGTGAGCAGAACCAGAAGACTACACACATTAACAGCAATATTGTACAAAGAGCAACTATGAATGATGTGGCTATTCTCAACAATACAATGATCCAGGACAATTCCTGGACTCATGATAAAAAATGTTATCCACTTTCAGAGAAAGAACTGATAAAGTCTGAATGCAGATCAAAGCATACTGTTTTTCATTTTCTTCATTTTAATGGATTTTTTCTATGTTTTCTTTCACAACATGACTAATATAGAAATATTCTTTTCATCATCACATATATACTAAGCCACATCTAATTGCTTGCTGCCTCAGGGAGAGGGGGAGGGAGGGAGGAAGAAAATTTATAAGTCAAAAAAAATTTTTTAATAAATGCTGAAAATTTATTTTTATATGTAATTGGAAAAAATATATTAAAGTAAAAAAATTCTTTTTATGAATTCAAGTCCTAGTTCCAAGGATCAACTACATATTAAGGATAATTCCCTTTTCTTTTAGGAAAAAATGTAGGGTAACTGTTCTACCTACTTCATGCCACCCCTTGATAGCAAGGTAGCAGGGGATCCTACATTTAAATGGCTTTAGGACCATCCCCCATTTAAATGAATTTAGGGCCATTACATAACTTTGACCTTAGGGATTCTTGAAACCTAGCATAAGAAGCCCTGAAGAAGCTAAGTGCAACTCAAAGGAAACTAAAAACAAAAACATCTCTAAATGATAGCAAGCAATGTGGGAATGAGTTTGTTTTTACTAGACTGTGTAGCTTTGTATGTAGGGATTTAAAAAATTGAACAATAGTGGGAGTAGTAGGAAAGGAAGTGGCAGGGGGATTTGGGATTAATTTTTTAATTGTTAATTTAAAAATAACAGAAATAAAATAATTTTTTTCTTTTTCTTTTAATTATAGCTTTTTATTGACAGAACATATGCATGGGTAATTTTTCAACATTGTCCCTTGCACTCACTTCTGTTCCAACTTTTCCCTTCCCTCCCTCCACCCTGTCCCCTAGATGGCAGGCAATCCCATATATGTTAAACATGTTAAAGTATATCTTAAATTCAATATATGTGTACAGATCCGTACAGTTCTCTTGTTGTACAAGAAAAATCAGATTTAGAAGGTAAAAATAACTTGGGAAGAAAAATAAAAATGAGAGCAATTTACATTCATTTCCCAGTGTTCTTTCTTTGGGTGTAGCTGCTTCTGTCCATCATTGATCAATTGAAACTGAGTTAGATCTTCTCTTTGTCGAAGAAATCCACTTCCATCAGAATACATCCTCATACGGTATCGTTGTTGAAGTAAATAATGATCTTCTGGTTCTGCTCATTTCACTTAACATTAGTTAATGTAAATCTCTCCTAGTCTCTCTGTATTCATTCTGCTGGTCGTTTCTTACAGAACAATAATATTCCATAACATTCATATACCACAATTTACCCAACCATTCTCCAATTGATGGGCATCCATTCATTTTCCAGTTTCTAGTCACTACAAACAGGACTGCCACAAACATTTTGGCACATACAGGTCCCTTTCCCTTCTTTAGTATCTCTTTGGGGTATAAGCCCTGTAGTAGCACTGCTGGATCAAAAGGTATGCACAGTTTGATAACTTCTTGAGCATAGTCCTAGATTTCTTGCCAGAAGGTTGGATCCATTCACAACTTCACTAACAATGCATCAGTGTCTCAGTTTTCCTGCATCCCCTCCAATATTTGTCATTATTTTTTCCTGTCATCTTAGCCAATCTGACAGGTGTGTAGTGGTATCTCAGAGTTGTCTTAATTTGCATTTCTCTGATCATTAGTTGTGGTGTTCTCTTCTTTAAAATATAATGATTCTCTGTGGGAGCAGATTTCTTGGGGAGGTTTCTGGAGGCAGCCTTAGTTTCAGTTCAGAGTAATAATCACTTCAAATGCAGCCAGGTATTAAAGTAGTTCTTTATTGTTTCTTCCAAAGTAGCCGTTAGCTTTCTTTGGTTCTGAGAGCTCTTGTTGCTAGCTTCAGCCTCTCTTTGAATCTTGGTTCTGCCCAAATGCAGATTAGCTTCTCAAGCTCCCGAACTGAACTCTCACTCTGTCAATCTTCCAAAGTGACATCTGGCTCTAGCTCAACTCCGATTCATGGCTTCTTCTGAACTGACTCTCCTCCACTCTGAATCTTTTCAACTGAACTCTGCTGACTGAGCTCAGTTGTTTTTATGCTCTCTCAAAGGTTGACTCCTCTGAGAGTGGGATTATGGGAGGTGTGAATTCAAAGAGTTACAAAGTTAACTTTGTGAATCTCCTGTACTTGTGAACTCCAATGTGTGAGCTCTAATGTGTAATGGTCCATGACATCTCCTTGTAGGATCAGATCAATCATACTGAACCCTGCTAAATTAGATAGTTATTGTCTTTATCAATTCTAATGACATCACTTTGTAAGGATTCCAACAAATAGTGATTTGGAACACCCTTTCATATGATTAGAAATAGTTTCAATTTCATCATCTGAAAATTATCTGTTCATATCCTTTGACCACTTATCAATTAGAGAATGGCTTGATTTCTTATAGAGTCAATTCTCATATATTTTGGAAATGAGGTCTTTATCAGAACCTTTGGATATAAAAATGTTTTCCCAGTTTATTGCTTCCCTTCTAATCTTGTTTGCATTAATTTTGAATAAACTATTTTTTAAAAAGAAAAGAAATAATAGCAAGTAATATAGAGAAACTTTTGAAAGAATATCAAGGGGCCCAGAGAACAAAACCCAGAAATCTCAAGCTTTACCTCATCCCTGCAGAAAGACCAAGTCTTGGATCTCAATCATATGTACTTTCTGATGCCAAATAAATTTCAAATCTGGATATCCAAATCTAGATAAAAGCAGGCTTGTATCTTTACTGAATATTCAAAAGGGTCACAATGAACAGAAGCAATACTAGTGATATCAAAGTCAGAGCTTAGAGAACACTTACAGCACAACTACTAATTTTCATTTCACATCAATCACATAGTTAGTTAGGAGATTGTTATCCTACTTGCATGCAGGATCATCCTAACGTCAGAATTGATCCTGAGTCTCAATCTGGATTGCCACCCAACCCAGTGTTTCCCCAGTACATCAAAAACTTTCCCCTTCTTGGTGGTTGAGAGTGGGGAGAAAGGATATGAAATATTCCCCAAATATTAAGACAACTCTGTTAAGGACTGTCTTGCAATGCCAGAGAAACTGAGGCAAGATAGAGATTAGAGAGTTTTTAATATTTTTATTTGAGAGGGAGAGATTGTGCTGGGGGCATGTTGCCCCCAGGGCTGATGTCTCAAAGCATCCAGTAGTGAATGTGAGTTTCCTATGAAATATATATACACATGACTCTTAAAATATCAGGGTAGAGTCCAAGGCAGGGGGGTAGAGTCCAAACTCTGGTGATCGGGAATCTCCAAGAAGCATCAGTCTGGTTCTGACAGGATGGGGGGTAGGACCATAAATTCTTACAAATTGGGAGTAAAGGAGATAGTCAAACTAGAGCCAGGAAGTCTGGAGATAGAGGTAGACAATGCCAATGAGGTATCTGAGGTGGGACATCTGGAGTTTTATCTTTTGGAATGCCAGAGTGGCCACAGCCCTAATTATCTCAGTCCTTATGAGCAGGAGAGAGAGGTGTTGCAACCAGGGAGATTTAAGCAGAACAATAAAAGAAACTGAGGCAGGACAATAAAAGGGAACTGTGGTACAACAGTCTCAGCTTCCATAGGATCTGAGTTCATATGCAGAAGTCCTTTCAGCACTACCCAATAAGCCAATCTCTTGTTCTTTCTATCCCTCCCTGGGAAAAAAAAACTGTTCTTTGAACATTGAGTACTGTAGGTATAGCCTCAGTCAAACTGAGGGCTCTTGAAGACCTTAGCCTAAAAAAGCCAATTTCTCCCACTACATTCAGAGCTATCTCCAGTCAACATGATTTATATATTTGGCTGGCCACTGGATTCAAATGGCTCTGGGAGGGAAAGTGAGGCAGGTGACCTTGCCCAGTCCTCCCTCACCTAAATCCAATTCACTTGCTTGTCATGGTATCACCTCCCAAATGTCATGGTCCTCTTCAAACACAAAGGACAACAATAATCTTGTGATGAAGAGAGCCATCAACACCCAGAGAGAGGACTGTGGAAACTGAGTGTAGACCACAACATAGCATTTTTACTCTTTCTGTTATTTGCTTGCATTTTGTTTTCTTTCTCAGTTTTTTTCCCTTCTTGATCCTATTTTTCTTGTGCAGCAAGATAATTGTATAAATATGTGTACATATATTGAAATTAAAATTTATTTTAACATATTTAACATGTACTTCATTACCTGCCATCTAGGGGAGGGGGAAGGGGAAAGGAGAGGAAATTTTAAAATAGAAGGTTTTGCAAGGATCAGTGTTGAAAAATTATCCATGCAGGGGATGCGGGAAAACTGGGACGTTGATGCATTGTTGGTGGAGTTGTGAACGAATCCAACCATTCTGGAGAGTAGTTTGGAACTATGCTCAAAAAGTTATCAAACTGTGCATACCCTTTGATCCAGCAGTGTTACTACTGGGCTTATACCCCAAAGAGATCATAAAGAAGGGAAAGGGACCTGTATGTGCCAAAATGTTTGTGGCAGCCCTCTTTGTAGTGGCTAGAAACTGGAAACTGAGCCCATCAGTTGGAGAATAGCTGAATAAAATGTGGTATATGAATATTATGGAATATTATTGTTCTGTAAGAAATGACCAACAGGATGATTTCAGAAAGGCCTAGAGAGACTTACATGAACTGATGCTGAGTGAAATGAGCAGGACCAGGAGATCATTATATACTTCAACAACAGTACTATGATGACCAGTTCTGATGGATCTGGCCATCCTCAGCAAGGAGATCAACCAAATCATTTCCAATGGAGCAGTAATGAACTGAACCAGCTATGCCCAGAGAAAGAACTCTGGGAGATGACTAAAAACCATTACATTGAATTCCCAATCCCTATATTTATGCCCACCTGCATTTTTTATTTCCTTCACAAGCTAATTGTACAATATTTCAGAGGCTGATTCTTTTTGTACAGCAAAATAACGGTTTGGTCATGTATACTTATTGTGTATCTAATTTATATTTTAATATATTTAACATCTACTGGTCATCCTGCCATCTGGGGGAGGGGATGGGGGGGTAAGAGGTTTGGCAATCGTTAATGCTGTAAAGTTACCCATACATATAACCTGTAAATAAAAGGCTATTAAATAAAAAAAATATATATCCATGCATATGTTTTGTAAATAAAATAAAAATTAAAAAAATAAAAAATAATTTAAAAATTAAATTTAAAATAAATTTTAAAAAGAATAAGAAAAAAACACTAAAAAAAAGAAAACAAAATAACATCAAAACAACAACTGTACTGGTAGAAATGTGGGGAGGTCTTATCAAATAGAATATAAAAAGGAAAGACTATGGGCATGTCTGTACTATTGCCTGTGATGGTTCTTGAATTTGTATACCCTCCATTGGGGATTTGTGTTGAGCCCTCTTGCCAGGCTCCCAATGTTGACACTGCCCTTTAATCATGATCAAAAAATTTCTTCCATTCTCCCAGAGTTTACTGTACTGCATACTTCCAGTATCAAAAAGTGAAGGCATCACTAGATCTAGTTGGTCCCATCAAATCAATTAGGTCAGCAATTGGAGGAAGGAGAGAGAAAAAAATGTAAATCAAAATATTATAAAAGTAAATATTAAAAACTAATAAATAAAATTTTAAAATAAAGACCAACAGACCAAAAACAAACAACTGATATAAACAGTTGCCAAAGTCAGGAACAACTATATACAATGGCTTGGGGTTTTGGCCAGTCAGATAAAAGCTTGGGCTCTTTCTATTTATTAGTGGTCATCCTCTCCAATGAAGTCTTCCATTTTATGCATCAGATACAATTGAAGAATCTAGGAATTTCTACCAATCACTTGAATTTATGAGGCTGCCCTCAAAGGTAGGAGCAGTCATTTAGGGATCATATCCCTAAATATCTCACATAGTTGAGGTATTCAGGGGGGGAAAACACGAAGAAAAGGCATTAGTTTAGTCTCATATTTGTCTAGGCAGGGTCATAGATTCTGGGTATCATGTGTGAGGGGTTCCTTTTCTGAGGGTAGAAGAACCTAGGGGCTGCACTAGAAGTCACAGCAAATTGCATGCCACATATTTCAGAGTAAAAGTGGAAATAGATCCTCCTGTTAAATTGATGATACACCGGCTCTCCAGGAAATAAGCTAAATTGCATTTGTACATTTGTCTGTATACCCAATTTTGGAAAATTATCCAGAGTTCTTGAGAGGCTCTAAGTCTGGGAGAACACTGGCCTACTAGAGCTAGAAAACCTGGAGGTTACAATGATTGTCCAAAATAAACTTACATATCTTCATTATTTTACAATGTCTATTAGATTTGGAGTTTGATTCTTAAAGGTTTGAAGCATGACATGTCTCTAGCTGCTAAATATGTAGACTGTTTACTTCCTAAGAGGTCAACAGGTGGTCCTTTCCTGTCCTATTAAGATTTATGAGGACAGAAACTATAGGGTGCTAGGGTCACATATAAAGGTATTGTCTTAGCTAAAAGCTCCCACCTACCTCCATATTGCTCTTCCCTCATTTTATTTTTTAGGGTTAAATGATTTGCCAGGGTCACACAGATAGTGTTAAGAGTCTGAGGGCTGGATTTGAAATCAGGTCCTCCTGACTCCAGGGCCAGTGCTTTATCCATTGTACCATCTAGCTGCCCTTTCCCCTCACTTTAAGGTCATTCAAGTCTGTTCTTTAGTTATGCCAAATGTTCTGGGCCAGGTCTGACTCAGGATTAGAACACAATGAGACATATAGACCATGTAAGTTTTAACAAAAATGTTTGGCCAATGATAGCAGTGAGAAAATGCTAATCAAGACTTTTTTCATTTTTTATTTTTGATCTGATTTTTCTTGTGCAGTATAATTGTGGAAATATGTACAGAAGAATTGCACTTGTTTAACCTATATTGAGTATTATTTTTTAAAGTATTTTTAAGTATTAAAATAATACTTGCTATCTAAGGGAAGGAATGGGGAAAATAGAGGGAGAAAAAATTTGGAATACAAAGTTATTGCAAGGGTGAATGCTGAAAACTTTTGCATATGTTTTGAAAATAAAATGTTATTACTTAAAAAAAAAAAAAATAGAGCATAAATTACACAGCATGAGGTCTCATCTCTACATATAACATGGTTGCTGGCCCTGAGAGGCTGAGGGTCTTCAAGCACAAATATCCAATTTGTATATTGGGTTTATTTATGCAAGCTACACTAATGGTTTGAATTTTGCTTCTCTTACACAACTGGAGTTTCATTTCCTCTTAGGGACCAACTAGTTTACTTGATTGAGGTCAGATAGCTGTAAGAGAACCATTTCTCAAAAGATAAAAGATGTGAACTTAGAAAATTTTCAAAACAAATTTTCAAATTCAGAGAAGAAATTCAAATTAATAAATGAAAATTTGCAAATACTCATCTGGAACATTGTAACATTTTATGACCAAATATCCTACCAAATGTTTCTTTTTGGCTTTAATATGCAAAATGAAATTAAATCTGTCACTTTTTAACTCTAAGTAAAACCTTAGCCAGCTTGCCACTTTTGTCTTTTGGTTTAATTTACATTTTGAGAATGTAAAGATATAATGGAGTTCCTCCAGCAGTTTAAAGTATATTTGTTTGAAAAAGATCTCACATTAGGGGATTAAAATAGATTTAAATTAATCTATAAGATGGCCAAAACCATATGATTCTTAACACCTTTTTTCTATGATCACAGAAGCAAAGGTTCTAAGGAGTCATTTTGTATTTTTATTTAATGGATTGCCATGTCTGAAGAATTCATTTAGTAACTTGATTATTGATGATGAGTGGGCAGCTAGGTGACACCATGGATACAGTATTAGGCCTAGAATTAGGAAGACCCAATTCAAATGAGACCTCAGACACTGGACAAGTTACTTAACTCTGTTTGCCTTGGTTTGTTCAACTGTAAAAGTGAGCTGGAAAAGGAAATGGCAAACAACTCCTATCTTTGCCAGGAACACCTACTTGGGGAAATGAAGAATGGGACACAGTGAAATGACAATGAGCTCCACTGGAACCATAATAATTGCACATGAACCAATATTTTTTCAACATTACAAAAACAAAGCTCATTTCTACTTAGTAAAAATAAAATCAATGTGTTCTAAACCTTTAATAAACGTGGATGCAGAAGACCTGGGGACAAATTCTACCTCCCATTGATACTTATTAGCTTATATAACCAGGAGTAAGTCATTTAGCCTTTCTGTGACTGTCTCCTTATTTGTAAAATGGATATCTTATTTATACAGTAGATGGTACAGGACTTGGTAGCTTCAAATCCCATCATAGACATGATAGCTATGACCTTCTGTGTGTCACTTAACAGGTTGAAGTTTGTTTCTTCATCTGTAAAATGGGGATAATAGCCTCTAACTCACAAGGCCTAACTCAATGTGGGGATCTCAAGGATGAAAATAATGTGCAGAGAGTACCATTGTACATATTTATTTTATGGGAGCAACTATTACTTAATCTCAAAGGGTTATGAGGCTCAAGAAAATATTTTGCAATGACAATTATTTTTATTTTTTTAAGTATACATTTTATTTTTACATCCACTTAATAGTGATATTCATATATATGAAACATGAACAGAAGAAATCGTCCATACAAGCTATAGCAACAAAACATGAAATTGTAAATTACGTCCCTTATATTTTTCATAGATCACTAAACCACTCCAAATGATACAGATTTTGATTTTAACAAAGAAATACCCACTTATTAGTTTTTCTGATCCTCTTGGGCTCTAACTTTGTATATCACACCAATAAGATGCAAGTTCCTTGAGATCAAGAGCTATTTATTTTGGGCCTTTGTATTTCCAGTGTCTGGCAATTAATAGGCATTTAATAAATGATCTTTGTTGTCAATATATTGTAATCTATTAGTCTTCACTTTCTCCTTAAAAATTTGCTGACCTCAGAAAAACAACTGGAGTTAATTTAACTCATTTGTACACATCCCCAATCCTGCAAAGTTTTCTGGGGAACTGAGGGGAATTATCTTTTTCAGTACACTCCCTCCCATACTTTGAACTGAAGAGTCTTAACCAAGTCAATGTGTCATAGTTCTTAAATAGCCTCCTACATGCTATATAAAGAGCTCTGAGCAGTATATTCACTGCAAGTCTTGAAAGACCCAAAATTATTGTTTAAGGAGAACTTAGTGTCATACCATTCAGCAGGTGGGCCTGGAGAACCCAATTATCCCCCGTACAAAATTCTGTAAATTCAATGCACATTTTACATTTTCAGTACATGATTCTTAGAAACTCAGGCCCATTGACAACTTTATAGTTGCTGGATATATAGTTTATTTTATAATTCCACTGGATTAGAGGAGGCTTCCATCTTTGAGCCATTGATAGAACTTGAGGTCCTTGCTCAGAAGCATAATGGTCACAAGTACGAAGTTCCCAAAGTGAGGCATCTGATAACAAGTGCTCTTTTCTCCTCACTGATCTACTACTTTACCATCAGACCCAATTCTAGCTTCTCTGGTTGTTTTAGGAATGGGAAAGGAACAAAGTGAGACATTCATATACAGCATAACATTTAACGGATTAAGTCTGCCTAATAATAGCAAAGAAATATTTAGCAAGCTATCTGTACATATCATGTATGTATGTATCATTGGTTCAGGTGGCTATAGACCATGAGAGTCACATCTAGACAGAAAAGGGTTTTTGACTTGTGTAGCCACAAAGATTCCATAAACCAATTAAGACAAGGAGAGTTTCATTGTCCTTTTAGAGAAAAGACTCATGAAAAACAGTTCCTAAACACATGATATTTAAGATCATGCTACACGATTTGGCTTCACTCTACTTTTTCAGCATTATTTTGCACCATTCTATACTCCAGTTAAATTGGATTATAGCCTCTTGTCCAATCTTTGGCTCCTACCTCTTATTTACATTTGCTGATTCCCATGTCTAAAATGAATTCGGGCAGCTAGGTGGCGCAGTGGATAGAGTACCAATCCTGAAGTCAGGAGGACCCCGAGTTCAAATACTTCCTAGTTGTGTGACCCTGGCAAGTCACTTAATTCCAATTGCCTCTGCCAAAAAAAAAAGTAAAAAAAAAATAAATAAAATTGATTCTCCTCATATTTTGGCTGGATTACAACTTAAATGCTACCACGACACATTCCCTTACTATACTACCCAGAAGTGACAATTCCCTTTGATTCTCTTGTATACTAATTTGATCTCTTCTATACATTTATTCATGCTCTGTGTTCTGTATAATCCTGTATTGGGTTATAGGCATAGTGCCTAATACCAAGTAAATACAACTCCTTGAAGATGAATGGTATTTTTTTTTTTTAATCTTTATGTCTGTATAGCCTTAATTCATGTTTATGTTTCAGAAAGATTTTATATAGATGAGAGGTTAGGCCAGGAGTTTGGTACTTCCTAATATTATGTTCTCATTGATTTTTTTAACGAGTTTTTGGCATTTTCTCTTCTTTTAGATCCCTTATAACTGGGTTTCCTCTTTCATGAATATCTAACACTGATGCAATTCCTACGGCTTCTTCCCCTTCCCAATTTTTGTTCTTTAGTTCTATTTTCTCCCTCACCTGTAAATTGGGATTGGGATGGTAACTGTCCAAATGTGATAGTTTTATTGTCTCTGATGGTGAAAGAAAAGCTTAAACACACATTTTGGAAAGATGGGGAGAAAAAGAGATGTTACACATTTTCATACTTAAATAATAACCTGAACTTGGTTTTTCTCAATATGGTGATTCAAGGGAATCCTAATGGACTTGGGATGGAAATGCCAATTACATTCAGAGAAAGAACTATAGCAATTAAATGTGCATTGAGGAACAGTATTTTCAACTTTTTTTTTCCTTCCTTTCTCATGGTTTCCCTCTCCCTTCCCTTTTTGATCTGATTTTTCTCATACACCATGATAAATATGTAAATATGTTTAAAAGGGCTGTACATATTTAACATGAAATTGCTTGCTGTCTTAGGGAGAGGGAAGGAAGAAAAATTTAGAACATAAAGTTTTATAAAAGAAAACTATCTTTAGATGTATTTGGAAAAATAAAATATTATTGAAAAAATAATAATCTGGATTACTAAGGATCTCTTGCCAAACTTGCTTTTAATTGATTTTACCCTTCAGTGTTTCTCTGCTTTATTTTGAATTGTATTATATTCAATAAATAGATTTGCTTGGGTACTATTGGGATATATAGTTTGTTTTTTCACTTTGTTAACCTAAACCATATATATACACAAACATCAAATGACCCTATTATTTAGGTCTTATTTTTGTAATTTTATACTTACTCTGATCCAAATCTTGTGCATTTCGAGATAAGTTATTATCCAAACAACAGATGATCAGTATTTTAAATGGTATGTTCCTTTCATTTTAAGACTTTTAATACCAGAAAACAATGCAGATTTTTTTTTATAGGTTAACTCTGTATCCTGAGGAACTCTGATTAATTTAATTGTCTACACAAAGTTCCTGGTTAAGATGGCTAGATTTCCTATTTATGTTTTTATGTAATCCAATAATACTCATATTTAACCATGTTGTTTAATATGTTAATTCCTTTGTTCTACCTATTTCATTAATATTTTTAGAATTTCCAGTAATGTTAAATAAAAATGATTTCCTACCTATAAAATTTTTTTAAAATTACCAACAAAAATAAAATCACTAAATAAACATACAAAATAACTATTTAAAACTTTATACAAAACAAAATTTAACAAGGTTAAGACCAAATTAACTGGCAAACAATCTAAGAAAAAATCTGTTTTATCTTTTTTATTTGAAGTCAACATCTACTCTATTTACTGGCTCAGACTATACAATAACACTGTAAGGACAAACAAATGTGATAGATGTAAGAATTCTGATTAACTATCATTGCAAAGGACTGATGATATATCATGCTACCTATATGTAATAAAATATGTGATGTGATAAAAAGAAGATGCAGAATGTGAGATACATTTTTTGAACATAATCAATTCAAAATTTTGTTTTGTTTTGCTTGACTGCTTATTTTCTGAATTTTTCCTACTAATTGGGGGAAGGAAAAAATAAATGCTTGCCAATTTAGAAAAAAAACAAACAAAAAACCAATTACAGAATAATCTGCCATCTTTGGAGATAGTTTGATTAATTACCCACTATTACGTTCCTCCTGTTTATAAGCCCAACTATAAACAAAAGTTATATAAATTTTTACAGAATCTCTCCCCCATTCTGTAAAGTGGCAAGAAATGAAATAGTATTGTCTTTTAACCTGCACATTCCTTGAGTCATAAAACCTCTCAAAAACCTTTCACCTTGTATTAATTCTTGATAAGAAATTCAGACCATAGCTCAATTTATTTCTGAGAGCTCCTTTAAAACCAAAATCATAGCTAGCTAAGTTTTCTTCATCTTTCTCAACCACAATATGTACTTACTAGTTTTATCTGTATTTTTTTAACCTCTGCAACTCCAAAAAAGTCAGTAGGTAAATGTAGCCTCTTGCCAAAACATGTTTGTATCATATCATTTCTGGTAGAGTTATCGTACTCATACACTTAAAAAAAAAAAAGTTACATTGGCTGCACTGAAACGTTTGTTTGCGTCTGTTTTCCTATTGCATTTATTACTGTGCAACTGAAATACACATGAGGGGCTCTCCTTGGGGACACTAAGCTAAAGTTCTTGATTTCTTAATACTTGCCAAAGTATGTTTTTAATTGACCTTTTCAGCCTTTTTAAAAATGGATACACTGAAAAATGCTTCTGCAACATCTGAATAACCATGCAAACTTTCTAGTTCTAGGTACAACAGGAAGACATTTTGATGAAATAATCTGCCTGAACTTCTTAAAAAAACTTCTAAAAATGCAAACAAATTCCAAAGGCTTGCTAGAATTTACAATTTCTAAATATGCAATAGTTGCACTGGTAACTTTTCTTTAAACAAATGTGGGACAATCCCCATTTTTCAAATGGCATCTGATTATCTTAGCCCATTCAAATCTTGTTTTTTTACTGTTTGAGTGTTCTCTTGACCCAATGCCCCAAATCACCATATAGTATACTTTTATCCACACAGACTGAACTAGAGCAAGCAACATTAATTTTGCTTTCTGATACCATGTAAGGGATCCATTAGTCTAGTACAGCATTACATTGCACAGCTTCAACTTTTGCCATTGTCTCAATAGTAGGTGACTTCCTAGAGTATGATACTGAGTCCTTTAGTTTCACCTCCTTATTTCTTGGTTTGTATTACTGCTTACATACGGTCCCCATCAGTCATCTGTTCTGAGCAATAGGATTGGTTCAATAAAACAAAGTTTACAGGCACTAGAGGTATGATAAAAAATCTCTCAACTATACTTGTTTCTTGACTAATTTCCCTGTGTTCCCTGGCAGATAGCGTTTTTCCAGTAAGTCAATATTGCTATCCATCCATTAGGCTCCATAGCCAAAGTCTGAACAGCCCACTTCAGAGTTAAGAACTCCAATTTATATATGAAAGAGTTCCCACTGTTACTAAATTCTCTAAATCAAAGCCTCAAAACTGAAAATGGGGGGAATATGAAATTACGACTTTATCAGTAAATGTTTGATTTGTATACCTATTTTATATGCTTACATATCCAGGATCATGTAAAAATTTTTGGGGGAGAGGTGGGATAGGCTAAGAGGTTGAATTTGAGTGAAAAAAGTGTGAGAAGTCCTGCTCTAAATAAAGGCATTTAGGTTTCTGATGACCACTGCTTACTTAGTACAAGACTTCTCTCAAATCTTCCAGGTTAGTATGTAATATATTTGTTAAAAGCATGCAAAAAAAGCAACTGATGCACATGTAAGACAACTGATCAAATCTTTAAATGCTTCTTCACAATTGTAGTTCAATGATCTCCAAATGGCACAATAACAAAAATATTATAGCATCAGGGGTTACAGTAGAGGTCTAAAACTTTTCAGGCCCTCACAACTACCTCTTGCCTAGAAAATTAATAATCTCCTAAGTGTTCTCCTTGCCTTAAAGCCTCTCTGTTCCAATCCAACTTCACTATCACTTAGCATTAGCTTTAATAGTCTACCATTAACATTTGTCTTCCATGTCACACTGTTGATTTTTCTCTGAATTAGAATTACAACAAAACAACCAGCTCTTTCCCCCAAGAATCATCTTATCATGCTTTCCCCATAATGTATTTGTATAGTTGAGTTTTTGGAGCCCAAGTATTTAACTAGATTCATAAGGACAAAATGGTTACATGATATTCCATTGAGAGAAACAGAAGTCACAGTTCTTGACTCTACAACCACATAAGCTATCTATTCTAAATGACTGCCAAAAATGATATAGTAAGCTTATATATAGCTTATTCTGGCTAGTAAAAAGGTAAATTTAGAACTAAACTGTAATTTGAAAAATACTTTTATAGAAAATACAAAGCATGCTTCATAAATCAAAGGGAAACTTCCCATCCTTTTACTGACAAAACTTAAAATATCTATCTTATGATTGGCCAAGGCTAAAACTATAAAGACACAAACTCAAAAACACCATACTCAAAGAAGAAATAAAATTGAGTGTAGCAACACAATTTTTTTGTGGTTTGTACTGTATTCCTTTTGTAATTTTAATTTCATTAACTTGCCAAAAGAAAATTGGGTTAGACCATTTAACAAAAGTAGAGAATAGGTTTAATATCTGTACTCTGATCCATTGCTACAATTGTAACAATTTATTTTCTTTCAGGTTACATTGTGGAATTAAAATGTTTACAGATATATTAGAATAAAGATAGCAAGGATTAAATTTACTTTATAAACACCTGACTCTTTTCCAAATATGTGACCAGATCAAATTGTTGCCTATAACCTATGAAGGGAGGAGGAAGGAGAAACAGTGACAGCTCAGAATAAAAATTGTATCCCTCTTAGAAATCATTAATTTCTTACCAATAATAGCATCATAAAGATTTAACATTGTTTCAGCTAATATTATTTTCAATAATACAATTTGATAAGAAGCTCTTCCCACACTAAACCCCTCCCCTCTGATCATGACATGGGTAGAGGAACACTAGGTCAGACAAATCCCACAAAGATGGAAAGGTTTTAAGTTCAAATCTGGTGATAGTCTCTATACATGCACATCTATTTGCACAAGTTTAAGTAAATTCAGAAGCTTATAACCAGACTGACCAAAGAATTCCACTCACTAGATCAGAAATGGAGAACAATCTCCACTAGGGGAAGCAGATCTTTAAGAGAGTCACAGATCCTACAGTATTAGCTTTTTTCCTTTGCCAATACTGCAAGTACGAAAATGTTACCTCCTCCCTACCCCTGCTTCAGTTCATTTTAGGTCAAGTATCTCTAGACAAAGAATGGCTTTTCCAAGACAGAAAATTAAGTTAGAAATGTATTGCCATCACCATAATTTTTTAAAACAAATGAAATTTGAAGTTACTATTTCTGTCTAGAATTATATACTTACAAGTCCCCAAATCTCATCTTGTGGGACAACTTCTTGTGGAACTGGTACCACTTACTTTCTTCTTCAGTTCTTCTGAAGCTAAACCTTCCTTCCACTGAATAATGAGCACAACAGAGCCATACATTGCACACCATATTTCACTTTCTTCCTTTAATCTTCACACATTCTTTGAATTTCTGAAATTAATGCAAAACTGAGCATACAAAAAAATAAAATCCATTTACTAAATCTTAACCAATAATGCCAACAGAAATGTCAAATCACTGATTGCTAATTTTTTAAGTAAATAAAATAAGTTTTAATTATGTAACCTCTCCTAGCATGTTAAACTATGTTAACTACATCACCATTTCTTAACAATTTCTTGAGAATAATTAAAGAAAACAGTTTATTTTAAACAAGAAGTTTATTTAAACAACAAGATGTTTGACTCGAAGGGAAAACTATCTAGGATCAATTTTTTATAGTAATTTATCCCTACTGAGAGACAGAGATTGCCCTACATGTAACAGCTACGTACAAAAAAGTTATAAAATCGTCCTTGGTTTTACAATGATAAAAGAAAAACATTGAAATTATCCAATCAAACAAGGTATGCAAGGATTTTTTTGTGGGGTTTTTTTTTGTTGTTAAACAGTGAGAGCAAAATAACTTACTGGAATATAAAGATAAAGTTGAATGAGCATGCCACTAATGGAGAAAAGGGATATTTTCACAGAACCAGTTTGTTTTTTCCCCTCCCCATCTCCATTTGATGTTGATCAAAACATACCATCTGCCATTTAGTTTAAAAAAAAAAAAAATACGCATTATGCCTGTGCACATACACCAGTTACTTTATGTACAATATAGGAATGGGGGAAGGGATAAAGAAGAGAGAAAACTATACTGCAGTAGTCAGGATGTGGATGAACCAAATCTTGGTTTTCTAATTGTGAATGCATTGTTTTCCTTGGGAGCACAGTTCTGGAGTAGAGTTGCATGTTCTCTTTAGTATATGCCTCCTGTCTGCTGCTGGAATACATCAATTGTATCTTCATCCTCCATTTCCAACTACAGCACAAGAGAAAAAAAATTTTTAGCTCCGCTTATTAATATTATTATTTTTTAACATTTCAAATTTATAATATTGTGGTCTGGTTGGCTGTTTTTAGAATTATAGGCCCTCCCTTTAACCTAGATTTGCAAAATTCTTCACCTTGGGAATCTTTTTACCTACACTTATTGTCAATTCAGCAAACTAGACTTTTTTCATATTTAACCCAACATTGCACTACCAACAAAAATACTATATGAAGTTAGGATAATCTTCTTTTCAAGGCCTCAAAGAACTTAAGTTCACCAAAACTGATGTTAAGGGCTGAGGCATTAAACAGCTAAAGAATATGATAAAAATTATATATAGGGAAAGGAATGTTGGAGGCAGGGAGGAAACTCAAATTGTTTGGGCAAAATTTATAAAAGAACTGTGTCATTATCTTTTCCTTTCAATGAATGCATTTATCTTACCTCTAAATACTGTTTAGATTTGAATGAGATTTTGCTACTATGTATATATAAAAGCTTATTAACATACTATAGAAACATATTTAGTTCAACATGCAATGTACAAAATCACAGAATTAGGAGACAGTTGGGTCTTTTTGTTTTTTAAAGTGACATGAATATAACTTGATTCATAGCATTTACAACTACTAGGCCTTTGCATTTCAAAAAAACACTGCAAAAATTTGACAGTATACCTGAAATCCCAAAAAGAGTTCTTATACCTCTTTCAAGGTTAGAAAACTAATGACTGAGTTGTTACTACTAAAAAAAACTAAAAAAAAGTTGCTATAATAAAGTGGAAAAATACAAAATATTTTTTTCTTTTATCAGAAGTATTTTGGATAATTCCAAAAAACCAATACTGTTCTTGAAGGCACAAGATAGCAAAACTTTCTAATTAATTGGAATGCATTTGTTTCATTACTTAAACACCTCTCACTTTCTAAATTACAGACTTGTTTTTGATGATTACATAAGTTTTATAGTAGTCATAAGATTAAACATTTAAAATTGAAATTCTTAAGATATAAACACAACAAAAAGTTTATGAGATTTACTCTAGATAGACCTTCTACTATGCTATTAAAATAGTTTTCAGATTATAAAATTTTAGAAGTAAAATATTTCTATACCTTTACATGTGTTTTCTGGTATAAGTACCCAATTTTCATTTTTCTTCCAGAAGAAAATTCAGCTTCTTGTGGCTAACTACAAGATTTTCTTTTAAAAAAAAAATTTCAGCAAAAACTAAAGATCCTAAAATATTTTTCTTTCAAACATTATTTCAAATATCAAAGGTACTCCAAATTCTTTTAGTCAACTATGTTGGTATTACTTTAGTTTTAATCAGGTAGAAAACAGACATTTAGAATTAAAGAGATTCTAAACTTTTGTTATTAAACAAACTGTACATAAGTGAAGCTCTCAAAAATAGGCAATTTAGGGAGCATAGAGGAATGCTAGAAAAATATGCTAGTTTCCACAGGAAAATGTAAACATTTTATTGTTTATGTGAATAACACTACCAATATAAGATAAGGAAGATTTAAGTTCTATAGAAAGCCTTTATAGATACACCCTTACAAATTACCTCATATTTTAACTCCCTCTATTTATTCTTTTTAGGTTTATTCTGTATATTATAGCCTTGCAGGAAGGGACTGTTTTGTGCATTCTTTTTGTATCTTCAGTGTCTAACACACAAGCAAGCACTTAATAAATATTTGTTTATAAGCTAGTAAATTATTACTTCAAGGATCTATGAATTCGTCAATGGGAACTTTCTCCACCAATGAAGCTCATAATCTAGAAACTGTCTTCAAGAGTTTTTGTGGCCAAAATACTCATTGCACATATAATGTCAGCTGTCAAGCAGTCAATGAACAAGATTCATTGAACCTATGGAAGTCAAGAAAGAGTTCAAGGAGATGGGAGCTTTTAAACTGGGCCTCTGAAGAAAATACCCGGGTAGATTTTGATTTATGGATATGAAGGGAGAAAGTGAGATGACAGGCAAAGGCACAACTATGAGAAAAAGAAACAGTCAAGGGCAAAGACAGTGAGTATATTAGGCAGCCTAAGGATAAAAAGGCAGTTAGGATTCAGATTGCAGAAGGACCCAAATGTTAAGGAAGTTCGAGCTTTATCTAATAGGAACTGCAAAGTGGCTTTTTTTTTTAAGCAATAATCAGCCCCATAATGAAAAATCAGTATTATGTACAAAAGGAGAAAACATTAGGAATCAGTAAACTCAGGTTCAAGCTCAGATACTCCTATGTGAAATAAGGAAAATATAAACTTCTGAGCTAAAGTTTTTTCACATATAAAATGCTATGTAATAAAAGCTATTATTAACATGTTTAGAAGGTGTATTAGGAAGACTACTATATCAATGATGTGTAGGATGAATTAGTATAATAGACATGGGTGTCTAGTTAGATAACGTACAATAAGCCCAATGTTAAGTATTAAGGACCTGAATTATAATAGTGGCAGCAGAAATGGAGATAAGATGACAGATGAGAGAAATGGATGAGTTATTACTGAGATTCTGACAAAACTTGGTGATTGACCAGATATAAGAAATTAGAAGTAGAAGTTAAGTAAAAGATGAGATTACAATAATAACATGGGTTTCTAGGACTTAAGTCAAAAAACAGGCTATTATAAACCAGGTACTATGTTAAAACTTTTGCCTTAATTTTTAAAAAATTATATGAAATTCAAATTCTAGAAATGATAATGAAAAATCTTACTTGTGCAGGTGTGTCTGTTTCATTGATTGGTTGTCCATCAAATCGGAATCTGATCTGCCTCATTGACAAACCCTGAACAGAAGACAAAAAGTAGGTTACAATATGACTTTGTATTGCTACATGAAGGCAGACCCTAACTTTAGATATATGCAATCTGACTCAATTTATGTACTTAGGCTTTTAGATTTTTAAAATATTAGTATTTTGAGAATCGGTATATAATAGTAGGCAGAGGTTTAAAATCCCTTTGGTCTCTGACACTAGTTATGTGACCATGATGGTCAAGCTTCTCCCAGCCATACGCAACTTTTAAGTTCCAGAACCAGTACCTGAACATATATTAATCCTTCAAAATAATTTGAGAATATACACTAGTAGGAGAAAACTAGGTTATTTGCTTATCAATCACTTGCATAGCCTACCCAAATAGTTCTTAGCACTACTCAAAAACAAAACAAAACAAAACAAAACCAAACCCCAAATCCTGCTCCCTGTAGAGCCTGTTATCAAGTAATCAATAAAACACCTATAGTATCGATTTATTATCAATTATTATCACAAACCACAAACTTCTCACAGCAAAGTAAACCAAGTCTAAATTTTCTTTTATTTAAATATAAAAATGAAATCTTAACCTTGGGATGTATACAAAATAAAATAGAAATCAAAACGGTCAACCTAATGTTTATTTACAGAATTACCACCTCCAGGCATCCCTTTCAAGATATTTAAAGCTAACTTAGTTGTCACAAATCAACTGAGTGGAAAAGGATAAAACTTGCTAAAATATAAGATAATCTTAATTTATATTTAATTAAACATTGGTTAGTTATGTGCAGAACATTATACTAGGTGAAAAAAAAACAGTTTAAAAAAGCTTTAAAGAAGTAGGAGTCTAATATAGGAGAACAAGCAGCAGCTTGACAAGTGGATACAGATATACTAGTTGTGTGACCATGGGTTTTTCTGCTTAGTAAATTCTTCTACGTGTTCTGAACTTCAGTATAAATCAGTGTAAATGTGCTTAGCAATACTAAAACATTTAATATATTCAAGACTATATCTCACATAGACAAACTACATTTAATTCAAAAGAATGAACTGGGAAGGAGGGGGTGAAGGAGCAGAGAAAAGGACTAATTAAAATCCAGATGGCCAAGGCTGGCATAGCAGAATACTGGATGTAGGAAGGTAGAGATCTTCATTCACATCCTACTTCTGCTGCTTACTGGTTTTAAGTCACTTAACTTCTCTGAGCCTCAATTTTCTCATCCATAAAATGGAAGTTTTCATTCCCATTTCTATTTATCTCATGGGTTAACTGCAACTACAATGTCAATATGTAAAGTCAAATTTCAGAGTGCTTATAATTATTATTTTAAGAAAGGTTATCTTCCTCTATTTACTACCAATCCTGTAATAGAACAAACATCTGAAAAGGGGGAGTCTGGAGATATCTGGTTTCTTGTCTCATCTCTGCCACCTATGACCTTTGATAAAGCATTTAAGACTGTCTTGGTCCATTTTTCTCCTCTGTAAAATGAAGAGGTTGTTTTCTACCTGATCTCTTACAGCATTTAATCATTCACAATCTTTGAGATTGTTTAAAGTTGATTAATTTCTCTTTTAATTAAGGGTTATATGCTAAAGTAACTTATTGTAAGAACAATGTTTTTTCTAATCATTGTGTAAAATAGTTCCCTATTGGCTTCTTTCTAGTTGATGGGAATTTTAAAACCTCAGAGAAATAAAAGTAAATTAAGACAAGAAATTTTTAATTTCAGTCTATCTTGTCATCTAGCAATGAAAGATGGCAATGAATCAATGAAGACACATGAAAATAACCTAAATAGAAAGATAGGATAGATCCATAAAGGTTAAAGCATAACTAATGATTTGTATATAAGTAGATATCCATAACACATAACTGGAAAGTGCGACTTTTTGGTTATATGACAAGAATGATGGATAATAGATGGATAGAGTAAGTGCTACATTCATTTACTCTAAGTTGGTGGTACTCTAAGTTGGTGGTAGATTGGGAATTAATCCTCACAGTTTAATATTGTTATAGAAACTTCTTCCACTGATACAAAAAATAGTTCTGGTAATATATGCACTCAAAAGTTCTCCGGAGGACTGAGAGTTGCCATGATCACAGAACTAGCAGATATCAAAGGTAATACACTTGACCCCAGGTCTTCATGACATGGGGGCCTACATACTGTCCAATATACTGGACTTCTCTACACTGCAGTTAACATCCCCTAAATATATAAAAAGAGACAGAAATAGAATTCTAGAATATAAGGTAGATTAATTTTTTACAGAAGAGTTGCATTATTCAATCAAAAATTATTTATGAAACATCACCTACTGAGAATAAAAAAATGAAAAGTTCTTAATATAATCCTTCATCTCTCAAACTTTACACTCTACACAAGACAACAAGCATACACAAGTTAACTTTTGAAGAGAGAACAATGAAGGTAGATGACATTAGGTTTTAGTTTTGATGGAAACAAGGGATTCTAAAAGATGATGGAAAAGTACATTTTCCAAGCACAGGGGAAATTCTGCACATAAGACAGATAGAACAAATATGTGAATGGAAGTAGTATGTAATGTGGTTGGAAAGGTAGACTGTAATCAAGTTACTAAGTGCTTTAAATGCCATATATAGGAGTTTGATATTTGACCATCATAATATTAAAAAGAGTCACAAGTTTGAAGAATCACATGGTTAAATTTTGTGTGGAAAAATCTATATGGGAAAGAATAGAGTGCTAGCAAAATGTTTCTGGCAGCCCTGTTTGTAGTAGCTAGAAACTGGAAAATGAATGGATGCTCATCAATTGGAGAATGGTTGAATAAATTGTGGTATATGAGTGTTATGGAATATTATTGTTCTGTAAGAGATGACCAGCAGGATGAATACAGAGAGGATTGGTGAGACTTACACGAACTGATGCTGAGTGAAATGAGCAGAATCAGGAGATCATTATATACCTCAACAATGATACTGTATGAGGATGTATTCTGATGGAAATGGATTTCTTCAACAAAGAGATCTAACTCAGTTTCAATTGAAGAAAGAACACTGGGAAATGAATGTAAACTGCTTGCATTTTTGTTTTCTTCCCAGGTTATTTTTACCTTCTGAATCCAACTCTTCCTGTGCAACAAGAGAACTGTTCAGTTCTGCACACATATATTGTATCTAGGATACACCATGACATAGTTAACTTGTATAGGACTGCTTGCCATCTGGGGGAAGGGGTGAAGGGAAGGAGGGGAAAAGTCGGAACAGAAGTGAGTACAAGGGATAATGTTGTAAAAAATTACCCAGGCATGGGCGCTGTCAATAAAGTTATTTAAAAAAAAGAAAAGAAAAGAAAAGAAAAAAGAATAGAGTGCTAAGCAATAATTATAATAATCCAAGTTAGAGGTAAAAAAAGGTCTGAAGTAGGATAGTGATATATAATCACTTACAAGTTACAAGATGGGGAAGTGATGTGCAAAATGTTTTCAGAAACATACAGATTGAGGATCGAAAATGACATGAGGGATCCATTCAGTTTGCAATGTCCAATAGTCAAGATATAAACCTAGAGCTTGGCTAGGGCTAGATAGGTGAGAAACCACATTAAAAAAAAGGATGAAGGATTTATCAACTTGTTCGGTGGAAGAACTATTCACTTCAGAGAAATCATAAGTGCTTCTAAGTAGCTATTTTGTTTAAAATAAACTGAAACAGTAATAGATGACTTATACAGTGCTCAAAGGATTTACAAAGTACACAAAATATATATTCTCTCATTTGATCCTCAATAGCTGTGAGATATTATGTATATTTTTACATTTTACAGATGAAACCAAATTAGATTAGCCAAATTTGCTATCTCTGAGAGAAAATATAAACTTCTATTTGACTATTTAAGTCCTATACAACTTGGCCCCATACTTACCTTTCTGACATCCCCTATGGTCCAGCCAAATTGACCACCTCTATACCTTGAAACTTAGCTCTCTCCCATGCTGCTAATATGCTCTCTTCACCTCTATTTTGTAGAATGCTCATCTTTTTTTCAAGATGCACTTAAGCAGTACGTTTTAAGGGAAATCTTTCCTGGTTTCCCCATGTGTTAAGTGGCTCTACCACCTTGTATTTATTCTCTATATCTTCTATTTAGACACATATATATCATCCTTGACAGAATACGATTTCCTGGAAACAACAAATCCAGGCCTTTCCTGACTCTGAAAGACTCAACTACAACACATTACCTCTCAATAATATTGAGTGTCTATTATGTGAACATTTTTGTTGCATCTGGACTCCACTCTTGAATCCTAAACCCACTCATCACATCATATACCCTGCCAAACCTCAGCTTTGGATCACTCCCACCATTTGTTGCCTTTAGTCCTATATAAACAGTGATAAATGAAAGTAGAAAAAAATCATGCGAATTTGACTGGATTGCAAATTTATGTTACACAATTTCAACAGGGCCCTTGATGTTGTTGGGTAATTCTACAGCTCCCTTATCAATTTTCGTTCCACTTTCCATAGTGATTATTCCAAACTTTCTCATCCCTCTTCAAATTTTCCAAAGCCCCCAACTTTCTCAGTCGAGATCCTTGCCTCACATTTTTCAGAAAAAAATGGGGCCATTTCCTGAATTCTCTCTTCACTTAGCTGCCTGCTGCCATTTTCTCTTCTTTCATCCCTGTCTCATTTAAATAAGTGGGCTTACTCCTTACCAATACACAGTTAGGTGATCCAATGGATAGAACTGTCAAATCTGGCCTCACACATTAATAATTCCATGACTCTGAGGAAGTCACTTAACCCTGTTTGCCTCAGTTTTCTCATCTGTAAAATGAAATGACAAACTCCAGTATCTTTGCAAAGAAAACCCCAAATGGGGTCACAAAGAAACACAACTGAAATGACTAAACAACAAAAACCTCTTAATAAAGTTAAGTCCTCTACTTGTTCAAGTGATCCCATTCTCCATATTGAGCTATCACATCAATCTCTACCTCTCTACTAGCTTATTCCCTCCTGCCTACAAACATGTCTTCTCCATCCTGAAAATCAAACCCCAAACTCTTTTATTTGATCCTTCCATCCCTAACTAATGTTTTCTCTCTTCTGCCCTTTGTAACTCAATTCCTAGAAAAGGCCATCTAAAATAGGTACCTTTACTTTCTCTCTTCTCTTTAACCCCTTACAAACTAGCTTCCTGCCTTATTCTGTTGAAACTGCTTTCATCAAAGTTACTAATTATTTTACTTGCCAAGTTCAGAAGCCTTTTTCTCAATCTTCATTCTTCTTGATCTCTGGGCAATCTCTGACACTGCCAAAACTCCCTTCACCTTAAAAGTCCTCTTTTATATTTTCAGGTTGGCACTAACTTTTTTTTTCTGCCTATAAGACTCTCCTTCCCAATGTCCTTTCCTCTATCCTCATGCAGAACATGCCCTGTAATCAGACAGCCCTCTGGGTTCAGTCTTGGGCTCTCTTCTCTTTCCCCCTTATACTACTTCGACTGGCGATCTTATCAGCTCCAATTACCATCCCTAGAATAATAATTTTCAAATCTACCTGCCCCGCTCCCTTTTGAACTGCCTTTCAGACATCTCAGACAGATGTTCAGTGGATCTTAATAATATCAACACATCCAAAAACAAAATTTGTTATTTTTATTCTTAAACCTGTCCTATCGTAGTTCCTTCCTTATTACTCCAGAGGTTATGACCATCTTTTAATTCTTTGGGCTTAAAACCTAAGATTTATGCTTGACACCTTTCTCTCTCTAACCTCTCATATGCAATCTGTTGCCAAGGCTTGCTGATTTCACCTCTGAAACATCTCTTGCTTAGCCTAATCAATTTCCATGTATTTAATTAACACAATGAAATCTCAAACCCATCTATGTTGCCCCAACTGCTCTGCTGACGTCCAATTTCTCATTCCAATTTTCTTTTAGACTACCTGAACTGGATGTCTGGCAGGCACCTTAAACTGAATATATGCAAAACTGAACTCATTATCTTTTCCCCTAAACTCTCCTCTCTTCTTTCTACCTACCTCTATTACTATAGATAACAATACCATCCTCCTAGTTCCTCAAACTCACAACCTAGGAGTAATCTTCAACTACTCACAAGTCGCCTCCCACCACATCCAAACTGATGAAAAGGGCCCACCGATTTCAATTCTGCATTTCTTGTAAATGTCCTCTTCTGACACTGACACCGCTCTAGTGAATCTCATACATACTTGAATTATTCTGATAGCCTGCTGGTGGGTCTACTTGCCCTAAATCTCTCCCTAGTCCAATCCATACTCTATATTCAGCTACTAGTGATTTTCCTAAAGTGAAGGTTTGATCATGTCACCCTACTTTATAAACTCCAGTGCCTGTTACCTTCTGAAATCAAATCAAAATGCTGTTTAGCATCCAAAGCCTTTTACAATCTAGGTCCTGTTCATTTTTTACATTTTACTCTCTTATGTTTGATCCAATAGTAGCCTCTTAGGTGTTCCATGAACAAAACATTCTATCTCTCAACATTTTCTCTGGCTATATCCCATGCCAGCATTTTCTCCTCTCCTCAATTCTCCCAACTGCTTTTTATGGCTTCCTTTAAGTCCCATCTAAAAGCCATTTTTTTAAAAACAGGAACTCTTGTAATTCCTCAATTCTAGTGCCTTCTCTTTGTTAATTCTTTATGCTATATATACCTTGCTTTGTATTTTGCATACTACCTACATTAGATTATAAACTTCTTGAGAAGGAACTATTTTTTGCCTCTTTTTACATCCCTACTACTTAAGACACTGCCTAGCATAGTAGACTTTTAATAAATGTTACTAATGGCAAAGATAAGTTCTGAGAATTATATTAACACTAATGAAACATCAGAAATTGGGGCCCTAAGTAAATCCAGTCTTTTGAAGATGCAAGTTTCTAAAAATTCAATACAGTAAATCTATGTTGTCTGAAATAGCCAATCAATTAATACAAATTCTCAAAATATAATATTTTACTAAAATTTCTTCAATTATGTAGAATTTAAGTTTCTATCATTTTAACAAAAATTCTATTCCTAACAAAACCATCATATTACAGAATAAAAAAACTTTTAATAGCTTCTATTTTTCATACTTTTATTAAAATACTCTTATGTCATTTGGAGTATTTTAATCTGAACTCCATTTCCCAACTTGTCTAGGATTAACCCAGATCTTTATATTTTAAACTTCCCTTTAGAGGCAAATTTATGAGTTCCTCCATCCCACCAAAATGGTTTTCTCAAGTTGTGGTTTTATTTATTACAATAGACCATATTGGAAATATTTACCTTCTTAAAAAATGTGTTTTAAAGCAGGAAAAATCTACTTACCTGATTATCAATAATTTATTCCGAAATGAACCCTGTATATATTACTTTTGAGTTGTTGATAAATTCATTATATAAAAGGGCTCCTTGTTTTTCTCAGTAGAAATTATTAATGTGCTTCCAAGTACTAGGTTTTTTACACTTCTTCTCTAACTCATAAGTTTTTGGATAAAAAAGTCTTTAAATTATCAGAAACTTCCTATTTGCTTTGTAGGGTTTAAGCTGTTTTGATACCTTCTCCGTGAGTGAAAAGAATGAAATAGGTCACACAATTTGCATGCTTAATGTCAAATGCAAATATGTCCTAAAGTTCACTTCTAAAACCTGTTTAAAGGAAAGCTAAATTTAAGACAAGTCTTCTGCAAAAAATAACAGACAAGAAATGGGTAGTTGGGTGCCTGAAAATATTTGAAGTTCATTTCTCTAACACAAAAAAATAACTCATGTTAAAGCAAGTTATTTCATTTAATTTGCTCCAATTATTAAAAATCATTAGAATAAAGATTTTAACATGTAGTGTTGTTAAAAGGAATGCTGAACACAAATGACTAATACATTTGAAACTTACAAAACAGTAAGTTTATGGTACAAATGAATATTCATCATTGCAAAACTATTAAATATTAACAATACAATGATGCTAAAGATGTCATCTTAGTCTCAGTCTCTGCTCAAGTTTGATGTTTTTGCCAGATTTAGTCTGGAAGCCAATATTCTCTCACCTGTCGTTCACAATAGGCTTTCATTAGTTTACTAAGTGGTGTGTGTCTCTTAATCTTAAATTGCACCACCGACCCATCTTGCCCTGCCACCTTCAAATTAATGTGGTCATTGTTTTCAGTCTTGACTCCTTCCTGTTGAGAGAAAAAAAATAAGGTGGTATAACTTAAGGATGCTAAACACCTAAAGTTGTTTCAAAAAGCAACAAGTTTCACATTTTGATTTTTAAAACAGTAGATCTAAAACCTAGAACTGACTGAAATAGGGTAGATGAAAAACTTGGTACCAATAAAACTAAATAACTCTCATACTAACAAAATTTAATCCTATATGCAATAGTTTAGTAAGAAAAGTCACACCCACCTCTGCAATTTTTTATGTTTAAAAAACAATTAGCATATGATCATCTTTTCCTAAAAAGATGAGCTATTTTTGGAAAAATCATATTGAAAATAAACTACACCAAATCTTATTAGTTCTACATCCAATTTTTGTTGCAGAATTTTCATAGTTTTAAGTATATTTGGCACTCATTTTTTTCACTCATCTGGACAAAAAAGTCACCAGGTTTAACAATGTATTTAATATAAATACAAATTTAAGAGATTGTCCCTGGATTCAAAGGAAAAACTTAATACCTGACAATAAATATCTCAAAAAGACTTTTCTTTAATATCCCCTTTTTGGAGGGTGAAGGATGGGGGGATTGAAATTGGGATTGGAAAAGATTTTTAACAGGGAAAGCATAAAAGTTTTTCCAAGCTTCCCTTTATTTTTGTGATCAACTTCAGATCAAACACTATTGGAACTGGAGGTGGAAAAAGAAAACTGGGGACTCCAGAGGTTCTTTGACTTACTTGCTCAAGGTCTCCAGATATCCAAATTAAAGTCGGGATTTGAAGCCGGGTCAAACATTTATTGAGTGCTTACTATGTGCCAGACACTAAGCGCTGGAGATACAAAGGCCAAAAAAAAAAAAAAAAAAAAAAAAAAAAAAAAGGTCCCTGCACTAGAACAGCTCCAATTCTAACAGGGGAAGGACTCCACGCAAACTACCAAATCCATACAAGATATATACAATGTAAATGGGAGCCAATCTCACTTTTCCCCTCGTACCATGGCAGACTCCTGACTCTAGCTAGATCCATGTGAGCATTATTGTACTTAAATGAGCTTAGGAAGGTTATGGGGATATAGAGATGGTAGCCATAAGAAAAATCCCCATTTGAAGGATGCATTCCCGTTTTCGGGGCACGGGGGGAGGGAGGGCGGAGGGCAGGAGGGGGAAGCCTCTTGGCGCCTTAAAAGCAGTTTTTGAAAAGTTTACATTAAAAACACAAGACAAACCACCTATTGAGCTTGCCGACCAGCCTCCCACCTCCTTCACTGCTGGAGGCTCCAGCATCATCCACATGGTCGCCGAGGGCTATGGGTTCCTCAGCGGAGGAAGAGAAGGAGGGAGGGAGGGAGGGAGGGAGAGGAGGGAGAGGAGGGGGGGAGAGGCAAGGAAGCCGAACTCCCCCAGCCCTTCTCACCCAGGGAAATCCAGTTTTGGCCCGAAGGCCCAGCCCTCTCCCCCCAGGCTCGCGGGCCAAGAGGAAAGAGAACGGGGACCCCAACAGAGAGGACGCTGCGAAACTCCGGGTCGGGCGAGGACCCCGCCTCCAGCCCGCGCCGGGGGAGGGCAGAGCAACCCCCGAGGCCAGAAGGGAAAGCCCCAAGCTTGGCGGCTGCGGCGGCGAGACCAGGCCGCGCGCTCCGCTCTCTCCGCGGCCCCGGCTCCGGCCCCGGGGGCGGCGGGGCCTCGTCCGGCGCGGGCTGAAGGAGGGGGGAGGAGAGAAAATGGCGCGGAAAGCCCGGGCCGGAGCGGGGGCCACCGCAGCGCCGGGACCCCCGCCCGACCCGCCTCCCTCCCCTCGCGCGCCGCCGGCCCCCTCCCCCGCCCCCGCCGCCGCCGCGGCGGCGGGCTCCCTCACCTTAGGCTTTTCGTCCGCCATGGCGAGTCCGGGAATATCCTCAGCCTCCGCTTCACAAAAGAGGCACCAGGATGGACCGCTCCAAGGGAACGGGAGTAGAAGCAGCAGCGGCAGCAGCAGGAGCAGGAGGAGCAGAAGGAGGAAGATGATGGTGGTGATGGTGGTGAAGGGGAGAAGAAGAAGGAGGAGGAGGAAGAGGAGGAGGAGGAGGAGGAGGAGAACGAGGAGGAGGAAGAGGAGGAGGAGAAGGAGGAGGAAGAGGAGGAGGAGGAGGAGGCAGCTGTGGAGGTACTGAGGGCGCGCGCACGTTCTGCGCCCCCTCTCCCCCCTTGCGTGCGCGGGCACGAACAGCCCAAGGCTCCCATTGGCTTTTGGTTCTCGGGAGCGCGCAGCGCTTACATAACCAGCCTCCTCCCCCCAACCCTCCCTGCTTCCCTGGAGAGGCCTCCTCTGCGCAGGGCTCGGAACCGGGAGGCGGGAAGAAACGCGGGCACGCGCACAAGGCCCGTCGCGGGGGCGCGCCTAGCGCTGGGCGGGGTTGTATTGTCCTAGTGATGGTGGTGGAGGAGAATCAAAATGGACTCCAGCTGTCTGGGTCCCTGGGAGCAGGCTCCCGGGCTCACAAGCCCTAGGTGGGGAGTGGAGACCGAGAAGAGCAGGCGGGGAGATAGAATCCTGTGGCAGGGGTCTCCCAGGCCCGTAAATGAATGCTCTTTGGCCCAGCCTGTCTTGGAGTGGTCCAAGGACAGCCCTGCTTGGCCTCCCCCAGGGCCAGGGCTGGAAACTCCGGGCTCCATCCTCCCAAGGCAGGCTGCCGCCACGGCTTGCGATCAGGCAGGCGAGGAGCGCACGGCGGTGCCTCCCCCAAACTGGTGCGATGGCCCCTTCATCCTGGAAAGGGTCATCTGTCAAATCCATGTTAGCCCAGATGTCCCTTCCAGCGCACTCTCTCATCTCACACAGCAGCTGTCTGCATTAGGTTAATCTGTGCTTTCTTAGGCCCGGGAATTTCTTACCCGTTTTCCCCTAGCTTCATATTTCTGAAGTTCTTCCAAAATGAAAAGAAATGTGGAGTTAGGAGCCCGGTAATTGAGTCCTCAGGACCCACATCTATTAGATGGGTGGTGCTGAGCAAGTCCCTGTAGGCAGTCTTCAGCTTGCTCTGTAAAAATTCGGTGCATGTACTTGGGCTACCTCCCTCCTCTATAGCATCAGAGATTTTGAAGTGAAAAGCGACATTAAAGCCCATCTCATCAGTCCTTTAAGTAGTACAATGGACAGAATTCTGGGCCCTAAATCAGGAAGACCGAAGTTCAAGCATGGTCTGAGACATCATCTGAATGACCTGGGACAAGTGACTTAATTTCTGTCATCTTTAATTTCCTCATCTGTAAAATGGGGGTAATCATAGCAATAATAGAATAATTATTCCTCCTAGATTTGTGAGGATTAAATGAGATACTATTTGCAAAGTGTTTAGCAACAGAGCCTGACACATAGCAAATACTATATAAATGCTAGCTGCTATTATAATTTCTTTTTACACTTAAGGAAACTAAGGCTCAGGGAGGCTAAGTGTATTGCCCAGGATTACAAAATTAGTAAAAAAGAGAGAATTTGAACCCAGATCTTCATGATCTGGTGGGGTTTGTTTTTGTTTTTGTATTTTTCCCTTTTACCAAACTGCCTCCTCTGGGAGGGTTGTTACATGGGGGTAAATTGTAAAGTGCTATGGAAATGTGATTTATTATTTCCATTTTCAGATTTGAATCAGTTGGTAGCACCTCTGTGGTGTGGCTCTAAACAGTGGAAACTACTTCAGGCAAGTATAGAAAGGAAAAGAGCTATTCCTAAAAAATAAAGCCTGTATTAAGATAAAGAGCTAAAGCTGTACACAGTCACTCAGAAATAGGCTCCATGGCTCTATCTATACATTTTGATTTTTCCTGAAAACCCAAGAGTATATAAAAGGGCCTAACAATTTTCTTGTCACAAGTTAACCCGAGGTTTTGTCTTTGTTGAAGACATTTACAATTCAAACACATTTTTAATGACGGTTTAACTCTGTCTAAGCCAGTGGGCATAAACCTAGTCCCTCTCAGATCTATCTCATGTTTCATTCAGGGAGAGATTTTCTCTTTTGGGGGCAGAGGAAAAACAAGACAAGGAGAGCCATGTGTCTCTTGGGGAAAGAAGACTACAAACTACTGGACCACTTTCACTGTCCCTTTCCTTCCCTTTTTCTCTAAGCAGGGTTGAATTGTCCTCCTTTAGAAAAAAGAGCCAAAATTCCTTCATTTTCCCCCCAATATTCTTTCAAAGCCTTAACTACTAACTACAGAATCTCAAATCTATATGCAATTCAATCCAACAAGCATTTAGTTATGGGCAAGATTCTCAGCACCCAACTATAAGCCCTCTTCACCTCTCACTAAGACTGTTTGCAACAAACTCTTCCTAATTAGTTTTTTCTGCTTCACATCCTTTTCCAATCCATCTTCCATACTTTGGCAAATTGATATTCCAAACATAGTTTTGACAGTGTCAACCTCAGTGGCTCCCTTTTCCCTTTAAAATAACATGCTTGGTATTTAAAGCCCTTCACAATTTGGCTTCAGCATACCATTCCAGGTTTATTACATGTTGCCTTCATATACTCTACATTTCAGTCAAACTAGGCTCCTTGTTGTTCCCTGTCTTCTGCCTTAGTCACTATGCAAAGATATTCTTCATACCTGGAAAACACTCCCTCCTTACCAATACCTGTTAGAATCCTCAGGGTATTTCAAAGCTCAGTTCATGCTCTGGTTCCTATGTGATACCGACTTTTCTGATCACCCTAAAATTGCTTTGTATTTGTTATTTACTTATGATGGAGTTGATCAAAGGAATTCCTGATCAATTTGATGAGTCACTCCTATTAAGCTGATGAAATTATAGAACAGTAGCTCTTTGGAGACTTCTGAAGGACAGCATTCCAGAAGAATACAGACATGGCAACTGGCACTTTTCTGAGAGAAGCAAGGGAATTCAAGATTTTTGGTTTACTTGAGACTCAGCTGGACAAAGTCTTGCTGGAGAAGCCTTGTTGATTTATTAAGCCTTGATGGTTTATCAAGAGAAGCTTATCGACTAGTTTTCTCACTTTCTCATCATGAACTTTCCCTCTTGAAAACAGACCTTTGTTGGAAGTTGGGTGAAACTGGACAGTTTTATTTCTACCCAGAGCATGTGGCAAAGATGTGTTTTCTTAAAGCCTGAGAAAAAAAGATTCTGAAAATAGACTTTGTCAGCTCAATAGATGGTAGCAACCAGGGCATTAACAGATTTCCTTCAAGAAGAAGCTGGTAGAGGGGCAACTAGTTGATGCTGTGGAGAGAGTACCAGCCTTGAAATCAGGAGGCCTGAGTTTGTTCAAATCTAGCCTCAGATACTTAACAGCTTCCTAGCTGTGTGACCCTGGGCAAGTCACTTAACTCCAATCACCTCAGCAAAAAAAGAAGAAAAAGAAGGAGAAGGAGAAGAAGAAGCTGGTAGAGGCAGATATGTACATGACAGTCATCCTGAAGTCATTCATAGAAAAGCTTTATGAACTCCAACTCCTGTAAAGAAGAGATTTTGAATTCCTTATGCAGTATAATGCTGGAATCCAGGATTCTAGCCAGAGAAAAAAGGTTTCCAGAGTTTTGGGAGTTGTTTCATGGGTAAAGCTATTTAGAATTGTCCACTTTGGGACTTCAAAGATTGGAACTTCTAGAATAGGATAAAGTATGGCACAAAGGCCAAATCTAGCCTGACCATTGTAGAACCTACAAACTAAGAATGATTTTTTCTTTTAAAATATTTTATGTTTTTCCCAATTACATGTAAAAAAAATTTTAACATTCTTTTTTACTTTGGGTTCCAAATTCTCTCCCCTCCCCCCTTATTGAGAAAGTAAGCAATTTGATATTGATTATATACATGCATGTAGCCATGAAGGACATATTTCCATATTAACCATATTGTGAAAGAAAACACAGGACCACCCCCACCCCCCAAAAAGAAAAATAAAGTCTAAAAATGTCAAGGCAATTACTTGTGTCTAACTGTGAACAAATAAAAATGTATTGTTTTGCACTAAAAATAAAAAAATAAAGAAAAATTTTAAAAAGTGCTTTGATCTGCAAAGAATGATTTAAAAAAAAAAGAAAATAAGCTTATTGAGGACAGGTACTATTTTGATTTTGTCTCTGTGCTATAAGGCATTTAGTAAATGCTTGTTGACTGAATGAATAAATGCCTGCAAGGTATTAGAGATATGAAGACTAAATAATAATAATAATAATAATAATAACAATAAAAAATTTTTAAAAATAATTTGCTTATACCCTTTTTTCAGGTTTGCAAAGCACTTCACATATGTTTAAAAAAAAAAAAGCCTCTGTTCTCAATGACTATAATCTCCTTAAAAACAAGTGCTTTTTCTTCCTTCTTTCCTTCTCTTGCTTTCTTTCTTCCTCTTTCTTTCTTTCTTTCTTTCTTTCTTTCTTTCTTTCTTCCTTCCTTCCTTCCTTCCTTCCTTCCTTCCTTCCTTCCTTCCTTCCTTTCTTTCTTCTTTCTTTTTTTGGCATCTTGAGTACTCAAGACAGTGCCTGGCACATAGGAGGTGCTTAATAATTACTAGTTGATTGACAGGCTAAAGAAGTTTACATTCTACTTTTTTTTTTTTTTTTTGGTTTCTATAAGAAGTTTTCAGAGCAAAATCTCATCTCAAACTAAAAATATATGAAATAATATCTTTCTCACTTCATTATTTGTGTCACCAGCATTGACATCTAGTCTCCCATGTTGGAAAGCTTGTTATTACCTTTGGGATTCTCTTCCTTCTTTCTTCTATAGGTGAGTTACCAAGTATATTTTTTGAGCATCTCTTACATCCATCCTCTACTTTTTGTTTCTACTATTTCTATAATACAGGCCTTTATTACCTGTTACTAGATTATGTCAATAGATTTATTAGAATGTGAATTTCTCGAGGGCAAGGATGATTTTTTACATTTATATCCTCATTGCTTAGCACAGTGCCTGGCACATAGTTAAGGGTTTAATAAAGGCTTAATGATTGGTCAATTCACAACAGGTCACCAGTCCTTTATGACTGAATGGTAACAGGTCATCAACCCTTTATTTTTCCTCTCACCACTCTTCCCTCCAGTTACCAGACTAATTTTTCTTATGCACAAATCTGGTCATGTCTCACTCATCTACTTAGTAATCTGTGATAGATCCCCATAATCTCCTGAATAAATTCAAATCTCTTTCCCTGGCTTTCAAGACCTTTTATAATCTGGTGCCATCATATATTTCAAGTCTTAACCGTGAACAATAGCTAAACTCTAGCCAAACTACTATCTATCCCCTAAAATGTATCCTTTACTTTGCTATTCAGTTTTCTTTGCCAATGTTTTATGCTTAGAATGTCTTTCTTCCCCCTCTTTACCTATTAAATTCCAAACCATCCTTTAAAGCTCAACCTAAATATTAATTTCTCTGTGAAGCCTTCTCTCACTCCCTACCATCATGCCCATAACAACTTTCTTCATGATGCTTTATTTTACACTTCTCTAGTATTGTTATTAGATGGTCTCATCTTGTATAGGGAGATAGCTACTTTTTTTGGTGATCTCATCAGCTCCTCTTGCTTTAACTGTCATCTATATGCATATGAGCTACTTAGTGGATACAGTAAAAATTTGGCCTCTAACACTTAACTAGCTAAGTGACTCTGGGCAAGTCATTTAACTTGTTTGCTTCAGTTTCCTCATCTGTAAAATGAACTGGAAAAATAACTGGCAAATCACTTAACCAGGAAAACCCAAAAGGAATCAAGAAGAGTCAGACATGACTGAAAATGATTCAATGACAACTATGTATATGACTCCCAAATCTATATATTCATCCTTCATTTCTCAATGAAGATGAGGCCCAACCTAGCATCCTAATTCCTTATTGCAATAGCCTCCCAACTGGTTTTCCTGTACTTTGTCTCTCATCTCTTTGTCTTTCATCTCTCTAATCAATTTTCTAAACAATTACAAAATTCATATTACTAATGCACAGGTCTGATCATAGCATACTCAAAAAATTACAGTATTGCCTTTAGAATAAAGTACAAAGTCCTATCTGGCATGTAAAATCCTTCACACTATGGCTGTATTGTATATTTCTGGGCTGAATACACAATACAACTCATCACACACTGCACAATCCCATTAAACTGTCCTATTTGCTGTTTCATTTAAACAATATTCCATCCCCTACATAGTTTGTCCTTGATTTTTGAAGAGGACCAATGACATCATGGGTATGATGTATTGACTCATGTGAATTGGATTTAAGTGAGGCAGAGTTGCACACAATCTCCTACTTTTCTAGTTGAATAGTGTAAATAAGCATTTGGAAGAGTTGCTATAGAACTTATGATTCATGTGGAATCCTTGTCTGGGATAAATTTCTGGCCATTAGCATCTATGAGGACCCACTGGAGAAATTCTTTACCCAGGACTCTTTTTTTATTGGATACCCTACTTTCCAGGATTTATTAGAGAAAAATAAATATTTTCTCCCTCTTTAAAAAATTTTAGATGTTAGTTGGACAGTTTGGTTTTCAATGTGTTTCTTCATAAGTTAGACCTCAAAAACTTAACTTTTGCTTATCTGCTAATTTACTCATGTCTATTGCATTATACTATCAATATGAAAATTACAGCTAACATGAAAAGTATGGGTTTTATTTCTCTGGAACAGTAGTGCCTAGAAGGTCAGGGCAGCTAGGTAGTGCAATGGATAGAACACTACCTCTGCAGTCAGGAGGACCCGAGTTCAAATCTGGCCTGAGACAATTAATACTTCCTAGCTGTGTTGACCCTGGGCAAGTCACTTAACCCCAATTGCCTTAGCCAAAAAAAAAAAAATTAAGATGCTTGTCTTAGTAAGGGGTGAATTAAAACTCCATTTAAATTGCCTTTGCTGTGGCAGAGATCTATTAGAGGAAATTTCAGGGTCCCTTTGATAGATGCAAAGGAAATTTGCCTGTATCTTCTATAACACAGAAACCCATAGAAAAATGGAGTCCCCTTAAACACCTAGATATTTTGTCCAGAGCCCAGCTGACTGGCTTTTTGTGCTAAGGAAACTGCAGAAGAATTTTCCAGTTGTCCAATACAAGGATAGTTTAGCTTCTCATGTGAAAGTTAAGGTCAGTTAGTTCCTAATTCTGTTCAAAAGCAAATATAGTCTGAGCGACCTACATATTTTAACCTCACTCAGCTTTTGGGTACTGCCAAACTGCAGAAGGGAGCAAGATCCCCTTTAATCTCATTGTCTGCAGACTAATCCCATCACTTGAGGACTACTCCCATCACCTGAAAACTGTCATCTCCCAGTGATGCTTTACTAGGGAGGAGTTGAGATGACACATCCCATTTTCTTATCAAAACATCTACCAATCTCATTGTCTCATATTAAATTGTTTTACCTCTGTCTAAAGAAGTAGATTGGTGCTTAGATTTGGCCTTAGGTCCCATTCCAACTGTTTGATCCATCAAGGTGCCAAAAAGTAAAAATTTGTCTTATTTCCCAAGTTTGCCTTTAATTGATCATTATAAGGCAGGAAACAGGATTTTTTTTTTTCCAATAATTATGGTGACTGTGAAAAGATCTTTTTCTTACGTGGCTATCATTGGGTAAGCTCACTGTCTACCACACATCCATTCATACTTTTCTCAAGGGGTTAGTCAGCCATGAATTAGTCTGAGAATTAAACTGCACAAGGATAAGGAGAAACAGGTCTCAAGCCTAAATTCTGTTCTCTCTCTTGTGCATTAAGATAAGGAAATAGTACTTCTGGAAGAAGGCTATGTTGAATTGCTGGTTTTGTCTGACATTAGGTCTGCGAGGACAGAAAGACAAGGTATTATTATAGAATCAAGAAAAGTAAGCCTCCTGTGGACTCCCAATAGGCAAACTATCAAAAGTTTCAGACAGGGGAAAGCTACTAGTTCAACCAGGAATGTCCCAAATCTGAGCAGCAAAGCTCAATTTGGAATGGACTCAATATTCAGATAATCATGGAAAAATAAATTTGACCAGATAAATGCAAGACTTAGTTACCATTAATGATTTTAAATTCAGATTGATTTGGTCAAAATTTGTCTTGAAACCAAAATCACAATGTGGTCTCATTTACTATGTGATAAATTCTGTTAGGATAATTGTGATAAATCAGAACTTAATACAAATTACATTTGATATTTGGCATTAAGGAAATACACTGGAAAACACATGGGTCTGGAAAATCTGAGGCAAAATTCTCAGAAATTTATTATCTGAGTGATTCAAGCAAATTACTTCATCTCTGTTTACCTCAGTTTTCTTAATCTGTTAAAGGAATTAAAGAAAAGCACCCACCTCCCAGGGTTGTTGTGAGGATCAAATGACATAATTATAAAGTGTTTTTTGTACATGGTAAGCACTGTATAAATGTTAATAAATGCAAGTATTCTAAATTGGTCTTGAATATAATCATATTGTTTTCGACATAGAATGTCAAAATTAATAAAATGAATGATTCTCTTATGTAAGATAATTTGAAAATACATTTGACTGAATTGATATTACTTATTGGTAATAAGTTTGTTGCATTTTTTTAAACATGTGATGCTGGGCATATTATTATTGTGTTTCTAATTTTTTTTAACATTGTGAAATTTGTGCAACCATTGTATCTGAAATGTTTTTAGAAAAGTAACTTCCCTTTTAATCGGAATGCTATTAGATTATGAATTGACCTGTTAAAATAATGTGATCACAGTATTTGAAAGCTGTTAAATATTTAATGGGATATATTTGTTTTAAAGTTGAATATTAAATATTTAAATATTAATAACTCACTTTTGGGAGAAAAAGTGGTAAAGCCCTCTTTACGTTATCTTTATCTGTGAGGTTCCTTGAGACAGTCTACTTGGGCAATGTCATAAGATCTTTATCAACTTTGCTGACAAATATGTTGTAAAATTTTAAAGTACTTTTGTTTGAGAAACTAGGACAACACCCAGCCAAAGTGAAGAAATTTAAAAGTGTGCTTTTAATAAAGAGTTAGTTTCATCTGAGATTATTTGATTATCATTTGTGAAAATTATGAAATTGTATTTGTTATTAAATAGATGTATTAAATTACAGCTCTGAACCAATTTAATAGCAATAAACTTTAGATTCAAAGATTTTACTTTGACTTACAGGTTAATAGGCAATATGGAGTACTATTAGTCTGAAATGTTACAGTGGCCAGATTTTTTCTGAAGTTTTGAGTTAACTATCATGTATTCATAAAAAATGCAAAACTTTAGAATATGGTTGTTCTTAATTTATACATGAAGAATAAATGAAATGTCCTTATATATGCTCATTGTTAACTGTTATTGAAACTTGAGAAAAATAATAATAACCTAGTCCTGAGTCGTGATAATTGAAATTTTGCTATTTGAAATCCTGGGAGTATAATTTGAAATTGTTTTAGGTTTCCATTTCATGTATAATTGTCTGAATTATCATGAAGCCAATAATCTATCATTCAAGGGAAATACTATGTGCTTCCCAAAAGGAATGCAATCTGGGAACTACTACAAGTGAATATCTGTATAATGGATATTAGGTAGAAAGTTAGGTAGAAAGTAGAAGCCTCTTGATTCAGTGTCCTCATTGTATAATTTCCTTTCTGAACAGAACATTTCCCACCTGATTAATTCTGAGCTTGGTTTTTGATATCCTATGAGTAGTGTGGAGCTTTGCTGTTAAGTATGACTCTTTCCTGGAATCAGAGATAAAGGAGTTCTTCCCTGTTTTATGGCTTATGTATGATTGGTCTGTGCCCTTCCAGGAACATTCTTCATATTGTCAAAACCAAATCTCTCTCTCTCTCTCTCTCTCTCTTTTTTTTTTTTTTAGCAAATTTTTACAATAAGGATAGACGAATAGTGGAAGTTTTGTTATTATAATACAAAATCTATTAACTAATAGACTAATACTAAAATATCTCTGAATTACTATAATACGATGCAAGTATGAAAAAATATTGCTTGTTCCAATCTGAATTTGTTATCAATTCTATATCCTAAGTAACTGAGTTCTTAAACTTGCCATCTTCTTGCTAAGAGTTATATATTCATGTATAAAATTAGATCTTTGAATTATCTTATTCTTTTAGGTTGATATGAGGATGATATTAAGAGAGGGGAATAAGACAAAGATGTAAAAGTTTTCCAATTAATTGGAGTAGTAAATTTTGAAAAAGCATTAATATCAAACTATTTTCTCTAAGAAATAGAATACATTCATATCTATATGATTAGTTTACAAATTTTTTGGAACATTTGGTATAATGTAGGACATATAAGCCTTGAGTAGGCTAAGTAACAAGTTGCATTTATAACTGCAAAGAAAGTGAAATTATTTTATTATTCTGAAGTCTCTTGATAATCATATGAGCCAGAAGAGCTCATTTTTCAAGTCAGCCCCTCATGGATTTTTTTTTTAAAATATTTTTAAACTTAAAAAGAAAAGAAAAAAAAAAGAAAAGAAAACCTTCAAGTGGATGATTCAAGCATGAAAGCAGCCAGAACAATCATGTCATCTGATGAAACCATAAGGATTGTGTGAGAGTTAAACTTAATCTGGTCTAATCACAAAGAGGCAGGTAAATCATTAGTTAGTGAACCCTGATCAAGCCAAATAGCCATTGAAAAGAAAACAAGATCTATAACAATAAAAGAGAAGGCAATTTGCATGCCATTAAGAAAACCATTGGCTATGAATTCTTGGGAATCAGAAAGTTTATTGTTAGGGTTCCATTAACCCATAGCACAAAGTGCTGTTATTTCAATTTTCACTTAATTCCATTGGACACATTTATTATTACTTTAAATGTATGTAGATGGGTTGAACTTTTGATGTATTCATAATAGTTTTGCCATGTATTTTTCATTCAATAGATGCTATTGTAATGTAAAAAAATTAATTTTAGATAGATTGTTGATGATAATGTTTATATCAGATACAGGGCTTAGGTAAAGATAGAAACAGCAAGTGATATGTAAAAACTGAAATTCTCTGAGTTTCAGGTGAATTATGACTTCCTAATTTGATGTTCTTATAGATCTGTTGTTAGTAGTGTTAGATCTATATAGTTTGAGTTACTTTTTACCACATGAGCTAATTTCTGGAAAAGAAATTTGTGAGGTTGTACTAAATTGAATAAAATATTGTACTGTAAAATTGTATTGTATTACTGGCAGAATTTTAGCAGAATTACCTAAGAATCTCTGCAAGTAACTTGGAATCAGAAAAACAAATCTACTAGCAGAATCTCCCTTTAAAGCTGTTCTGAGGATGAGACCTATTCCATAATGTGCAAGGGGAGATATTTCCAGGGACCAGACTACTACTTGGGATAGTTAGAACTCAAGATAAAATGCTATTGTTCAATCCTTTGTTTCTCAAAGACCAATAACATTACAAAGGAGATGTCTTGAGTTGCATATGAATTAGATCTAAGTGAGGCAAAATTTCACAAAGTTTTCAGCCTCACTCTCTCCAGAGTAAGAGTCCAGTGACAAGATACAAATCAAGACTACTAACCATGGCCCAGGATGACCTTTCTAGGTGACCTTTCTAATTTACCTTTCTAAATTAAGATCTTTTCTAAGTCTCAATTTGTCTGAGGCCATATCAGGACTGGATAAGAATTGAGACCAAAAGTGGTCCAAATTATGATCAGAAAGATATCAGTCTGGAAGGAGAAGATACTCAAGAGTTTCTAGCTATAACAAAAAACAATTGCTATTTACACAGTTATTCTAAAATCGTCAAAACTTAAGTAATGAGCCACAAAATCTTGGGCTGGGGCTATGATTGACCCAGCAACAATGTATTACTCTCCCAATTTTCCCACATCCTCTCCAATATTCATCATTATCCTTTCCTCTCATCTTACCCAATTTGAGAGGCATTTAGTAGCATCTCAGAGTTGTCTTACTTTGTATTTCTCTGATCAATAGTGATTTAGAACATATTTTCATTTGACTAGAAATTATTTTAATTTCTTCATATGAAAATTGTCTATTCATATCTTTTGACCATTTTTCAATTGGAGAATGGCTTGAATTCTTATAAATCTGAGTCAATTCTCTATGTATTTTAGAAATGAGGCCTTTATCAGAAACCTTGGATATAAATTTTTTTCCCCATTTCATTGCTTCCCTTCTAATAATATTGCCCGCATTGGTTTTGTTTGTACAAAATCTTTTTAACTTAATATAATCAAAATTATCCATTTTGCAGTCTATAATGTTCTCTAGTTCTTCTTTGGTCATAAATTTCTTCCCTCTCCACAGATCTGAGAGGTAGATTATCTTTTGTTCTTTTACTTTGCTTATAGTATCATACAATATGTCTAAATCATGAAAACCTTATCTTGTTTAGGGTGTTAGATGTGGGTCAGTGCCTAGTTTTTGCCATATTAATTTTCAATTTTCTCAGCAATTTTTGTCAAATAGTGAATTCTTATCCCAGAAGCTAGGGTCTTTGGATTTATCAAACACTACATTACTATAGTCATTGATCATTGTGTCTTGTGAACCTAACTTAATCCACTCCATTTCTTAGCCAGTACCAAATGTTTTGATGACCACTGCTTTTTATAAACTCTTTTAACTACATATAATCCTTGAAAAGCATTGAGAAAGTGTTAGTTCACTGTAAAAAGTATCTCTTTTTAAGCCTGAGAATTGCCAAGTTCATATAACTGTCTCTGAGATGTTCATATAAGCCCATTCATTATTCCCTTAACAGTACATTGCTGTCCAATCAAAATGGAGCTCACAGCCACCCAAGCTTAGATTCTTTGACTCAAGGTGCTAAAGGGACTATCAGCTAAGACCTTCTCCCAGCTGACTCCCTTAAAATGTCATGATTTCAAAGGAACAGCTTTTTAGACTCATGCTGTGGTCTTTCCTTCTTTGGAGCTTCTTTCCCCCAAGCTGCTGCTGCAGCTGTTGCCTTCTCCTGCCTTTTACCACTTTACTATAGAAGTTCAATGGCTTCAAGTCACAAAAAAAGTCACAAATCCCCATATTTCACCTATCAAACCTTTTTCCTTTTTTAATTAACATTTTCCCCAATTGGACATAACAATGTTAAGAGTCTTTTTTTTTTTTTTTACATTTTTAAGTTCTAAATCCTTTCCTTTCTCCCCTCATTGAGAAGGCAAGAATTTTATATATATTGTATACATGCAGTTATGCAAAATATATTTTGATGTTAGACATGTTGTAAAAAGAAAACACAAACAAAAAAACACTAAGAAAAATAAAGAAAAAGTATGTTTTGATCTGTATTGAGACTCCATCAGTTCTTTCCTTGTGGATAGATAGCATTTTTTTTCTTAATTACTTCAGAATTGTCTGAGATCATTGTATTGCTGAAAATAACTGAGTATTCACAATTCTTTATTGTATAATATTGCTTTTACTGTATGTAAATCTTTTCAGGTTTTTAGGAGAGCATCCTGTTCATTTCTTATAAGACAATTGTATTTTATTATAATGGTATGACTTGTTTAACCATTCCCCAATTGATGAACATACCTTCAATTTCCCATTCATTGCCACTACTAAGAAAAGGTGCTATAAATATTTTTGTACATATAGGTCCCTTTCTGTTTTGTTTATATTTTTCTGGGATACAGACCTAGTTGTTCTATTGCTAGGTCAAAGGGTCCAATCAAAACTCAGTCTCTAAGTGTATATATGTTTTCTCATATTCTTAGTTTTACTTTCTTTAGTTATAAAGCATATGTAAATGAGATGTAGTATCACCATGGTGCTTTTTAAATCTCCTTTTTCCCTCCTCTTTTATCCCAAACACTTAGTGCAATACCTGGTACATAATAAGTGCTCAATTAATGTTTACTGACTGTTATATAATTAATTCCTTAGTTAACTTTTCTCTGAATTTGAATGTGCTGGTGGGAGAAAGGAGTCACAGACTTTAGGAGTAGGATAAGATATTTTATACATACTATTCTTAAATCACTTCCATAAAATACCTAATCTAAAAGCTAATTAAGTCTGGCTAATTGATAATCCTGGGAAAACTACATTAGTAGGGACTTATGAGCAATAGCATTAGAAACACAGCTCTCCCTCAAGATATTCTAAAATTTTAAGGGGAGAAGTAGCAGACTATCAGGGCATATAAAGGTTGGGAGAATACTTCCATAGCTTTTACTATATTTTCCTTCTAAAATGTTTCCTCTTAGAGTTTCTGTCTCCTTTCAAGGTCCCATTCAGGTGCCATCTCCTTCAATAGCCCTTTCTTGATTCCTCCTAGTTTTTATTGACCCCTTTTTCCAGGACCGTATTTATTTTGCATGTAGTCCTGGATTGTCAAGATCAAGGATGTCAAAGATTCAGACCTAGTCTGTGTTCAGTCAATTTTATGGGAGTTTTGAAGCCAACTTCCAGCTATATATCATTGAGAACTTGAAGGACTCACACACTGAGAATACTGTAATTGGATGTTGAGCTTGAAGATGATCACTAGTATATTGTTTATAAGAGGAGATAGCTTCAGGCTGGGGGTAGGATTAGTGGTGGTTCTAAGTGGTATTATGTGGCTCCTATAAAGGGTGAGGAAAAATGAATACTTTTGTACTTTGGTATTATAATGTCCCCAGCACTGCTCCATACATAGAGCATGAATTCAATTAGCAAACATTTCTCTGGGGACCCTTAGCTGCCTTTACACCTTCTGTGGTCTTTCTTCCCTAATATTAAGAGAACTAGTATTTCAGGATGGATGTATGCAGATTTGTACTTAACTTTGTGTGATCAAAAAGTCTGGAAAGTTTTTGTTGTATAGTCATGTCCAGTTTTTCGTGACTGATTTGGAATTTTCTTGGAAAGCATACTGGAATGGTTTGCCATCTCTTCCAGCTCATTTTACAGACAAGGCAAACAGGGTCATAGCTAATAAATGTAATGTTCTTCTTTTTCAGTTTCCCTGGGGGTCTCTGGGAGCAGCCTTCATTTCAGTTCAGTAATCACCACACAAGTAGCCAGGGGTTAAAATCCAAATCCTTTATTATTTCCTCCAAAGTCCTATCTCCTTCACTTGGGGCTCAGCTAGTTTTCTTAGAGGCCTATCTCTTTCCTTGGTTTCCAGAGCGTGAGCTTCCACCTGTCTTCCCTTGCCCTCGGAATCTCTCCGAATTGAATCCTGACTGAGACTCCTAGTTTATATGCTCTACACTGAGTATAAACCAATCATTATATCACTAGGAAACCATCGTTTGTTGTAGGATTAAATCAATCATACTGAACCATGCTAAATTAGATAACCATTGTCTCTATCAATTCCACTGACTTAGTTACCTTGTAAGAATCCTTTGTTTCAAGTTCATTGTTCTGGCCCATAACAAGTAAGTGTCTGAGGCCAGTTTTGAGCTCAGGAAGTTGTCTTCCTGACTTCAGGCCTTTGCATTCTATCTACTTTGCCACTGTCTGTCTAAGGAATTATAGCAAGAGAAACTTCTGTTTCATATAGGATGGCCACCAACAAGAGAATTGACCCAAATAGATATATGTACTGGTAACTGTTTAGATAGAGCACCCAGCCAAAGTAAAATGTAAAATGCATAATTAGCAATTTTGGAAATTACTTAATGTTCTGATGAAACTTAAGCATCAACCTCACAGCAGATTCTGCCAGTAATTACAAGTTTTATTACTGAATTCTGTTCTGTCAATATGCAATTGTGTCTTTTAAAATATTTATCCTTATTTGGAATTGGCTAAGAAATAGAGTAGTCAGTCAGTAGAATGTTAGGTTCACAAGACATAATAGTTAATGACTATAGTAATCTAATGCTTCATAAACCCAAAGACTTCAGTTTCTGGGATAAAAACTCACTCTTTTACAAAAATTGCTAGAGAAATTGAAAACTAGTATGGCAGAAACTAGGCACTGACCAACATTTAATACCCTATACCAAGATAAGATTGAATGGGTTTATGATTTTGATATAAAGGGGGATACTAAAAGCAAATTAGAACAAGGGATAATCTACCTCTCAGATCTGTGGAGAAGGAAGGAATTTATGGCCCAAGAAGAACTAGAGAACATTATAAAATACAAAATATATGATTTTGATTATATTGAATTAAAAAGTCTTTGTACAAGCAAAATCAATGCAGCCAAGTTTATAAGGGAAGCAGAAAATGGGGGGGGGAGGAATTTAACATCCAATGTTTCTGATAAAAGCCTCATTTCTAAAATATATAGAGAATTGACTCAAATTTATAAGAATACAAGATATTCCCTAATTGATAAATGGTAAAGGGATATGAATACACAATTTTCAGAAGAAAGTAAAACTATTTCTAGTCATATGAAAAAATTTTCTAAATCACTATTGTTTAGAAAAATGTATATTAAGACAATTCTGAGTACTATTTCATACTTCTCAAATCGGCTAAGATGATAGGAAAAGATGATAATAAATAGTGGGGATGTGGGAAAACTGGGACACTAATACATTGTTGGTGGAGTTGTGAATTGATCCAACCATACTGGAGAGCAATTTGAACTATGCTCAAAAGGCTATCAAACTGTGCATACCCTCTGATCCATAAGTGTCTCTACTGGGTCTGTATCCCAAAGATATCATAAAAAAGAGAAAAGGATCAACAGGTGCAAAAATGTTTGTAGCAGCCTTTTTTGTAGTGGCAAGGACCTAGGAATTGAGGGGGGATCTTCTACCTATCAATTGAGGAATAACTGAATATATTATAGTATATTAACGTAATGGAATATTATTGTTCTATAAGAAATGATGAGAAGGCTGATTTCAGAAAAGCTTGGAAAGATTTACATGAACTGATGCTGAGCAAAACAAGTAAAACATTGGACATAGCAACAACAAAATTATGTGATGAACTGTGATGGACTTGGCCATTTTCAACAATATGATGATTCAAGGCAATTTCAATGGACTTGTGATGGAAAAAGTCCTCCATATCCGGAGAGAGGATTATGGAGACTGAATGTGGATCACAGCATAGAATTTTCACCTTTTTTGTTGGTGTTGTCTGTTTGCTTGGTATCCTTCTTTCTCATTTTTTCCCTTTTGATCCGATTTTTTTTTTGTACAGCACGATAAATGCAGAAATATGTTTGCAAGAATTGCACACATGTGACCTATACTGGGTTGCTTGCTATATAGAAGAGGGGGGAGGAGAAGGGAGGGAGAAAAATTTGGAATGCAAGGTTTGAAAGGGTGAATGTTGAAGACTATCTCTGCATGTATTTTGAAAAATAAAAAGCTATTGTTTAAAAAATAAAATAAAATATTTATCTTTATACTATTGTTCTATAGGAAATGATGAGTATGTGAATTTCAGGAAAATCTGGGAAAACTTACATGAACTGATACTGAACTAAGTAAGCAGGACCAGGAGAACCTTGCACACAGTAACAGCAATAGTGTGATCCAAGACAATTCCAATAGACTTGTGATGGAAAATGTATCCACATCCAGAGAAGGAATTATAGAGACTGAATGTAGATCAAAGCATACAATTTTCTTTTCTTTTCTTTTTTGCTTTCTCTTGGTTTTTTCCTTTTCTGATTTTTCTTTCACAATGTGATTAATATGGAAATAGGTTTTAAATGACTGTATATATAAAATCCATATCAGTTTGCTTGCTATTTTGGAGATGAGGAGAGAAGGGAGGAAGGGAAAAAATTTGGAACTCAAAATCTTACAAAAATGAATGTTGAATATTTAACATGTATGGGTCTGCCTGCCATCTAGGGGAGGAGGGAGGAGGAAGGAGGGGAAAGTTGACAAAGAGGGTTTTGCAAGGGTCAATGCTGAAAAATTACCCATGCATACATCTTGTAAATAAAAAGCTATAATAAAAAAAAATGGATGTTGAAAACTTTCTTTACATGTAGCTGAGGAAAAAAATACCATTGATGTGGTTGATGTATCAAATGATGTGATTGTAGACTAAGGCACCAAACATTTGGTCATGTGAAGAATTCACAGTGGCTATTATTTTTGGCAAAAGGTAGGTTTATTTAAAAGAAGAGATTACAGACAAAATGAAGAGTTACAATAGACACTAGGAATGATAAATATTAAATAGAGTTGGGAGAGCTTATAGTTAGCTATAAGAAGGACAAAAACATCATTGAGGCATGGTGGGGTGAGAAGAGAGACATCATGTGGCATGTGGCATAGAGGAAAGGTGAAGAGAAAGACAGCATGAGACAGAGTCCTGTGGCAGGCTATAACCCCCAAATCGGAATCAGCAAAAATGATGTGAGCCTACTGTATGAGGATGTATTCTGATGGAAGTGGATTTCTTCAACAAAGAGAAGATCTAACTTAGTTTCAATTGATCAAGGATGGACAGAAGCAGCTACACCCAAAGAAAGAACACTAGGAAATGAATGTAAACTGCTTGCATTTTTGTTCTTCTTCCCGGGTTATTTATACCTTCTAAATCTAATTCTCCCTGAGCAACAAGAGAACTGTTGGGTTCTACACACATATATTGTATCCAAGATCTACTGTAACCTATTTAACATGTATAGGACTGCTTGCCATCTGGGGGAGAGGGTGGAGGGAGGGAGAGGAAAAATCGGAACAGAAGTAAGTGCAAGGGATAATGTTGTAAAAAATTACCCTGGCATGGGTTCTGTCAATAAAAAGTTATTTTAAAAAAATGATGTTGATCCAACCATACTGGATGTTGTAAAAAATTACCCTGGCATGGGTTCTGTCAATAAAAAGTTATTTTAAAAAAATGATGTTGATCCAACCATACTGGAGAGCAATTTGAACTATGCTCAAAAGGCTATCAAACTGTGCATACCCTCTGATCCATAAGTGTCTCTACTGGGTCTGTATCCCAAAGATATCATAAAAAAGAGAAAAGGATCAACAGGTGCAAAAATGTTTGTAGCAGCCTTTTTTGTAGTGGCAAGGACCTAGGAATTGAGGGGGGATCTTCTACCTATCAATTGAGGAATAACTGAATATATTATAGTATATTAACGTAATGGAATATTATTGTTCTATAAGAAATGATGAGAAGGCTGATTTCAGAAAAGCTTGGAAAGATTTACATGAACTGATGCTGAGCAAATCTGTCCATGGACAGATTTAAAAGGGAAGTTAACCTCAGGGGTTTGCTATAACTTGGATTTCTTGGCTGGACACAGCATGTGAGGTCACCCACAGGAGGAGATCTCCACAGAGGATGGGACCATGAGGCTAAACTGATTCCTATCAGTGCCCTTTCCTTTCTGCCCCAGGGAGCGATTCCGTCAATATTCCATTCTTTCTCTGTCAACCCTACCTAGACCTCATCACTATTTATTAAATGAAAAAAGAATTATCCTTTTTTTTTTTTTTTGTGCGTGTAGGAATAAATTACCTGTCCCACACCTGATACATATTGTATGCAGAAAACCTTTTTTTTTTCCTTTGGGGGAACCTTTTAGACTTGTGAGCTATAACCTAATTTACTATAATTAAAAACTGCTCCCTCAGTTGCTGGGATAAGGACCAAAGAGTAAATGAGTATGAAAAATTAGAGCTCCCTCTTCTCTTTGGTGCTCTCTTATCGCTAGGTTTTCAGAACACCAAAATCTCTTAGTATTTCCCTTACCTATCTGACTGCTGCTTCTTTATTTCCTTTGGTATATCCTAGATCCAGATCATGTGCTCTAATCTTAGATATCCTTCTGGGTTTTGTCCTAGGGCCTTCTGCTCTTCTCCCTCTATACTATTTCTTTTGGTGATCTCATAAACTCCCACAGATTTAATTACTATCTCTATGCTTTTATTCTCTGCCAGATATTTCTTCCTCATCTCTACTTATTGACTTTTCTGGTTTCCTTAAAGTTCCAACTAAAATACCACCCTCTATAGGAAGCCTTTCCCAACCTCTCCTAATTCTAGTGTCTTTTCTATTTATCCTGTTTGTATCTTGTTTGTACATATTTATTTTTTTTAATTATAGCTTTTTATTTTCAAAATATATACATGGATAATTTTTGATATTTACACCTACAAAATCCTGTGTTCTATTTTTTTCCTTCCCTTCCGTCCCCTCCCCCAGTTGGCAAGTGATCCAATATGTTTTAAACATGTTTGTACATATTTATTTGTTGTCTCCTCAATCAGACTGAGTTTCTCGAGGACAGGAACTATATTTTGCCATTTTTTGTGTCCTTAGTCCTAACTTAGCACAGTGCCTGGAACACTGTAGGCAATTAATGAATATTTATTGGCCTTTGAAGCAAGAAAGAGAATTACTAAGCAGAAAAGCTAATAGTATTGTGGGTCTGGGGATAATGTAATTGTCTCTGAATATACTTGAAAGATACTTGCATTACACCCATACCCCACAGAATCTAGAAAGATAATTTTAGGCTGTATTTTGTGAGCCTAAATACACATATTTTCTTTTTAATGCAGTTTGAAGTTGCCCATATCTACCTCAATATCTGCGATGGAAATCTAACTAAATTGCATCAGTTAGCAAAAATACTTTTATATTTAGAAATTTCTGCTGGTACCTTTTATTCTAAAGTTATGCTGATTGTGAAATCTGTTCTTGCTACTAATCAGCAATTTGATGTTTTATTTTTATTGTACTTTTGATGTGTTAGGTGATTTGTAGAACATAGTAACAACATAGTCCATCCACCTGCCTTTTAGGAGTTTCTTTTCTAAAGTGGCTTGACATATATTTCACAATATTGCTTGTAACAAGGTTTTGGAATTGACTTTCATGTATAATTTATGTGAAGGGAATCATTTTTTTCTTTTTTCCTGCTATTTATTTCCCTTATTAATTTTCCTCCTCATTTCTAAGGTAATAAAAGGATATAATCTCATATTTCCATGTTAATTGCTACAATTGCAGCATCCTTCTCATTACAATTAACTCTGAGTTTCCACTCTCATAGAACTATCTCTTCCATGAGTGTTGTGAATATTTTTCTCTATTGAACCCTCTAATCGACTAGGCTTCAATAAACATCAAAATAATTGGTTATACTATTTATTAATGATGTAACAAGTCATAAAACAAAGCCATAAATGCATATTTGTAATGTATCATATTTAAGAAAGATCATAGCTAATCTTTACATGCTGACTTCTCAATTCTAGAAATAGTTCCACTATTTTCTCAAGACTCCAATTAAAATCTTTTCTGAAGAATCTCTTCATATTTCTTTATATATGAATCAACTTCTTTCAATTCTCTCAGGAAGTAAGTCCTCTTAGTCCTTTTTCTCTATCTTCCCTTTAGCCATTAGAGTTAATAGTATTTCCAGAGCTACAATTAAAACAAAACAATTCCTCTTAGATTCCTCATGGAATGACAGGTATGTTACTGTCATTCTTTAAGATTTCATTGTCTCTTTTTTTAAAAATTGACATATTTTGTTTTTACTTTACCTACATTTTCCAATGTATGCCTTCTTCCACAGATCACAGAGAATCATGTCTTGCAACAAACAATAAAAAAAAGTTGAGTAAAATTTGCAAAAACAATGAAAAAAATCTAATATTATATGCACGTTTCATACCCGTATTCCCACCTCTGGGAATTATGAAGTGAGGCAAGGTGCTTTCTCATATTTCTTCTATGGAACCAAGCTTAGTCATTATAATTTTTCAGTCTTCAATTTCAATTGGTATTCTTTTCATTTACATTGTAGAAATTATTGTTTTTACTATTTTCCTGATTCTGTCTACTTTACTTTGTATCAAGTATATAATCCCATAATCTCTACTTTTCATAGCAATATTTTCTGGTAAGCACAAAAATATTCTGTTACATTAATGTACCAGAACTTGTTTCATCATTTCCTAATCAGTGGCATCTACTTTGTTTTCAATTCTTTACTATTCTAAAAAAGTATTACTATTAATATTTTGGTATAAATGGAGTGTTTCTTTTTGATATTGATCTCATTGTGACAGTAGAATTTCTGAGTCAGAGTATAGAGCACACATTTTAGTCACTTTTTTTTCACACAATTCCAAAGTATTTTCTAAAATGGTGTACCAAAACATAATTCTATCAATAATGTATTAATATGCTCACTCTTCCTTCAATATTGACTAATACCATCTTTTATCATCTAAAAATGCTCTGGATATTTAGTAAAACTTCAGAGATGTTTTGATTTGCATTTCTCTTATAGTTAATATTTTAAAATTGTTGTTAATAGTTTGCAATTTCTCTTTTAAAAAACTGTTTGTTCACATCCTGTGAACTGGAATTATTCCTTACAGAATGAGTTTACGTAGTTCCGATAATTGCCTAAATACCTTGGATATCAAACCCTTATTTGAGAAATATGATACAAAGATTTTTTTCTCCCACTCAGCTTCTTCCTTTTTTATCCTAGTTATATTCATTTTGTTGATGCAAAAGTTTTTCACCTGTAACCCTTCTTTGACTAAAATTTAATTGCTATTTCCCTCCCTCCATTCTCTAGCCATTCCAATGAGAAATATATATTATTTGTTTCTCTTAAAATTCTTTAATGCTATGAACTTTTATATTTATATCATATATTCATTTGGGACATAGATTTAAACTTAATTTCTACTAGATTGTTTTCTTGTGTTCCTAGTAGTTCTTGTAAAAGAGTAGTTTTTTTCTTCCCTCTATGTATGTCTTGGCATTTATGGAATACTGGATTATTGAGTTCAATTATTTCTGATTCTTTCTATTCTTTTCCACAATTTAAAAAAAAAATTTTTAAACCAGCACTAAATAACTCTTCTTGTGAAAAAGGGGTCCACTCTTCTCATCAATTCAAACTGCTGAACAACCTCTACTGTGTGGGACATGGAAGACTCCTACCCAAAATGACTACTCAGAGATCACTCAAAGTAGAAAGCAGAAAGATTATTTATTATAGCATCTCATGGGGCAGTCTAGCTATGAGATAAGGAAATGAAAGTACTCACAGCAGGAGGGCTGAAGAATCAGTGAATACACACAGCTTTTATAGATTTTGTTACAAGAGATTACATTATAAGTAAGAGAGCATTGAGAGGGGAGTGGGGCATCTAATTGATTGTTGCTATCCAGAGAGATTGGAATGGAAGGTTTCTGACTTAGGTCTTCAGGCTTTAGATAATTGAGCTGACAGTGGTCAAGCTAATAGACTAAATATTGATAAATGTCAAATACTGATAAATGTCACCAACTCAGATTAAGTAAATATGCCTGTAACTAAGGTTTAAGTAAATATAGGCTTGCACATATTGTACTTATGCAGGTCATAGGGAAACACAGGAATAATGAAAATAAAGAAAAAGAATTCACACATTACTGTAAATTTTTCATCTCTCCATTACACACACTACTGACTGGCAGGCAAGCCTAAAAGGCACATCGGCAACAGTGCTGTCCCCCTACACTACTAATTCTGCACCTGCCTAACTTGAAAAACAAAGTTCTTATTACTATAGTTATTGATGCCATTAAATAGCTCAAGTCAAAACAGATGTAGTTTTATCAATAGAATGACATTAAAGAAGATAATAGCATTTATGTGACTTGCAGCTGAAATTTCTGTGTTTTAAGATTTTCAGCTTTGTTTTTTTAAACTGCTTTTGTGTCTTCATATTTCCACCCTAAGAACCTGGTTACAACTTTTGTTTCCTGTTATGTCCTGCTTTCTAAAGCCCCCAAGCTGGGGTGACAAAATGTACCGATTCTTTCTAGGGTGATTAAGATATACCTTCCTAGTGGAGAGTGATAAGGTGGAACTCCCAAGGATGGTGGAAATATGGAGTCCCTTTATATCAAGGGCTTTCCTCTTTTTATAATGTAACAAAAACAATACTGCTCACATGGAATCACACAAACAACTTGCTATTGTATGTAGTTTGCCACTTGGTATCACTCTTCCACCTGGTATCACTCTGCCTTAATCTCAATACAGGTTGACCTGACTTCTCAGGAAGGCCAAGAGCCCTTAGGGGAGATGGGGAGCCAAACCAGACGTGGTTAGCAGATTCTCTCTAAGTTGAAGGGTCTTCCCCACGGACTGTGACCCTCTATAATCTCCACTCTGAAGTATTACCTTACATCTCTCAGATTGGCTAAGATGACAAGAAAAGATAATGATAAATATTGAAGGATATGTGGGAAAACTGAAATACTAATACATTGTTGGTGGAGGTGGAGTTGTGAAATGATCCAGCCATTCTAGAGAGCAATTTGGAACTATGTTTAAAGGGGTGTAAAACTGTGAATACTCTTTGATCCAACAGTCTCACTACTGGGTCTGTATACCAAAGAGATCATAAAAAAGGGGAAAGGACCCACATGTACAAAAGTGTCTGTAATAGTTCTTTTTGTAGTGGCAAGGAAGTAGAAATTGAGTAGATGCCCATCAGGTGGGGAATGGCTGAGTAAGTTATAACATATGAAGCATATAGCATAATAGAATATTATTCTATAAGAAATGATAAGCAAGTTGATTTTAGAAAAGCCTGAAAAGGTCTATATGAACTGATGCTAAATGAAGTGAATAGAACCAGGAGAACAGTATACACACTAACAAGATTATGTGATGATCAGCTGTGATGGATTTGACTCTTCTCACAATATAAGGATTCAAGGCAATTCCAATAGACTTGGGATAGAAAATTCTAATGATACCCAAAAAGAGAACTATGGAGATTGAATGTGGATCAAAGCGTGATATTTTCATCTTTTTTGTTTGTTTGTTTGTTCTTCTTTCTTATGTTTTTTTGTTTTCTGCTTGGTCTATTATTTTTTGTGATGATAACATGATAAATATGTTTAAAATATGTTATTTTATTAATTTATAATAGCCTTTTATTTTTCTTAATACAAGCAAAGAGATTTCACTATTTATCTTTACAAAAACCTGTGTTCCAAATTTCTCTCCCTCCCTCTTCCCCTTCCTCTAGATAGCAAGCAACCCAATATAGGTTAAATATGAACAATTCTTCCAGGCTTTTTGGGAATCAGTCTGCTCGCTCTTCCTCCCTCCCTCTCTTCCTCCTTCTCTCTCTCTTTTTCTTTCTCTCTCTTTCTCTCTTTTTCTTTCTTCCTTTCCTTTTAGAAAAATAAACCATTATTTCTTATAGAACAATAACATTCCATTACATTCATATAACATAACTTATTCAGCCATTCCCCAAATAATAGGAATCCACTCAATTTCCAGTTCCTTGCCACTACAAAAAGGGCTGCTACAATCAGTTTTCCACATGTGGGTCATTTTCCCATTTTTTGTTTGTTTGTTTGTTTGCTGGGGCAATTGGGGTTAAGTGACTTGCCCAGGGTCACCAAGCTAGGAAGTATTGAGTTCCTGCGATCAGATTTGAACTCAGGTCCTCTTAACTCAAGAGCTGGTGCTCTATCCACTGTGCCACCCAGTTGTCCCCTATCATTATCTTTTTCTGTTATCTATCAATATAAGAAGTATAAAGTAGTACCTCAATGTCTTAATTTGCATTTCTCTAATCAATAGCGATTTAGAGCATTTTTTTTCATATGAATAAAAACAGCTTTAATTTCTTCATATGAAAATTGTCTATTCATATCCTTTGACCATTTATCAATTGGGGAATAGCTTGTATTCTTATAAAATTGAGTCAATTATCTATCCACCTTAGAAATGAGGCCTTGGATAGCATATATTTAACCTATATCAGATTGCTTGCTGTATTGAAGAGGTAGGAGGTAAGGGAGGGGGGGAGAAAAATTGGAACACAAAGTTTTACAAAAACGAATATTGAAAACTATCTTTACATGTATTTGGAAAAAATAAAATATTGTTGAGAAAAAAATTTTTTTAAAACTTGTTTCCACTTTTTTTTTCTCTCTTAATAAATTGATGACACCGTTAAGTTTCTTTCCTTTGTCCCCATAGCTACAGGACCACAGCTATATAGTTATATTCATCTTCTCTCCAGTCTTGTATAATTTCTCCATTTTCCTCCAACTATCTATTCTAACAATTTGCTTAACTCCTTAATTGTTCTATTTAACTTTTCTAACTTATTTTGCCTTGCCTACTCCTTTTCCTTGCCTTCTTGACTCTTAACTTTTAAAGTTCCATTCCTTAATTCTTCTAAATGCTTTTTTCCTTCCAAATTCTCTCCCTCTTCCACCCCTATTCCTCAAAACCCTCCACATTTTCTTCCTAATCCAACCCAGCTCCTATTTTCTTCTACCAATTCTCACAGAAAAGTCCAAAATAGAAGTGAGAGGTGGTAGATGGAAGGAATTGAATCAAGGGAACTAAAATAAAGAAGGATCTCAGTCTAAAAAAGGGAATGAGTTCTGAAGAGTGGAAAATACATAGTGAAAAATGAGGATTTTTTTTTTTGTGTGGGGTGGGTGGATGGGGAGATAAATTAATACACTGAAAGAAAAGCTTCTCTGAGAAAGTGTTGTGCCTCTAATATGACCAAAAAAGCAAATAAGTGTCAGAGGGGATGTGGGAAAATTGGGACACAATGCATTGTTGGTGGAGTGGTGAACTGATTCAATCATTCTGAAGAGTAATTTGGAATTATGCCCAAAGGACTACAAAACTGTGAATACCCTTTGATCCAGCAATACTTCTGCTAGGTCTATATCTCAAAGAGATTTTTTTTTAAGCAGTGGGAGGGAGGGATACCCATTAATTGGGGAATGGTTGAACAGTTATAGTATATGATTGTGAAGGAATATTATTGTACTATTAAGAAATAACAAGCAGGATTTTTTCAGAAAAATCTAGAAAGTTTATATGAACTGATACAAAGTGAAATTAGCAGAACTGGAAGAACATTGTACATTGTAACAGTAATATTTTACAATGAAGAATTGTGACTGATTTAGCTATTTGCAGCAATACAATGATCCAAGACAATCCCAAAGGACTAGGATAAAACAATGTATCCACCTTCAAAGAAAGAACTGATATTATCTGAATACAGACTGAAGAATATTATTTTTTCCTTCCTGCCTACCTGCCTGCCTGCTTTCCTTCCTTCCTCTTCTTTCCTTTCTTCATTTCTTCCTGCCTTCTTTTGTTTGAGTCTTCTTGTACAAAATGACTAATGGGGAAATGTTTTACATGATTGCACATGCATAATCTATATCACATTGCTTACTGCTTTAGGGAAAGGGGAGGTAAGAAATGAAAAAAATCACTTTTTAAAAGTTAAAGAAGCTAAAATTTAAAAAAAATTAGATCCATACAGGATACCAAGAAATTAAAGAAGAAATAATGATATATACCATGATTCAATGAATAAAATTTCAGGAAGGACTGGAAGGGAAGAAAATAAATGAAAGGAATAGAGCAAAGAAAAATATCTTAAAAAAAAAAAAACCTCACAGGTAAGAAGTTGATGGAGAGAACTAGCCTCTTTGATAATTCTTACTTTGTACTATAGTTTCAGATTTGGTACTATTAGGTCCCCGTTCTTTCCACTTTTTAAATTATTCCTATGAAATTTTTTTTTATTAAAGCTTTTTATTTTCAAAACATATGCATGAATAATTTTTTAATATGAACCCTTGCAAAACCTTGTATTCCAATTTCCTCCCCTTTCCCCCACCCCCTCTCCAAGATGGCAAGTAATCCAATACAAGTTAAACATGTCTAAAATATGTTAAATCCAATAGATGCATACACATTTATACAATTATCTTACTATAAAAGAAAAATCAAATCAAAAAGGAAAAACTAATGCTGCGCTAAAATTCTTGACTTTTTTCCTCCAGATAAATTTTGTTTTAATTTTTCTTGGTTCTATGAAATAATTTTTGATAGTTTGATTAATATGATTGACTAAATGGTAAATATTTAGATAGTATTGTCATTTTTATCATATTAGTTTGTTCCACCCATGATCAATTACTATTTCTCCAATTACTGACATGTGTCTTTATTTCTATATACCAATAATTCTCAAGAATCCCAAAGATCCTTTCAGGGTATCTGTACGGTCAAAGCTATTTTCCTAAAAATACAAAAACATTTAAATTTCTAGTGTGGAAAATAGTCATAGGTATAATTCTGATTAATAAAAGTACTTGGACATTGACTTAAAAGGTTAAACAACCCACTGGCAAATACACATCTGGGCCATTATACTGGAGATAATCTGCTCACTAACATGATAGCATTAACAACTACTCTTTAAACTGGACCACTCAACTAAATCTGTATCCTTCTGACTATATGTTCTTTAAAAGGACCTTTTTTGAAAAGGAATATGGATGATCACCCACCCAATTTAATTCTTATGTAGAAAGGATGATTACCTTCCTACTCAGTTAGAATGATTGGCTTTTTGATCCTTTGGAGAAAGTGTCTTCCCTTTTGATATCAAAAATTAAGATATTGTTCAATAGAAGGAACTTTTTCTTCTTCTTCTTTTTTAATTAAAGCTTTTTATTTTTTAAAACACATGCATGGACAGTTCTTCAACATTAATCCTTGCAAAACCTTGTTTTCTAATTTCCCACCCCCCCTTTTCCCCACCCTCTCCCCTAGATGCCAAGTAGTCCAATATATGTTGAACATGGTAGAAATACATGGAACTTTTTTTTTAAGCTCCTAAAAAGAAGTAGCTTAGGAAGGAACTCAATAACTCTTTTAGAATATTAATCAAAATAGTATTTTAACATGTTATATTTTTCCAATCTTCCTATAAATATTATCACAAATTATCCTGGGGCAGAGTTATATCAGAAGGTATGGTAGCCTATGCCCATTTGGACATATATTTCTCCAAGCTAAAAATGGCTTGGATATAGATTAAAGTTAAATTCAATAAAATTGATCTCTTCCTGCCTTTGGATATCAGGATAACATCATGCATCTGATTTTTTTTTCCCCTAATAAAATATGAGACAAAATTTTTGGTAGGTGAAGGGAGAGGAACATATGGGAATTTTGAGAAAAGATGAAAAGGTTTGAAAAAGTTGCTGTGGAGAACTCCTCCTCCCCTCTTGCTCATTTCATTCAAATCATTTATATTCCTTCTACAACTATCTCCTCCTTTACTCCTGTCTCATAGGAAGAGACAGCCCTCCTCCTTATCAAAATAAATCCTTCTACATTCACAAATGATTGCATGTTCTTCAACAGACTGCTTCCTCTACTCTTTTGCTTGTCCCTAATCTCTCCGTGTCATTGGCAGTTTCCCTACTTCCTACAAACACACCTGTTTCCCCTATTCTCAAAAAATGCTCATTTGATCATCCATCCATGTCCAATACTATCATTTTATATCCCTCCTCTATTTTGTGGTTAAACTCCTTGAGAAAACTGTCTACAAACCATCCTTTTCTTTCCTTTCCTCCTACTCTCTTAACTTGAATAAAGTTAAGTTAAACTGATTTCTGATCTTAATAATTTCCATGAATTCAGATTTCAAGAGATTATAAGGGAAAACTGCTTAGATATCTTAAAAACAGGGTACCAAGTAGAAATCGAAATAATCTATCAATCATCTCCTAAAAGAAATCCCAAAATGAAGACTCTCAGGAATATTATAACCAAAATTCAGAACTCCCAGATCAAAGGGAAGATACTGGAGTCAGTCAGAAAGAAATAAATCAAATATTGAGTCTCAGTCAGGAACACAAGATTTAGTAACCACCAATACTAAGGAATGAAGGGCCTGGAATATTAAATTTTGGAAGACAAAGGATACATCCAAGAATAATCTACTCAGCACAACTGAGAATAATCCTACAAGGGGAAATGAATATTTAATGAAACTGAAGACTTTCAAATTTTTCTGATTTTAATTCCAGAAATGAATAGAAAATTTGACAAAAACAGGACTCAAGCACAAAAAGCTAAATATGAGTGAGACTAAAAAAAATTAAACTATTTAAGTTCTTATATGAGATTGATGAGGTATGAGAATTGAGGGTAAGGAGATCCCCTCTGATTGATGTCACAGGTTCTTTGCAAAAGAATTCATAAACCCGAAGTCTGTGTGGCAAAAGGAATTTATTTTCACTAAGAAGAAAGCTCTCTTAGTGGGCAGGCTCCTGTTTGGGAATTAGCAAAGGTGCATTTACATTGGGAAGAAAATATCTTCATCAAGGGGCCAAGTCCAGAAAGGCACATAGCTCCTGATTAGGAATTAGGAAACCCCTAAGGTGGGTTAACACTAGAAGAAAATATCTTCACCAGCGGGTGAAATCCTGTTAGGATTTCTACAAAGATTTAGGGTCCAGAGTTGTCTTTTATCAGCCTTCTAAGGCCTTATTGGGGTTTTCCCAGGCCCCCCCTCCAGAGCAGTTCAAGGGACTAATCTCCATTTCAATAGAGGATAGTGATTATGCCCCTGGCCAAGACCTTAAATTTTTAAAAAAAATTTTTTTATTATAGCTTTTTATTTACAAGTTATATGCATGGGTAATTTTACAGCATTGACAACTGCCAAACCTTTTGTTCCAATTTTTTCCCTCCTTCCCCCACCCCCTCCCGAAGATGGCAGGTTGACCAATACATGTTAAACATAAGACCTTCAATTGAATTAGACCACTTAACTTGGGAAGGGTGTTGTCTGGGAAAGGTGTTTGAGGCTCAGGAACACCCTTTCCCCCAAAAGGGAGATGCTGTTTCAGGACCCCCTAAAGTAAAGGGGACACAATTTACATCATTTTCCCCCAAAAGAATTCAGTTTATATCAAGATGATACATGAAATTCAAAACTTTATTATTACTAGAGATCTTAGTTTCTAATTAGACAAAGACTTTGGGTGCAATTCCATTCCATCTCAAAAAGAGAAGGAAAGTGTGCAGAAAGAAATGCATTAAGAGAAGTGGGGAGGGAGATGGAAAATGGAGGAAATTATCTCATAAATGAGTCACAGAAGGAAGACTATATAAAATAAAGGGATTGGGGTGGGAGGGGCAGAATAGGAAGCACTTCAACTTTACCCTCATCTGAATTGTTTTGATAAGAGAATATACATATACACATAGTTAAGTATAGGAATTTATCTTATTCAGTAAGGACACAAAGGGAGGCATTAAGAGAAAGGTGGGGAGATTAAGATAAGGAGGCAGTAGTCAAAAACAAAGCCTACTTAAAAAGGAGAGAGGGTAAAAAAGAGAAGAAAAGATATAAGAGAATAGGATGGAAGGAAATTGTTAGCAATAACAACTATGAATGTGAATGATATGAGCTCACCCATAAAATGGAAGATGACTGAATGAACTAGGATACAGAATCCAACAATGTGATGTTTACAAAAACACATTTGAAATAGAAAGATATACATAGAGTTAAAATAATGTGTAGCAGAAATAAAGAAGAGAGGAGTAGTAATTCTCTCAGAACAAAAATAAGCAAAAATGAATTAAAAGAGATAAATGGAGAAACTACACTATACCTACAAGGTTCTGTAGACAATGAATATCATCACTGAACATAAATGCATCAAATGACATAACATCTAAACTTTTAAGAAAAAATTAAATGAGTTACATACAATATATACAGTATATATATATATTATATGATATACAGTAAATATTGTTATAATCTCCTTGCTAATCTTTCATTTAAATGTTTGCATTTCTGAATGTAGATTGAAACATTTAAAAAAAAACTTTACATATACAATAAAAATACAGTAAAACTCAATAGTGTAGGATCTCAATTTACCTCTCTGAAATATGGGTAAATATAATTCTAAAATATAGAAGAAATAAGCTAAAAATATGAACAGAATTTTAGAAAACATAAACATAACAAACCTCTGGAGAATACTAATGGAAATAGAAATGAATATATCTATCTTCTGTGGATGACATCTTCATCAAAATTGAGAATTTGCATAACAAATGCAGAAAAGAGAAATATTAAATGTATATTTTCCTGACCATGATATAATTAAATCTATATTTAATAAAGGACCTTTGAAGAACAGATTGAAAGTTAATTGGAAACTCACTTAATCCTTAAAAATGGATGGGTACAGTGAAAGAACTCTGGGAGATGACTATGAACCACTACATAGAATTCCCAATCCCTCTATTTTTGTCTGCCTGTATTTTTTATTTCCTTCACAGGTTAATTGTACACTATTTCAAAGTCCAATTCTTTTTGTACAGCAAAATAATTGTATGGACATGTATACATGTATTGTATTTAACTTATACTTTAACATATTTTACATGTATTGGTCAACTTGCAATCTGGGGGAGGGGGTGGAGGGAAGGAAGGGAAAAATTGGAAGAAAAGGTTTTGCAATTACCAATGCTGAAAAATTACCCATGCATATATCTTGTAAATAAAAAGTTATAATAAAAAAAAAGAAAGAAAAAGAAAAAAAAAAAAAAACCAATGAATGGGTAAAATAATAAATCACTGAAACAATGATTTTGTTAAAGATAATAATAGTACAACATACCAAAATTTGTGAGATGCAGCCAAAGCAATACTTAAAGGAAAGTTTATATCTCTAAAGGCTTGTGTAAATAAAAGAGAGAAAAAGCCAATCAATGAATTGGGCATTCAACTAAAAAGAAAAGAAAACAAATTAAAACCCCTCAATTAGACACCAAAATAGAAAATCCTGAAATTTAAAGGAGAGATTAATAAATTTGAAACGAGCAAAAAAACCCAAAACAATTAAATTAAATAAAACTATATTTTGGGGAAAACAACAAAATAGATAAGCCATGGCCAATTTGATTTTTAAAAATTGAAAAGAAAACCAAATTACCAGTATGAAAAAATTTAAAAATTGACTTTACAACCAAGAAAAATTAAATAAAAGCAACTATTAGGTATATGCTAATAAAATAGGCAATCTTAATGAAACAAGTGAATACTTACAAAAGTATAAAGTGCCTGAAAAATAGAACAGAAACTTGAATATTTAAATAATCCCAAGAATAACATTTTAAAAATATGTGATTCTAATATTAAAAAAAAATTGATAGAAAAAATAATTACAGGAAATCTATCCAGTTTCTTCTATAATATAAATATGGTCTTGCTACCTAAACTAAAAAGAGAGAAAAAGAAAACCACTGGATTAATTTCCCTAAAGAATATTGATGTAAATAATTTTTCTCTCTTATTTTTTCTCAATTACATGTAAAAATTTTTAAACATTTTCAAAAATTTTGAGTTCAAAATTCTATCCCTGCCTTCCTACTCTTGTCTCTACTTGAAAAGCAATCTGACATAGATTTTACATGGGAAATCAAGCAAAACATGTTTCCATATTAGTCATGTTGCAAAATAAAATACAAACCAGAAAAAAAAGAAAAACAAAGGTGTTTTTTTAAATGTTTCTATCTACATTCAAAAATGTAAACATTTAAAATGAAAGATTAGCAAGAAGATTGTAGCAAAATATTACAAAAATCATGTACCAAGACCAGGCTGAACTTATATAAGGCATGTAGGGCTAGTTCAATATTAGAAAAACTTTAAGCATAATTTACCTTATTAATAAGAAAAACAACAAAAATCATGATTATTTCAATAGGTGCAGAAAATTTTTTTGACAAAATATAAGACCCATTTCTATTAAAAATGCTAAAAAGCACAAGGATAAATTGAGCTTTTCTTAAAATGATCAGATCTATCTAAAACCAAGGCAAAGCATTATCTGTAATAGGGATAAGCTAGAAGTTTTCTAATAATTTCTAATAATATTGGGTTGAAGTGAAGAGGTTTATTGTCATCATTACTCTTCAACATTATATTTTAAATGCTAGCTATAACAAATAATAAGAAATTGAAAGAATAAGCATAGGCAATGTAAAAACAAAACTATCATTTTTTTTTAACATGATAGATTATTAAGAGAGTTGCCCAGAGAGGCAACTAAAAACCTTATCAAAACTATTAGTAACTTCAGCAAAGTTGCAGGACAAAAAAAAAAAAAATCCACTTAAATCATTAGTATTCTGTATATAATTTAAAAATAAAAATAAAAAGCAAAAACTAACCCAATTAGCAGAAAGAGATAAAAAGATAAGTTTCATTTAAAATAATCACAGACAGGAAAAAATACTTGGGGGTCTACCTGCCAACAAATATGATAGAACTCTATGAACAAAAAATACTGTTTAGACATAACAACAGATATGAAAACTGTAAAAATCATAATTGCTTATGGTAGGTCAAACTAAATATAATAAAAATTACAATACCACCTAAATTACTCAATCAAGGTCATACTAATAAAAGTACCAATGAATTATTTTATGCCATTGGAAAAATAATAAAATACATCTGGAGAAACAAAAGTTCAAGGATATCAAGAGAATTAATTTTTTTAATGGGAAAGGAACAACTATTGATTCAAGAACTCAATATTTGATGAAAACTTGAAAAAACTGGAAAGTAGTCTGGCAGAAATTAGGCCCAGATCAACATCTTATGTCATATGCCAAGATAAGTTCAAACTGGATTCATGAGTCAGACATAAAGATTGATATCTTAAACAAATTAGTGGAGGAATTATCTGACATAGGGTAAAAGTCTGTGACCAAACAAAAAATATAGAGGATCATAAACATTTTTTATTACACAAAATTAAAAAGGTTTTGCACAGACAAAAACAACATAGGTAAAATTAGAAGAAAAGCTGGAAACTAGGGAAAGATTTATGTAATAAGCTTTTCTGAAAAGGTCTCATTTCTAAAATGTATAGGAAACTGACTCAAATGTATAAGAATAAGAGTCATTCTCACTTTAAAAAATGGTCAAATAGGCAATTTTCAGAAGGAGAAATAAAAGCTTTCAATAGCTTTGTGAAAATATGCACTTTCACTAATAATTAGAGAAATGAAAATGAAATTAACTTAGTTACTATCTCACATTTTTAAGAATGGCTACACTTATTAAAAAAGAAAAAAGAAAAAGAAAATAAATGTTGGAGGGATATGAGAAAATAGGCATACTAATGCATTATTGGTAAAACTGTGACTAATCCAATTGTTCTAGAAAACAATTTGAAACTAGGCCCCCCAAATTATTAAACTGTGAATATACATTGACCCAATAATAAGGTTTTTGTAACAAATAAGCAGTCAGAGGCAGCTAGATAGCCCTAAGGATAGAGCACCACCCCTGGAGTCAGGAGGACCTGGATTCAAATGTGACATCAGATACTTAATACTTCCTAACTGTTTGACCCTGGGCAAGACACTTAACTCCAACTGCCTCACAAAAGGAAAAAAAAGAGAGAGATTAAAAAATAAAAGGAGAGTCAAGTAAAACCATTTCATATAATCTAAAAATATACATCTATTTCTTCATATTGTGTCCATCAACTCTCTGTTGGGAGGTGAGTAAAACATTTCATCAAGAGTTTTCGGGAGATAAATTTCATCACTGTATTAATTAGACTTCTTAAGACTTAAAATTGTTTTATATTCTTTCTATACTCTTTAAACTAGAGATTCAAGTAGTAGGCATATGTCCCAAGGAGAACAAAAACAAAAATAAAAGCCCCAAATACACTGAAATATTTGTGGTAATACTTTCTGTGGTAGTAAAGAACGTGAAACAAAGTTCATTGATTGTGGAATGGCTGCAAAAGTTATGATTACATGAATACAATGAAATATTACTATGCTATGAGAAATGATATACATGAGGAATACAAACAGGGGAAAGAAAGCATATAAGCTGATGAAAAATGAAGTAAGCAGAACCAGAAAAATAATATGCAAAATAACTAGAACAATATAAAAGGATATACAAAATAGATCAAAATCTAATGCTACAAAATAGGAAGCAAGTTCTTTAAAAAGTGATGAACATGGAACATTACATATGTCAGACTTTCAAATATTTTAGTTAGTTTTGAAGAACTTTTTCTTTCCTCTTCTTTTATTCTTTAATACTCTAGGTACTCTAGGAAGAAGCATTTTGATATATAATTAAAATAATAACAAATCATGTTAAAAATATCAATAAAATCTCTTAGAAATTTTGTAAGAATGTATCCTTTTTTAGACCTTAGCAATTGACAGTCATAAGAGTTTGGAAAAGGTAGAGATAATGTGATATGAGGTTCTTTCAAATACAAATGGAAAAAGAAATGGCAAACCACTCCAGTATCTTTGCCAAGAAAACCCCCAAATGAGGCTACAAAGAGTTGGACATAATTGAAATGACTGAAAAACAACCAAATATTTTGAAGGGGTATGAAACTTTGAGTAGTTCAGTTGAATATGATAAAGTCAGAAAAGCCACTGAACTTGTATTTATAGCAGAGATTTTCTCACCACCTTCTCCCCAGCTACTAAGTTGCATAGATTAAAAAATAATTTGGAAAATATAATGGATAATCACCATAAAAGCAAGCTATATCAAGGGAATATAGCTCTGAACATGGAAGAGTTGACAAGAAGCTTTATCTTTGCAACTCCCTTCTGTAGAAGGTAACAAACCTCATAACAAAATCCCTGAGGTACCAGAACTGGAGAGATTTTTGCCAATCCTAAAATCTCTATAATTTCAGAAATAGCTCAGTATCATCAAGCTAAGCCTGAATTTTAGCCCATTGAAGCCTCCTACTGAAGCATGGACCCAAGATCCCAGAGGATCAGCCTATCCAGCAGAGATGCAGTGTCTAATGAAGAGCTAACCCACTGTCTAAGTGATTTACCTACTACTATCTATACTAGTAAGATATCAACCTATCTAGCAGATGTCATACCCTGTAAAGAACAAACCCAATTAACACACTTATCTATCTGAAATACCATACCTTCTAAGAGGTAAGTCCAGCCAGATAAGCAATGGAGTGACTTATTCATTATAGACCCTGACACCATATCCTATACTGAAGTTCTAGAGAACTCTCTAGAAATAAAAAGGGTCATCAAGGATCTATATTTTCAGATTTGTGAATTGCCTTGTTCACATTTATTACTTGCATGGGTTTTCACTACCATTTTGTTTTACATATGTGCCTACTTTCCTACCCTGACTCTGTGTGTTTGTGGGAGATATCCCATCAACTTTTTGAGAGGAAGATTGCCTTTAACTAGTGTTGAAGTAAATACCTTTTCTAAAAGCCAATTGAGTCTACTGAATTTTTATTAATTGGAAGATATTAATGGAAGCTACAGGGCTAGAAGTCATCACCCACAGGGGTTATCCACGGAACCCAAGGTAGCAGCTGCCCTTCTGGTTATATAAACTATGAGTGTATATACAAGTTGGAGTTGAGTACAGAGAGAGAGCACTAGGCATTCAAAGAAAAATTAATCCCAATATTATCTGAATAGTTTGAAGAAACAGGAAAAGGTGGTACTTTGATAGCTTAGTGGATAGAGCACCTGAGTTCAAATCTGAACTCAAATATTTACTAGCTATGTGATCCTGGGCAATTCACTTAATCCTAATTATCTTCAAAAAAGAAAAGATAGAAATAAATAAATAGAAAAAGGGACCTTACCCCTATGATACAAATATAATTCAGATACCTAAATTAAGGAGATATAAAACTAAGAAAGAAAACTATAGACCAGTGTTCCTAATGAATATCAATGTAACAGCATTTCCCAAAATCATGTGATTATATCAATAAATGGAGAAAGAACATTTGACAAAATAAAATACCCATTTCTTAAAAAAAATTAATAAACATTGGACTAAATGGACTTTTCTATAATATCATAAATTATATTTATTTAAAACCAAGATTCAACATTATATGAAAAAAGCAATTATATTTGTTATCAATACTATTTGATATAGGACTAGCTATAGCAAGAAGATTAGAAAAGAAACCTGAGGGAATTAACACAAATTAAGAGAGTATGTGTCAGTGTATGTATGTGTGTACATATGTATGTGTGTGTGTGTGTGTGTGTATGTGTGTGTGTAACTATAAGACTATAGAAATAAAGACATTTTTAAATAATTTGAAAAAAGTTTATTATTTATGGTGGGACCATGCCAGTGTAATAAAAATAACAACACTACCTAAATTAATTTGTGTTGATTGCTTTTACTTTGTTACTTAAGAAAAAATAATTTGACTTAGTCAAAAAAACCCAGCTATTTACTCTTTTACAATATATTCATATCATATATTCTTATAATCATATAAGATTTCTTGGAAATGTAACAACAACTATTGAATGACCACTGGATAATATACATAAAATAAAGCATAAAACAGGGAGATATTGCTCATCAAAAGTATTCAACACTGTTTTGGAGCCAATCCAAGGCAAAGTTTTGCTCAAGGAGGATTCCTTGAGGATGGCAAAGTCCTCCAGATGTTCTTTTTTTGGTGAATGACAGTGTGTCAATGGCATCAAGTTCAAATCCATTATAGATTCTGAAGAGATCATTCAGAGAAGCTTAACCTGTCCATCTACACAGAAAAGACCAAATGGGTGAAAAATATCGGTTGCCCACATTTCAATATACTTCTGAATGTACACATTAAATGTGTCCCAAAAAGTATGTATAATGGGGATAGACAATATGATAGACAATGAGCTAATCTCAAAGTTGAAAAGGAAGAGAGTGGGCTGGATTGATTCTGGACAATTGCAAAGCATTTTTTTTCTGTTCAAATTATGCTGAAGAAGCTTCTTGGGACTTTAGGATGAGCACTTGAAATGATATTATTTCCCATAACAGCAAAAATTCTTTTCAAAACAGACATTATGCCAGTTTCACTTGTAAAACAGTGTATAACAGTCCTGGAACACTTCAAAGAATCCAAGATGCGCATCACATAGAAGACACTGCAAAAGTGTGTTGGGTGTGAGCATGCCACAACATGATAGCATTGAGAAACTTTGAAGATGGACAACACTGAAAAAACTGCACCAAGAAATTGGATAGTAGAAAGAGAAGATGTTGATCTACAACATGAATGAGGGATGAGAAGTAGAGTTCAATATTTGTTCCCTTCAGATGTCAGAAAAAAATCAAGGAACGCTTCCAACAGTTTGGGTGAATTCTCTAAGATGAAATTGTGAGAGGACATTGGGTGAGAATCTCTTTTTTTTTTTTTTTTTTTTTTTTTTTTTTTTATTTAATAGCCTTTAATTTACAGGATATATACATGGGTAACTTTACAGCATTAACAATTGCCAAACCTCTTGTTCCAATTTTTCACCTCTTACCCCCCCCACCCCCTCCCCTAAATGGCAGGATGACCAGTAGATGTTAAATATATTAAAATATAACTTAGATACACAATAAGTATACATGACCAAAACATTATTTTGCTGTACAAAAAGAATCAGACTCTGAATTATTGTACAATTAGCTTGTGAAGGAAATCAAAGATGCAGGTGTGCATAAATATAGGGACTGGGAATTCAATGTAATGGTTTTTAGTCATCTCATTGGGTGAGAATCTCACAGAATGAACAAACTTGGATGAGTTGCAATCTGCAACTGGAGGAAACACCTGAAACCATGAGATTGTGGATCCAGTGGAGTATTTTTTAGTTACAAGCCATTAAAATTATGAAAGGATTATTTTATAAAGCTAGAGGAAAAAAGCAATCTGGAAGAGGATCAAAGAAGTAAAGAGACTTGATGTAAAAGACGACTAACTGAACCCAATCTCAAACTATTCTACAAAGCAGAAATCATTCAGATGAATTGGTTTTGGGTAAAAAAAAAATAGAAAAGTTGATCATTGGTACGTATTAGGGAGACAAGATCCATAAGCAAATGAATAAATGATTCAATAAACCCAAAGAATTCTAACTATTGGAGTGAAGAGAGACTTGAAGCAACAAGCTTCAAGATTGAAGCTTGAGATCATGAGATCAACATGAGGTCATGAGGACCTACACACCAGAATAGTAGTTGTATAAAGGAACAGAAGGTTACATACATATACAAGAGATATCGTGAAGTTAAAAACAATAAGACTTGGAAACAGATTGGATCTAAGGTAAGTGAGAGTGAGGAGTTCAGATAACACCAAAATCATAAAGTTAAGTGACTGTGAGAATTAACAAAAATAGGGAAGAAGAGAGAAGGAGAAGGTGAAAATATGTGTGAAGATAAATTGATTTGGACATGCTGAGTTTCAGACATCTCTGGGACATGCAGTTTGAGATTTCCAATAGGCAGGTGGTAATGGAAAACTAAAGGTGAGGAAAAATGTAAAGACTGAAAAAATATCTATTCACCTTCTACTCAGCTATCAAATTGATCTTCCAAAATTATAAGTCTGATCATCTCATCCCCCTATTCAATAAACTCAAGAGGCTCCCTATTACTTCTAGAACCAAATATAAAGTTATCTAGCTTTTAAAGCCATTTACAACCTCCAAAAGTAGCTTTCCTCCCTTTTCTATTCTGAATAGCAATTTGGAACTAAACCCCAAAAGTCACTAAACTGTGCAAGCCACTACCAAATAGATCTATACTCCTAGAGTAGAAAGAAAAGCAAGAAAGCAAGAAAGAAGGAAAGACAGAAAAAAGGAAAGAAAGAAAAGCAGGAAAGATAGAAAGAAAAAAGACAGAAAGAAAAAGAAAGAAGGAAAAGAAGGAAGGAAGGAAGGAAGAAGGGAAGAAAGGAAGGAAGAGAGAAAGGAAAGGAGGGAGGGAAAAGGAAGAAAGATGCCATTTATAAAAATTATTTTTAGCGGGTCTTTCTGCACTAGCAAACAGCTGGAAACTGAGGGAGTGACCATTTGTTAGGCAAAAACTAAACAAATTATGGCTTTTTTTTTTTTTTTTTTTTTTTTTTTGCTGTTCATGAATTTAATTATATCTGATTCTTTCTTACCCGCAAGAGAGGCCCTTCTATCTCCTACCACCTCTCAAAGTCTGTCCAACTTTATGTTCATTGTTTTCATGACATCATCTATCTATTTCATCCTCGGCTGTTCTCTTTTTCTTTTGTCTTCAGTCTTTTCCAACATCAGGATCTTTTCCAGTGACTAAATTATGGTATCTCAATGTAATTGAAAATTTAGCCCTGTAAAAAATGAACAGAGGAATGGGGAAAACTTGCTATGAACTGACACAGGGAAATGAGCAGAATGAGAATAATTTATACAATAGTAACATTATTTTAAAAAATAACTTTGAACAATTTAAGAACTCTGACTAATGACAAAGATTACAGAGGACTGATGATGAAACAAGCTGTCTTCCTCTTGATATGCATGTGATGAACTCAAGATGAATACCAAATCATACATTTTTGGACATAGTCAATATGGAAAGTCCTAAGTCATGAGCTTGATAAGACTCCCTGCCACTCCAACTCATGGTGGCTCCCATACCAGGTACTCGCCAAGATGTAGTACATGACAAGGGCATTATTTAAGCTCCATACCTACACTTCCTGAGGTTATGGATGGATGTTTATGGAGTACTTGAGTATATTAGTAGTATCTACACATCCTGATTGTAAGAGAAAATTATTTCTCTCAACCAATGTATAAAGCAACTCTCTTGTTGGCCTTCAAACTAGTATTAGTAGAATTGATAGTTGTTGGCAACGATTGGGGGGGCGGGGGTAGGGAGTGGTTCTTTTGGTATGCAAACTCTAAACATCTGACAGTGGGGCCAAGGAAATAAGATATACGCATGAATGATGGTTTTCTTCCTAAGGAACACAACTGAAAAGCAGTTATATGTCAATAAGTACTTTTCAGATAAATTTAAATAATGTACCATTCTAGTCAAAGCTAGCATCTGATCATTTTCCATTCACATAGCAGCTTGTTCAAATTCTTAATGATGAAAAGAAACTCAATGGGCATATGAATTCAATCCTACATCATTTATTCTAGCCCCTTCTTTCAGCCCTGAAAATTCTTTTGTATTAATGGATTTTTGAAAGAGATCAGTTAATACTAATAAAGGCTTGTAGACAAGCTATACAAACCAGATGCTTTATTTTTTCAAAAGTCTTATACTTTCTGGAAAATTTCCATTCAAAATAGTCATTCAGTTTGTGGCAGCCCTCTTTGTAGTGGCCAGAAACTGGAAACTGAGTGGATGCCCATCAATTGGAGAATGGCTGAATAAACTGTGGTATATGAATGTTATGGAATATTATTGTTCTGTAAAAAATGACCAGTAGGATGATTTCAGAAAGACCTGCAGAGACTTACATGAATTGATGCTGAGTGAAATGAGCAAGACCAGGAAATCATTATATACTTCAACAACAATACTATATGATGATCAATTCTGATGGATGTGGTTCTCTTCAATAATGAGATGAACCAAATCAGTTCCATTTGTTCAATAATGAATAGAACCAGCTACACCCAGCAAAAGAACTCTGGGAAATGAGTGTGAACCACTACATAGATTCCCAATCCCTCTATTTTTGTCTGCCTGCATTTTTTATTTCCTTCACAGGTTAATTGTATATTATTTCAAAGTCCGATTCTTCTTGTGCAACAAAATAACTGTATGGATATGTATACATATATTGTATTTAACATATACTTTAACATATTTAACATGTATTGGTCTACCTGACATCTGTGGGAAGGGGTGGGGGGGGAAGGAAGGGAAAAATTGGAACAAAAGATTTTGCATTTCTCAGTGCTGAAAAATTACCTATGCATATATCTTGTAATTAAAAAGCTATAATAAAGAAAAAACATAGTCATTCAGTGTTGACATGATTTGGAATAATGCATACTCATGGAGTTTAATAACAGTTTATCATTTTTAATTTTTTAAAAGTTCGATCCACAGAATTAATTGATGTTTTCTCCATTCTTTCTTTTTTTTAAAAAAAAAATACTATATATTTTTAAAGAATTTATTTAGTTAACTAATTGTTTTAAAACACAGACATTATTATTTATAAATTTATTTCATGTCATGTTTAGGGGGAAAAGGGGAAAATTGAATTAGCATCTTTTTTTTCCATGAAAGATATCTGATAAATTTATTGTAATTTTATATGAATATATGTACTTTTTGTATTTTAAAATGGATATTTTGGAGAAATTGCTGACATTCCTAAGAATTTTATAAGAATCTGTGACCCATCTCTAAGTTAGCTATTTCTCATTTGTATGATTTAAAAAATACTGCAAACTGTGAAGTTATTTTCATTACTACATTACTATTTTGTGACTACAAGAGAAGTACTAAAATATCTCCTGCTTTTGAAATCCTGTTCTTTTGCCTTACTTAAGTGCCTTACTTTGATCAGACTAATGAATTGATTTATACTTATCAAAAAATATAAAAGAAAGAAAATTTAAGTTTAAAAAGTTTTCATTTCTGGGGGTGGGGGTGGGGAAATGTCTGCTGTATTTTATGTTTGCTAAATTCAAAATAAAACTTTAAACTGATGGGAAAACTGGAGAGCTATCTGGCAGAAATTAAGTTCAGATCATAACATACCATATACTAAAAGAAATTCCAAAGGGAGACATGGCCTATAAATAAAAAGTCATATCATAAGTAAATCAGAAGAGAATAAAACATGCATTTTTGTGACATGAATAATCCCCAATGCAAATTAGGCAAGTTTTTCTTTAAAAGCTTTTGAGTCTCTGTTTGAGATTTGATTGATCCAGGGGATTAAAGATTCAGGCTTGATACTACTTCTTGGTCCTCTGAGTACAAACTAGTCACAGGAAGCTCTAGTGATGCTAGAATGTTTAACTGGTAGACATGATGGATTGATAATTCAGGAAAAGAAATTTTTTACTCAGCTGAATCAACCAAGCTGTCCTCAATGGTTTTTCTTGTTGATTATCCTTCTCTTATAGCTAAATAAATCTCTTTTTGTTAATTGTTGAATTTTCGAGTTTTAATTTTGTTTCAATATAAATACTAAAATAGTAGGGGATTGGCCTGAGGCAAGTCCTGTTGAAAACACATTTTAGAATGAGGGAACACTTCCTGACTATGGGACAGAGAGGATCAGAGAAAATAAAATGGACAGCTTTAAAAATTAATTAATTTATTTAACTTAATAGGTTTTCCCCCCCAAATACATGCAGAGCTTTCACACCTCTGCAAAACCTTGTGTTCCACATTTTTCTCCCTCCATTTCTTTATCCCTCCCCTAGATAGGAAGTAGTCCAATATAGGTTAAACATGTGCAATTCTTCTAAATATATTTCCATATTTGTCATGCTATGCAAGAAAAATCAGCTCAAAAGGGGAAAAAAGAGAAAGAGGAAAAAAAAAAAGGAAGCAAGCAAACAACAAAAGATGAAAATACAATGCTTTGATCTACATTCAGTCTCCATAGTGCTCTCTCTGGATGCAGATAGCACTTTCCATCACAAATCTATTGGAACTTCCTTGAATCACCTCATTTTTGAAAAGAGCCAAGTCCATCACAGTTGATTATCACAAAATCTTGTTGCTATGTACAATGTTCTCTTGGTTCTACTCACTTCACTTACCATCAGTTCATTTAAGTCTTTCTGGGTTTTTCTGAAATCATCCTGCTTATCAAAATGAAGTTTTGATTATATATAACTGAAATGCTTTTGTATACATAAAATCAATGCATTTTGTTAGAAGAGAAACAGGCAATTAGGAATAGATTTTTACTGCAAACTTCTCTGATAAAGGTCTGCTATCCAAAATATACAGGGAAATGATTTAAATATAAAAACAAGAGCTGTTTTCTTTTTTCCTTCTTTTTCATTTTAAAAAAATATTTTTCTTTCTTTTTTGTTTTTTTTAAATTAAAGCTTTTTTTTTTCAAAATATATACATGGATAATTTTCAACATTCACCTTTACAAAATGTTGTGTTTTAAATTTTTCCTTCTGTTCCCTCACCCTCTCCCCTAGATGACAAGTAATCCAATATATGTTAAACATGTGCAATTTTTCTGTACATATTTCCACAAATATCATGCTGTACAAGAAAAATCAGGTCAAAAAGGAAAAAAATGAGAAAGAAAGCAAAATGTGAGCAAACAACACAAAGAATGAAAATACTATATTGTGATCCACATTCAGTTCCCACAGTCCTCTCTCTGGGTGCAGATGGCTCTTTTCATCACAAGACCATGGAACTGGCCTGAATCATTGCAAGAGCCATTTTCTAATAGATAAGTGATCAAAGGACATGAATAAAGAATTCTCAAAATAATAAAAGCAAGCTATCAAGAGCCGTTTTTAAAAATGCTCTAATTTACTTGTTTTCTTCAATATTTTTGTGCCTCTTTTACCAAGTTATTGATTCTCTTGCATTTTCTTGCATCATTCTCATTTCTTTTCCTAATTCTGTTTCTACATTGTAGCCATCTTCTGAGTTTGTCTTAGTTTTCCCGGCTACCATAGTAGTTCCTTATAATCAAGTTTTTTTTGTTGTTGTTGTTTGTTCATTCTTCTGGCCTATTTATTGATTTTGAACTTTGTTTTTTTTTCTTTTTTTTAAAATTATAGCTTTTTATTTGCAAGATATATGCATGGGTAATTTTTCAACATTGATCCTTGCAAAACCTTTTGTTCCAATTTTTCCCCTCCTTTCCCTCACCCCCTCCTCCAGATGGCATGTAGGCCAATACATGTTAAATATGTTAAGAACTTTATGTTTTTAAAAAACAACAACAACAACAACAAAAAACATGTTCTAGCTGAGGTCTGCTTACCTGGGAATGGTAAGATACCATCTCACTTTGAGGTTTTGTTTGTAGTTATTTGCACAGTTGTCATCTTCTGAGTTTGTCTTAGTCTTCGCTACTACCATAGTAGCTTCTTATAATCAAGTTCTTTTGTTGTTGTTGTTTGTTCATTATTCAGCCTATTTATTGATTTTGAACTTTATGTTAAAACAACAACAACAATTCATGGTAAAATTGGATTCTGCTTACCTGGGAATGGTAAAGTACTATCCCACAATCCAGGTTTTTTTGTGCTGCTATTTTCAGGGTATAGTTCAGAGTTCAGTGTTTCCAAGGTTATATGATCCTGGGAAAGGATGGTATGGTCACTGCTCTTCTGATCTATATTCTGATATTTAAGGGAACTGTTCCTCTGCAGCTGCAAGTGCTAGTCCTCCTCTTGGGCCTGCTCCCTTGTGACCAATTACCAGCACTCTTCTCTGCCCTAGAACTATGACCCAGAACTACATATGGGAAAATCCCAATCAGCATCAGCTGTATTCAGTGCCAGAAAAGGGTTCTTTGTAATTTCTTTCAAACTATTTGATCCCTTTACCATCTCTAAGTGTTCTTGAAGTTGCTATAGCCACTGTTGCCACTACTGCTATTGTATGTGTGGGCTCCTGAGAGGTCTCTCCACCGTGTGAAAGATGTCTCTTTCTGACTTCTTTAGTTTTCTTAGGCTGGAAAAATGTCTTCCCTAGACCTTTTGTTGATTCTGCCACTTCAAAATTTGATTTGAAGTGTTATTTTAAAGTTGTTTGGAGGGAAATGTTGAGAGAGTTCATCTGGTAGCCTCTAATTCATCATCTTGGCTACACCTCTCCAATTTACTTATGATGATAAATATAAGTTAAAGAACTGCTTTCCAGTGGCTAGACCACTTTACAATTCTACAAACAGTGCAATAGTGTACCTATTGTCCCACAACTCTTCTAATAGTTGTCATTTTCCTTTTTTGTTAAATTTGCTAACATGATAGTTATGAGATTAATAACTCAGATTTGTTTTAATTTATAATTCTCTAATTATTAATCATTTGTTCATAGCTAGAATTTCTTCCTCTGAAAACTTCCTATTCATTTCTTTTGACCATTTATCAATTAAGGCATAGTCTTTATTCTAATAAAATATTAATTTTTTCTTAGATCCCTCTTGTTTGTTTAGCATTATAATTTTTGAAAGGTTTTATTGATTTTATTTTGCTCCTCTGTACACAAAATGAACAGAAATTAATTGAAGCATTTGATATTATACTTACCTATGCCAAGCTGAAATTGGCAACTTGGCAAAAAATATTATGAGCCTGAAAAGTGAAAGTCCTGGATCTCCAGATTTAGGTGTCTTCCTATTTCTTTGTCTGAGCATTGATCAAAGAGTGTAGTTCCTGAGAATGAGCATTACCAGCCATAGAGATTACATTTTGAGTAAATTTGAGTTTGAGAGTTCAGGTACTTGGGCTTCCTAAGTTAATGGTCTCCTAACTTATTTTTGATCATCATTAAAAAGTAATTGAGAATATATATCCAAATATGTACTTTTACTTATTTACATCTTATATATACATGCTTATCTATATATGTATTAATAATTATATACATATATTATAAAGCTAACAAAAATATAAAGATGAAATATTTGATTCTTGAGTAAATATAAGGAATCATTAAAGTTTATTGAGGACAGAAGTGACATGGTTGGTTGGATGTGTCCTTTAAGACTATTTATTTCATGGGCTTGAATAAAATGGATTGGAATGGGGTACGTCTTGATATAGAAGGACCAAATAGAAGACGATGTATTGCAACTGTCTAGGTGATGGATGAGAGCCCAAATGAGCATAGTAACTGTGTGAGTGGTGAGAAGAGGATGGAAGCAAAAAATGTAAAAGTAGAAACATCAAGATTTTGACAACTGATTGGATATTTGGGGTGAGAGAGGATGGTGCTTCTAAAACTAAAATTATAATCCTAGTTGGATAGAAAGATGGTGATGTCCTAGATAGAAAGTTTTAAAATGGAATGAATTTCCAATATTCCAGCTATCAAGGCAAGAACTTATTATTCATCAAACAGTTGGTGTGGTGTGCTTTCTAGAGCCCCCAAATTGGGGTGTCAAAATGTACTATCCAGACTAGCTCTCTGGAGGATCTTGGAACCAGCCCGAGTCCTTGGTCTTAGTGGAGGGGTGACAAAGGCAGGAGCCCCATGAGGATGGTCAAAAATGGAGTTCATTTATTTCAAGTCCTCTCAGCCCCTAAATACTTTAGTACAATTACATCACTACAGCACACTGAGCATGTGTCAACTATAGAACCATTACATCACCACATCATCACAGTACACTGTGCAAGTGCTAACTATAAGCACCCTGCTATTGATATGTAAATGTCTCTTTATTGCAAGTATCCCTTGCTTCAAGTAGAACACAGGTGGGCATGCCCCCCTAGACTTCTCAAGAAGGATGAGATACCCCAAAAGGAGATGGGGAGCCAAACCAGACACTGTCAGCAGGTTCTTTCTGGGCTGAAGGGTCCCAGATGGAACACGGTCCCATACTTCCCCCACTATCTGTGGTTCTCTACAAGTTGGAAAAACTGGAATGCAATCTGGCAGCCAGTAAATAAGCATTTATTAAGCATCCATTCCATTGTGAACCAGGCATTGTACCAATACCTGGGAATAAAAAAAAAAAGCAAAAATAGTGCCTAGGAGCTCAATATAATGTGGGAAACAACAAACAAATATGTACAAACAAAATACCTACAGGATAAAAAGGAAATAATTGACAAAGGGAAGGTACCGGAATTCAGAGGGATTGAGAGGTAACATAAATTAGTTATAAACTAATATTTCATATTATATACAAAGATAAACTTCAAAAGGAGATGTTTCAGATATAAAAAGTGACAAATTAGATGAGTTGGGAAGAAATTACCAGTCAGATCTGTGAATAGGGGAAGAACTCATGTTCAAACAAGAACTACAAAAGATCACAGAAGGATGGACAATTCTGATTCAATAAAATTTTAAAAGTTTTTGTATAAATAAAGATAATATGCTTAAAATTAGAAGAGAAGCTAAAAAATGGTGGGGAAATCTTTGTAGCAAGTTTCTATGAAAAAGATCTCATTATAGCCAAGATGGTGGAGTAAAGTCAGGAAGCTGCTCAAGCTCTCTCAGTTTCCCTCAAAAACCACATGAAACCAAGCCTCTGAAAAGAGTCTGATGGAATGAAATCACTCTCCAGCTCAAGACAGACTGAAAAAACTTCAAGAAAAGTCAGTTTCACCACAGTGAAAAGGGTGGTCAGCCCAGTTCAGACAGACTCTTGGAAAGCCAGTGAGAAGGTCTTAATCACAGCAAATCAGCAACAAAGACCTTCAGTCCTGGCTCAATAGAGGAGCAAATCAGCGGGGCAGCTTCCAGTCCCAGCTCAGAAGGCAAACTCTGGGAAACCAGGATGTTTCCTGAAAAGAGAAGGCAAAACTACCCCCCTGGAAACACAAGGGGCCCCTGTACTCAAAGCCAAGGCTTAGAGCTGCACAGGAAATTTGGGAGAGGAAACTCTATACTCTATGAGCAGAGCTCAACCTTAAAAGTTAAAAAAAAAAAAAGAGAGGAAATACCAAAAGAAAAGGAAAGAACATGAGCAAGAAACAGAAGAGAACCTTGACCATAGAAAGCTACTATGGTGACAGGGCAAACCAAAACACAAACTCAGATGAGGACAGAATGTCCACAGAGGAAATTTCCAAGAATGATATGAATTGGTCTCAAGACCAAAGAGGCTTTTTGGAAGTGCTCATAAAAGACTTTAAAAGGCAAATAAGAGAAGTAGAAGAAAAAATGAGAAAGGAAATGAGAGTTATGCATGAGAGAGCCAATAGATTGGAAAAGGAAAGAAAAAAATTGTCTGAAAAAAACAACTCTTAAACAGTAGAATTAACCAAATGGAAAAAGATATACAAAAGGTAACTGAAGAAAATCACACATTAAAAACTAGAACAGGGCAAATGGAAGCTAATGACTTTGTGAGACAGAAAGAATCAGTCAAACAAACTAAAAAGAATGGAAAAAATAGAAGAGAATGTGAAATACCTCATTGGAAAAACAGCTGACCTGGAAAATAGACCTAGAAGAGACAATTTACTTATTATTGGCCTACTTGAAGGCCATGAGCAAAAAAGAGCCTGGATAGCATTCTATTAGAGATCGTTAAGGAAAATTGTCCCAATATTCTAGAAACAAAGGGGAAATACTGATTGAAAGAATATATCAATCACATTCAGAAAGAGATCCCACAAGGAAAACTCCAAGAAACATTGTTGGGAAAATCCGAAACTATGATCTCAAGTTAAAAAATACTGCAAGCTGCCACATAAAAACAATTCAGATACCAAGGAACAACAGTCAGGATTACCCAGGATCTGGCAGCTTTTACAATAAAGGATCTGGAATACCACATTCTGGCAGGCCAAGAACCTGGGGTTACAACTAAGAATTACCTACCTAGCAAGATTCAGCATCATCTTTTAGGGGAGGTAAAGGAGTTTCAATGAAGTAAGAGACTTTTAATGATTTCTATTGAAAAAACCAGAACTAAACAGAAAATTTAATCTATAAACACAGGGCTCAAGAGAAGCATAGAAAAGTAAACAGGGGAAAAAAAAAAAAAAATATATATATATATATATATATTATTTAAAGGTTAAATTATTTACATCCCTAGAAAGGAAAACATATCTATAACTCTTGAGAACTATATCTGTCATTGGAGCAGACAGAGCAGGGGCTATTACATGGATTGAGAGTGTGGTTATGAATTCATTCTGATGTGATAACATTAAAGAAAAAGACATTAAGGAATGGGGAAAAGTCTGTACTGGAAAAAAGAGGAAAGGAGAATGGGAAACTTAGTTTTCAAGAAAAGGTGCAAAAGACCTATTATAATCAAGGGAAAGAAAGCAGGGGATAAGCATTGTCTGAAGCTTTATCTCATAAGTTTGGGCTCTAAAAGGGAATAACTTAATCATTCAGTTGGGTATAGAAATTTATATAATCCTATAAACAAATAAGAGGAGAGAGAAGAAAAGAAAAGGGAGGGATAGGATAGAAGAGAGGGCAGAAAAACTAGGAGAAAAGGTAAGAGAAGGGGAAGAATTGGTAGAAGATAAGGTAGTAGGTAGAGTGCGTTTAAAAAAAAAACATTACTAAGAGAAGGAGAGAGGGGTTATAGGAAATAAGGTAGTGATTGGAGTGAGTAAAAAAAAACCACGAATGAGGACAGAGTGGAAAGAGAGAACAAAAATATATACAAGGGAGAAAATAAGATAAAGGAAAATACAGAGCTGGTAGTTGTAACTGTGAATGTGAAAGGGATGAATTCTTCCATAAAACAGAAATGAATAGCAGAGTGCATTAAAAAACAGAATCCTACAATATGTTGTTTACAAGAAACATGTTTGACACAGAGAGACACATAAAGAGTAAAAGTAAAAGGCTGGAATAGAATTTATCATGCTTCAGCTAAAATAAAAAAAAAAGCAGAGGTAGCAATTCTGATCTCAGATAAAGCAAAAGTAAAAATAGAATTTTATTAAAAGAGTTAAGAAAAGAAAGTACATCTTGATAAAGGGTATGGTAAATAAAAAAAATAGCAAAGATACTAAATGTGTATGCACCAAGTGGTAGAGCAAATTCTTAAGAGATTTTAAGCCAATTACAGGAAGAAATAGACAGCAAAACTATTCTTCTGGAGGTCTTCAACTTTCCCCTCTTAGAATCAGATAAATCTAACCACAAAATAAACAAGAAAGAAACTAGGGAGATTAATAGGATCCTAGAAAACTTAGATATAGATTTCTGGAGAAAATTAAATAGGCACAGAAAGGAATATACATTTTTCTTGGTGGTATATGGCACCTACACAAAAATTGACCATGTATTAGGGCATAAAAACCTTACAATCAAATGCAGAAAGGCAGAAATAGTAAATACATAAAAATTATATTCAATAAAGAGTCAGGGAAAAATAAACTAGAAACCAATTGGAAATTAAATAATATAATTCTAAAGAATGAGTGGGTCAAACAACAAATCACAGAAACAATCCATAATTTCATTCAAGAGATTGCCAATAATGAGATAACATACCAAAATTTATGGAATGCAGCCAAAGTAGTTCTTAGAGGAAATTTTATATCTCTAAATAGCTACAAGAATAAAATAGAGAAAGAGATCAATGAATTAGGGATTCAACTAAAAAAGCTAAAAAAAAAAAAAAAAAAAGAACAAATTTAAAATCCCCAATTAAATACCAAATTAGAAATTCTAAAATTCAAAGAAGAGATTAATAAAATATAAAATAAGAAAACTATTGAACTAATAAATAAAACTAAGAATGAATTGGTTTTATGAAAAAACTAGCAAAATAGATAAACCTTTGGTTAATTTAATCAGAAAAAGGAAAGAAAAAAACAAATCACCAGCATCAAAAATGAAAAGGGTGAACTTACCACCAATGAAAAAGAAATTAAAGCAATAATTAGGAACTATTTTGCCCAATGATGTGGCAATATTGAAATGGATGAATATTTGCAAAAATTGCTAAGATTAACAGAAGAGGAAATAAATTACTTAAATAGTCCCATTTTAGAGAAATAAATTGAACAAGTCATTAATAAATTCCCTACACAAAAATCTCCAGGGCCAGATGGATTCACAAGTGAATTCTACTAAACATTTAAAGAACAATTAATTCCAATTCTATGTAAACTATTTGGACAAATAGATAAAGAAGGAGTACTGTCAAATTCCTTCTATGACACAAATATGGTACTGATACCTAAACCAGGAAGAGCCAAAACAAAGAAAGAAAATCACAGACCAATCTCCCTAATGACTATTGATGCAAAAATTGTAAATAAAATATTAGCAAAGAGATTACAGCAACTTGTCAGCAGAATATACACTATGACCAAGTGGGATTTATACCAGGAATGCAGGGTTGGTTCAATTATATCAGGAAAACTATTACCATAATCGCTTATATCAATAACAAACCCAACAGAAAGCATATGATAATCTCAATAAATGCAGAAAAAGTTTTTGACAAAAAAACAGCACCCATTCCTATTAAAAACACTAGAGAACATAGGGATAAAGGGAGTGTTCCTTAAAATATAAGCCGTATCTATCTAAAACCTACCATAAGCATTATTTGTAATGGAGAGAAGGTGGACACATTCTCAATAAAGTCGGGGGGTGAAACAAGGATACCCATTATCACAATTATTATTCAACATTGTACTAGAAATGCTGGCTTTAGCAATAAGAAAAGAAAAAGAAATTAAAGGAATTAGAATAGGCAATGAGGAAATAAAACTATCACTCTTTGCGGATGATATGATGATATACTTAGAGAATCCTAGAAAATCATCTAAAAACCTACTGGAAACAATTCACAGCCTTAGCAAAGTTGTAGGATATAAAATAAACCCACACAAATCATCAGCATTTCTATATAGTACTGACAAAGTCCATCAAAAAAAGATAAAATGAGAAATTCCATTTAAAATTACTGAAGACAAAATAAAATACTTGGGGGTTTACCTGCCAAGGCAAATCCAAGAATTATATGAACATAATTACAAAACACTTCTCACACAAATAAAGTCAGATCTAAACAATTGGAAAAATATCCATTATTCATGGCTAGGCCAACATAATATAATAAAAATGATAATTCTGTCTAAATTGGTTTACTTGTTCATTGACATGCCAATCAAACTGCCAAATTGTTTATTTTATAAAACTAGAAAAAATAATAACAAAATTCATCTGGAAGAACAAAAAGTCAAGAATATCAAGGGAATTAATGAAAAAAAAAAATACAAAGGAGGGTGGCTTAGCAATACCAAACCTAAAACTATATTATAAAGAAGCAGTAATCAAAACCATTTGATACTGGCTAAGAAATAGAGTGGTGGATCAGTGGAATAGATTAGATACACATGACACAATAATGAAGACCTATAGCAATCTAGCATTTGATAAACCCCCAAATACCAGCTTCTGGAATGAGAACTCAGTATTTGACAAAAATTGCTGGAAAAACTGGAAAATAATATGTCAGAAATTCAGCATAGACCTACATCTCACACCCCATACCAAAATAAGGTCAAAATGGATACATGATTTGGGTATAAAAGATGATTCCATAAACCAATTAGAAGAACAAGGGATAATTTATCTATCAGATCTTTGGAGAAGGGAGGAATTTATGACAGAAGAACTAGAGCAATTATGAAAGGACAACTTTGATTACATTAAACTAAAAAGTTTTTTTCAAGACACAACCAACAGAAATAAGATTAAAAGTTAAGTACACTAGATCTAAAATTATATTATAAAGCAGCAGTTACCAAAACCATTTGGTATGGCTAAGAAATAGATTAGTTGATCAGTGGAATAGATTTGGTTCAAAGGACAAAACAGTCAATAACTTTAATACTCTAGTGTTTGACAAACCCAAAGACCCCAGCTTTTGGGATAAGAACTCATTGTTTGACAAAAATTGCTGGGAAAATTGGAAACTAGTATGGCAGAAACTAGGCATTGACCCACACTTAATGCCGTACACCAAGATAAGGTCAAAATGGGTTCATGACCTAGGCATAAAGAATGAGATTATAAATAAATTAGAGGAACACAGGATAGTTTATCTCTCAGACCTGTGGAAGAGGAAGGAATTTATGACCAAAGAAGAACTAGAGATCATTACTGATCACAAAATAGAAAATTTTAATTATATCAAATTGAAAAGTTTTGTATAAACAAAACTGATTCAGACAAGATTAGAAGGGAAGCAATAAACTGGGAAAACATTTTTACAGTCAGAGGTTCTGGATAAAGGCCTCATTTCCAAAATATATAGAGAATGGACTTTAATTTATAAGAAATCAAGCCATTCTCCAATTGATAAATGGTCAAAGAATATGAACAGACAATTCTCAAAGAAATTGAAACTATTTCTAGCCATGTGAAAAGATGCTCCAAGTCATTATTAATCAGAGAAATGCAAATTAAGACAACTCTGAAATACCACTACACACCTGTCAGACTAGCTAGAATGATAGGGAAAGATAATGCAGAATGTTGGAGGGGATGTGGGAAAACAGGGACACTGATACATTGTTGGTGAAATTGTGAATACATCCAGCCATTATGGAGAGCAATTTGGAACTATGCTCAAAAAGTTATCAAACTGCATACCCTTTGACCCAGCAGTGTTACTATTGGGCTTATATCCCAAAGAGATCTTAAAGAAGGGAAAGGGACCCATATGTGCAAGAATGTTTGTGGCAGCCCTCTTTGTAGTGGCCAGAAACTGGAAACTGAGTAGATGCCCATCAATTGGAGAATGGCTGAATAAATTGTGGTATATGAATATTATGGAATATTATTGTTCGGTAAGAAATGACCAACAGGATGATTTCAGAAAGGCCTGGAGAGATTTACACGAACTGATGCTGAGTGAAATGAGCAGAACCAGGAGATCATTATATACTTCAACAATAATACTATATGATGATCAATTCTGATGGACGTGACCATCTTCAGCAATGAGATGAACCAAATCAGTTCCAATAGAGCTGTAATGAAATGAACCAGCTACACCCAGCGAAAGAACTCTGGGAGATGACTAAGAATCATTACATTGAATTCCCAATCCCTATATTTTTGTCTGCCTGCATTTTTGATTTCCTTCACAGGCTAATTGTACAATATTTCAGGACCTGATTCTTTTTGTACAGCAAAATAATGGCTTGGACATGTATACTTATTTTGTATTTAATTTATACTTTAATATATTTAACATGTATTGGTCATCCTGCCATCTAGGGGAGGGGGTGGGGGATAAAAGGGAAAAAATTGGAACACAAGGTTTGGCAATTGTCAATGCTGTAAAATTACCCATGCATGTAACTTGTAAATAAAAAGAAAAAGAAAAACAACTTTGAAAGATTGATCAACTATGATTTCAAAGAACTCATAATGAAAAATTCTAGTTAGATTAGCTCAATATGATAAGACATGGTTTCAGATATAGTTAATGTGGATTTTTTTGGGGTGATTAGGGCTTGACTGTAATTATTTTTTTCTCATTAATGAGGGAAATCAAAGGTGGATAAAGATTGAATTTAAACAAAAAAGGGGGGTTGCTGAGACATCTTTTTCTATTTAATGCAGAGAATAATTGGAACAAAATTAGAAAAAACTACAAACAAGCAGGTTAGCTTTTGAAAGGTATAGATTGAATTTATTGCCTCCTTAAAAAGAAAAGCAAGCTGTACATAATATAAAAGTATTCTGTTCCATTTGTTCCCTAAACTTGTGCATTTGGTGGATCTTTTAAAAAAAAATACTTAGTTATTCTGTGTAATCTGCATTTGTCCCACCCACAGAGTTATTACCATGGAAACTAGGTATCTTTCCAGCAAGGCAGGTAGACTCCCCAGAGTTCCTGAGGTTCTAGTGATCTGTGCTTGATCTTGAGTGGGTTTCTGGGAAGAAGCCAAGTCTGTTGCAGGAGAGGAGGAGCTATGTAAAGCTGATGGAGGATCAGGATGAGGCATCTCAAGGACTCCAGATTATTCTAGTATTGTGGCTGGCAAGGATTGAGGCAATTATGATAGCCTAAAAAAAAAAAAAAAACAAAACCCGAGGCCAGACCCAAGCTGCTGACCAGGCATAAATCTTGAGAATTGAAAAGGTTACAGCCAACCCTGGAGCCTGTAAGGAGCATTAGCTTAATTAACAACATCTTTCTTTCCTCGCCTTTGTTCCTGTAGAGAGAAGCCATTTTGCATTCACTTGCTGCTTTTCTCCTTGTCTCTTACTGGCTGTTAGTCCAAGTAGCCAACATTGGGGAGTTTCAATTTCCCTATTTAGTTTCATATTTATGCTATTTTAATTATAATAATAACCATGTTATTATAATAATCGTTATATTATTATAAAGCTTAATAGTTATAAACTCTGCTAGTGCTTAGTTATTAAATGCATAAACCGAGAGTGAAGAAGAGAGGGAGAGAAGCCAAATGCTTTAAAGGAATGAGAAATAATTTGTGCCCTAAATGGAATTTGGGGGGAAAGGGGTAAAGCTAAAGGCAAAATGCCTGTGTAATTGATTATCAGTGTATTAGACATTATTTAAATCCTAGATTTATTATTTCTCTTTTTAATATATTTTTCTTTTGTTAAATGTTTGCCACTTACACATAGATTTAAACATTTTTTTAAAATTGAGCTCCAAATTCACTCCTTTTCTCCTGCCCTTCTCCACTCCTTGAGAAAACTAGCAATTTGATAGCTATTATACGTGTGAAATCATGCAAAACATATTTCCATATTAGCCATGTTACAAAAGAAAATGCAGATTAAAAAAAATCCACAAGAGAAGGAGAAAGTAAAAAAAAAAAATTTGCTTCAATCTGTCTTTAGAATTCATCAGTTCTCTCTGTAGGAGTGAACAACATTTTTCATCATGGGTTCTTTGGAATTGTTTTGGATCTTTTAGATCAATTGTTTTTTCTTGATCGGAGTAGATATGAACTAAGTCTTTCACAGTTGATCATCCCTACAATATTGCTGTTATTATGTACAATGTTCTTTTGGTTCTGCTCAATTCACTTTATATCAATTCATATATGACTTTCAAGGTTTTTCTGAAACCATCCAGTTTGTCACCTCTTACAGCACAATAGTACATCACAATCATATATCAAGGGGCAGCTAAGTGGCTAGGACAAAGGGAGGGAGAAAAAAAATTTGGAACACAAGGTTTTGCAAGGGCAAATGTTGAAAATTATCAATGCTTATATTTTGAAAATAAAAAGCTTTAAAAAAAATAAAGATACCAATAAAAAAAATACTGTCCTGAAAACAAAATAAAGCAAAATAACTGATGAGGTCTTGGGTGACTAGGGGTTGACATAGAAAGCCTGAAATATACTTCTTGAAGCACGCAGGGAAAGACATTGAAAGTGATCAGTTCAGCCTTACAGTTCCACTCCTGTAGCGAATCCCCAAAGATACCATTTGACTGTGTATATATTCTTATGAGATCAGAGATAATGGAAAAATAACTTATGTACAGAAATATTTGTTGAAGCAAAAAATTAGAATCAAGGGTATGCCCATCGATTGAGGAATGACTTAACAAATGAAAGTATGTGAATGTTACAAAATACTTAATTCTAGCATTCTTAAGAAATTATGAATATGACAGATTCAAAGAAACCAGAAAAACATGTACCAATTGGTGAAGTAGGATGTAAGCAGAAATAAATGTAGAAGCTCTTTTTGTGATAGCAAAGAAGTAGAAAATAAGTAGATGACTTCAATTGGGGAAAGGCTGAATAAGTTATGGTATATGAAAGTAATGGAATATTACTGTTCTGTTAAAAAAAATGATGAACAAGCTGATTTTAAAAAGGGCTGGAAAGATTTACCCAAAATTGATGCTGAGCAAAACAAACAGAACCAGGAACACATTGCACACAATAACAGTAAGATTGTATGATGATCAATTATGAAAGACTTGGTTCTTCTCAGTGATCCAAGGTAATCCCAATAAACGTTGGAGAGAAAATGCTATCTGCACCAGAAAGAGAACTATGGAGATTGAATATAAATTAACACATATTATTTTCATTTTTTTCTATTTTTTTTCCTCTCATGGTTTTTTGCTTTTGTTTTGATTTTTCTCTCCCAGCATGCTTCATAAAAGTTAATATCCATGTATAACCACCAAAAATAAAATAATTTTTTAAAAAAGAATCTGAGTAAAACCAAGTGAATAATTTATGCAATGCTGACTAATGGCCAAGGAAAATCCCTAATAAATACTATAGGACTTCTTGAAGAAGAAGACTAGCTGCAATAGGATGAATCCAAATCCTTGGTTTGGCTTCCCAGAAGACATGGACTTTGAGAAAGACAATACAGAGCCAAGATGATATGTCAAATACCTTGCAAACTGTTTCCAGTTTAAATGGTTTTAAGTATTAATCTCTCAGCACAGTACAGCAATAATTTGCCCATTACTTTGTTTCTGTCAGTGTTCTGTATTTAGCATTTCATTGGAATATAGTAAATATCTATTCCATACCTGATTCAAATTGTGTATAGAATAGCTTTTTAATTTCCCTATTTGGGGAAATCTTAAGCATGAATTAAAATGTAGTCTTTAAGTACATTTCCTTTAAGTAAAAACACCCCAGAGGTATTTATTCTGGGGGACATAATGAGCTAAAATATGTGAGAAAAAGTCTAATTTCTCTTTTAGAGTCAGTCAGGTTCTGCTATGGCAGAACTCAGTCCAAAACATGTACATAGATAGGTCTAGAGCTGTGAGGAGATCTTTAGCAAGAAGGAATGAGGTCTCATTGTCTTTGCTGACTTGAGTCCAGCAGTGCTTCTTAGTATTAGATGAAAAAGAACATGTTAATTTGTGTTTTTCTAAGTCAATATGCAGCCTAGGGATCCATTCTATTTGAATTTGACACTACTGATCATGAGTCATTCAGGTCTGGCAAACAATTTCTTTGCCCCATTTTGGGTTGCAAGTTTGCTGTGAATTCACAGTGCACAATTAGCTTACACAAACTGAGACAGGTATTAAAGGCAATGTTCCACACCCATAATCTTCCAGCTCAGTAAATAAGGGAGGAAGGTGAATTTTCTCATCACTTTTCTTGGGCTATTAGGCTAAGCTTAGTCATTACAATCACAGCATATTTAATTTTCTTGGTTGTTTTTGTTGCTATTGTTCTTTCCATTTGCATTTTTTTGGATCATTATGTTTATTTTCCTGTCTTTGTTTATTTTGCTTGGCATTTTTTCATATAAAACATCCTATGCTTCTCAGTTGTTGTTTTTTCCTTACACTCAGAATACTTCATATTCATGAGCCACATATCTTTAGCTATTCCTCATTTATAAGTATTATTTTGGATTATTCTTCTTACAAATACAGGTTACACGAGAAAGTAGGTTTGACAATATTATATGATGACCAGTTCTGATGGACCTGGCCATCCTCAGCAACGAGATCAACCAAATCATTTCCAATGGAGCAGTAATGAACTGAACCAGCTATGCCCAGAGAAAGAACTCTGAGAGATGACTAAAAACCATTACATTGAATTCCCAATCCCTATATTTATGCACACCTGCATTTTTTATTTCCTTCACAAGCTAATTGTACAATATTTCAAAGTCTGATTCTTTTTGTACAGCAAAATAACGTTTTGGTCATGTATACTTATTGTGTATCTAATTTATATTTTAATGTATTTAACATCTACTGGTCATCCTGCCATCTAGGGGAGGGGGTGGGGAGGTAAGAGGTGAAAAATTGGAACAAGAGGTTTGACAATTGTTAATGCTGTAAAGTTACCCATGCATATAACCCTGTAAATAAAAGGCTATTAAAAAAAAAAAAAAAAAAAGTAGGTTTGAGATAAGACAGTACATGGGACAAAATCAAAGCTCTTAAGAATCCTTTTGACACAGTCCTAAAGATGTTCTGCTCAGTATGACTTAATTTTTCTTCTTTGTGAAGCCTTGAACTTTCCTTTCCTCATCATGTTTCCTGAAGCAAATAGTGTCACCAATTGATCTAGAGACACTTCAAGGATGTCAAATGGGAAGATGGCAGTACAAAATACTTTACTCCTCCGTCAAAATAGGACTGGGATTTGAGGAAACCAAGGCTAGACTTTCTCTGCTTTTCCTTGGATGCCAAATGATGCTTTCTTAGGAGTATGGCTAGAATGCTCTCTTCTCCACTGCTGGGTGCTTGAATCTCTCAGGAATAAACTGCCTCAATATTTTATTGACAGCCCATAGAACATAATTAAGTTTCCTCAGTCAATCAGAACATATTTCTTTTTATATTTTGGAGAGATATTCAGGCCTTCTTCCTATCTGTTAAATGTAATAGGGGTACAGCAGATAGGAATGGTATGAATTAACTTATTTATTCAAATAGTTGTTTATTCATGTAATTTATTAAAATTATATACCGACCTCTTTACCCTCATTCTGCTCTTCATTAAGAGGTTCTTCAGCTCCCAGGACTTTGGAGGATTGAGTTTACCCCAGAGGAGCTGGACCACATAAAACAAGGGTCAGACTCTTTTTCTTGAATTCTTTTAATTCTTACCCCCTACCCTAAAAAAGTACCTGGAAAAATTACTTAAAGTTTAGGTTTCAATCATATCTCCCCAAAATATAGAGTCCTTCTCCTTTCTCTTAAAGGAACTAAAATTCTCCCACACACACACACACATACACTTAATAGTATTTTATTTTTTTCAATTACATGTAAACTTTTCAACATTAACTTTCTTTCTTTTTTTTTTTTTTTTTATTTAATAGCCTTTTATTTACAGGATATATGCATAGGTAACTTTACAGCATTAACAATTGCCAAACCTCTTGTTCCAATTTTTCACCTCTTACCCCCCCCCCCTCCCCTAGATGGCAGGATGACCAGTAGATGTTAAATATATTAAAATATAAATTAGATACACAATAAGTATACATGCCCAAAACGTTATTTTGCTGTACAAAAAGAATCAGACTCTGAAATATTGTACAATTAGCTTGTGAAGGAAATCAAAAATGCAGGTGTGCATAAATATAGGGATTGGGAATTCAATGTAATGGTTTTTAGTCATCTCCCAGAGTTCTTTTTCTGGGCATAGCTGGTTCAGTTCATTACTGCTCCATTGGAAATGATTTGGTTGATCTCGTTGCTGAGGATGGCCTGGTCCATCAGAACTGGTCATCATATAGTATTGTTTCAATATTAACTTTCATAAGATTTTGAGTTCTAAATTTTTTCTCCCTCCTTCACTTTCTATTCCCCAAGATGGAAAATGATTTGATATAGGTTATAATGTACAATCATATTAAACATACTTTTACATTAGTTATACTGTGAAAGAAAAGTCAGGACAAAAGGGAAAAACTACAAGAAAGAAATAACAACAAAAAAAGTGAAAATAGTGTGCTTTGATTTGTATTCAGGCTCCACAGTTCTTTTCTCTGGATGTGGATAGCATTTTCCACCATGAGTCCTTTGAAATTCTTAGATCACTGTATTACTGAGAAGGACTAAGTCTGTTATAGTTGATTATTGGGCAATGTTGCTGTTACTGTGTACAATGTTTCCCTGGTTCTTCTCACTTCACTTTGCATCAGTTCATGTAAGTCTTTCCAGGTTTCTCTGAAATCTTCCTGCTCATCATTTTTTACAGAACAAGAGTCTTCCATTACATTCATATACCAGAACTTATTCAGCCAAATTAATGAGTATCCTCTTGATTTCCAATTTTTTGCTACTCCAAAAAGAGCTGCTATAAATATTTTTGCACATGTAGGTCCTTTCCTCTTTTTTTAATGATCTCTTTGGGATAGAGACCTGGTAGAAATATTGCTGGATCAAAGGATATACATAGTTTTATAGCTCTTTGAACATAAGCAACTGAAATTCTAGGATGAGCAAAATCACAATATTGAACCTGGTTTTCCTCAAAAAGAAGTAGAAAGGCATTAGAGGTAAAATACTGAGAAGATCTAGGGTAACTATTTATTTCCTCTACACAAAAGAAAGTCTAAAAACAAAAGATTCACAAGGGTCCATAAACAAAATACTTAATAAGGCAGCAATGATGATAATGGCTGGAGCACTTCAATGTTTGCAAAGCACATTATAAACATTATGTCATTTTACCCTCACAACAACTCTGGGAAGTTAATACTATTGTTTATCCCCATTTTACAGATGAGGTACCTGAGTCAGGAAACATGTGTTTGAGGCCAGTTTTGTACTTAAGTCTTCCTGACTTCCAGGCTTCTCTCCTAGTGCCCTCAATACTACTGTTATATTCTCCTGTGAGATTTAAAATGAACAAAACATAAAGTATTTTGTGTGTCTGCTGAATAGATATTTTATCTTTCTGCATGGCAGACAAGTCTCTCAAGGTCCACTTCTGCTGCAGCATAGCTCAAATAAGAGACTGAAGGATGATTTCTCAGACTCTTGAACTCAACACAAGATTGCCTTGGAGACAGGACATGTACTACTTGAGAAAATGGAAAAGTCAGTTAGGGACCTCAAGGCCCTGGCTCAGCTGGTTTCACTGCTATGTATTTAGTAGCTATGATGGTATCTAGGCAGATAAAAGGATGTTACTCTTCTTTTTTCCCTTCATGGGGGTATTCTAGAGAGGAAAAGCTACTTACCACTCAGCAGAGCTGAGAAAAGGAGTCCCAGGGCAAAATTCCTCCCTTATGGTCCTCTTAGTTGATGTAAGTTTGATGAAATCTTTTCTACTTTCAACTTCTGGGGAATGAAAAATAATGAATTTGCTTTGTTGTTCCAAAAAGACAAACTCTAGAAATGAACACATTTCTAGACGAGATAAAGAATGACAGATATTTTAGCTTTGACCCTATATACTTTTAGCTTTGACCCTATATACCTTCACGATTCCTTTTTTATTTTCATATTATTGTAGATGCTGTTTTCTATGTAAATAAAACCATTTGCATTGTATTTAGAGATCACATCTATTAGAGATGTCGCTTACAGTCTGGTTTAGAATTGGTGACCTCTTTCTCATCCTCCCAAATCATCTTTCTACTGTGGAGAAAATCTCTTAAACAAAACCTAAACTCTTGTCTGGGTTCCACGCAGAAGGGATTAATTAAATCCTTTCTAGAAAGGTACTCAGTGTAGAAATAGATTATATAGAGGGTAGCTACTTATTTCCTCCACAGCAAAAGAAATGCTTAGAACACAAAATCTTTTCATAAGCACTGACGAATACTTAAAACACGAAACAATAATCCATCAGTTTTGCTATATTCTTCTGGGAAAAAGGAAAAGCTTATAGGACAGTTGTGGAACCACTAAACATTTCATCTGTCTGAGCAACTTAAGATCTGTATCTTCTGGCCAACCAACCATCCTCCTAAATATAGCTTTGTTTTCAAAAAGGATGTGACTACAAGTAAAATCTCTCACTGTGCAAATGATACACAAATCCCTCAAATACTCTGTACTGCTCTAGTTCACTAGATGGCAGCTAGGTGCCATCCCTTCTAGTGCTAGGGCACTATGTTACAGATAAATCAACTGGGTTAAGTGACTTGCCCTGGATCACAAGTTAGTAAGTGTCTGAAATCAGTTTTTTCCTCAGGAAGAAGAGTCTCCCTGACTCTAGGCCCAGAACTCTATGCAATGTACCATCTAACTGTCCCTCAATAGCAATAAATACAACATTTAAAATAAAGTGATCGAGGGCATTATTTGGGGGAAGTCGAGGTTTTTTTGGCTTATGTTTTCTTTCACAACATAACATGGAAATGTTTTGTATGATTACGCAACTATAATCGATTTCAAATGTCTCGCCGTATCAATAAGGGAGGTGGGAAGGAAGAAAGGGAATTTGGTTCTCAGGAACGTCAAAAATTGTTTTTACGTGGAGCTAGGGAAAAATAAAAAAATAAAAATAAAAATACATTTTAACCTCTACTACTAAGCAGTAAAGGATGGTCTTGGAGACAGGAAGTCTGAATCCAAATTCTCTCTCGGAAAGGAAAGCCTAGGCAAGCCACTGCACCGGTTTGCCTCAGTTTCTTCTCTAAGAATGGGGATAATAACAGCACCTGACTCCCCTCGGGGTAGTTGAGGATCAGATAGGATATTTGTGAATGGCTCCGCAGTCCGTTATCGGCGTAATCCTCATTGCAGAGTCAGTTTCTCATGAAACCAGCCCTGGGGCCCCACCCCCACCCCCAGCCCAGGGAGCGCGGAGAGGTCCCAGCATAGGGCGGGCTCCAGTTCTGCCTGGCTAACCAGCGCAGAAAGCTCCAGCCCGCTAGACAACCGCTCCTCCCCCAGCCGCAGGGAGGCGCAGTCTGCTCAAACATCCCATGCTCTTAAACCCAGCTAGGAGCCGATAAGTCACTCTCCCGCCACCTCGGGGGGGGCGTTTCCCTGCTTCACAGCCGGGCTGTTCCCGGCGATGCCTGATTTTGGGAGATTGATGGAAGTAGTGACGCGATGCGTCAGGGTCGGCAATTGCGAAGGAACCGCTTCCAAGCCCTGGGGAAAAGGTTACCCATAAAGGTTGCTAGTGTGAGCGTGCGTACGTATGCTCTCAAAACCCGAAGGGCCTGACAGGCAGTTTCCAAGCCAGCCTGGCTCTGGAGCGGGGTCCTTTGTTAGGCGCGAGATCTGGGGTCCGGGTGTTTGTGGCGGCCCTCGAACCCCTGGTGCTTGCGTTGACCAGACCGGCAACATGGAGGAACTGGACGGCGAACCCACGCTCACGGTATGTTTCATGCCAAGGGCCTGACGGGGGTAGGGACAGCCACGGGAGGACGGAGTGCGTTCCCGCCTTCCGCGCTGCCCCGCCCCTCGAGGGGTCACGGCCAGCTTGAGTGCGCGCCCCGGCCTGGCGGGGGCATGTCGCGAGAGTCGCCGGGCGGCATTTCCTTTGTCTCCTGCGCGCTCCTTGGCCACGCCCACACACGTGGGTGTTCCTCCCTCCTGCTCCCTGGGCGGGCTTCCCCCTCTCCCACCCTCGGTCCACTCCCGGGCTCGGAATGGGTGGGGTTCTCGCCGTCACTTTAGCTGCGCGTGGAGTTAGGGAACCTGGGTTCTAGTTGCGGCCTTGCTCCCTCTCCAGCTGCGTGACCCCGAATGAGTTGCTGTACTCCCGGGGTCGCTTTCCTAGCCTGTAAAATGGCGATAATGACGTCCTCCACTTCTCAGGGAGGAGCTAGTGCAATAACATCGAGAATCGCTGCGAACCCCGGAAACGTCACCTAACTTCCGCCTGCCTCTCTTTGCTGAGCTGTGAAGTGGGGACAATAATAGCATCTTTCTCTCAGCGGGGTTGCCAGTTAAAATGAGATAGTAAAAGTACGTGGCACAAAGTAGATACTCTGTAAGTCCTTATACCCTTTTTCTTCCCCTTTCCAGGCACGCGCTACTCTAGGTGTTAGTTTTCATTGTTAATCATTAATATTATTGACTATTATTAATAGCGATTTGTTTAAATAATATCGCTATTAATAATAGTCACTAATATTAATTATCGTAGATAATACAGAGATGTTTTATGTAATTGTACACATATAACCTATATCTGATTGCTCACGTTCTCAGGAAGAGGGAGGGAAAGAGGGATAGAGTTTGGAACTCAAAACTTTAAATAACAATGTTTTTAAAAATTGGGGAAAAAAATAAATGTGGCCTAGTGAGAGGCCTGGATTTAGTAAACAGCTCCCCCTTTGCATTTCCAGTATCGCCCTGGCGATTAATAAATATTCATTGCAATTGAATTAGAATTCCCCTTCCTACACACTAAATTGTTGCATCCTGAGCAAATCACTTAATTGTTTTGTTCCCCGGACAACTCCTCAAGGTTTAAAACTGAAACAGTTGTGCTTATTTTGCTTTGGGGGAGAGGAGGATCCTAGAATCAGATATTTAAAACTGGGGTGCTCATAGTTGGTATATCTCCCACACTTTTCCACAATTTTGTTAACTGCATTGCAGCCCTCAGTTCTGGGACTTCTACCTGCTGAATCAAACTCCATTCTCTTGAGGCTCCTCATTCTGAATAGTTTTATTTAGTCTTGGTAGAGAAATGTAGTAAAGTGAGTGGAGAGAAAACCAGAGATGTTTTCACAGTGGAAAGTACTGGAGAAATCCTTGTCTCCTTTGACTTTCTCTGTCTTTTGATTGAATCTAGTTTCTTTTTTTCCCCTCTCAGAATAGTATTTTATTTTTCAAACACCTGTAAAGTTAGTTTTCAGCATTCACTTTTGTAAGATTGTGTGTTCCACATTGTTTCTCCCTCCATTCCTTATTTTTCCTCTTCCCAAGAGAGCAAGCGATCTGATATAGATTATATATGTACAATACTTTTATTTTTTTATTATAGATTTCTATTTACAAGATATATACATGGGTAATTTTTCAGCATTGACAGTTGCAAAACCTTTTGTTCCAATTTTTCTCCTCCTTCCCCTCACCCCCTCCCCCAGATGGCAGGTTGACCAATACATGTTAAATATGTTAAAGTATATGTTAAATACAATATATGTATACATGTCTATACAGTTATTTTGCTTGTACAATACTTTTTTTATTACAGCTTTTTATTTACAAGTTATATGCATGGGTAATTTTCCAACATTGATAAGTGCAAAACCTTTTGCTCCAATTTTTCCCCTCCTTCCCCCCAACCCCTCCCCCAGATGGCAGGTTGACCAATACATGTTAAATATGTTAAAGTATACATTAAATACAATATATGTATACATGTCCGTAGTTATTTTGCTGTTGTACAATACTTTTAAACATAATTCCATATTTTTCATGTTATGCAAGAAAAATCAGACCAATGGGGAAAAACAATGGGTATGCACAGTTTTATAGCCCTTTCTGTATAGTTGAATCCCCTTTCAACAGAACCACCTGGACCAGGTCAGAGCAAAGCTTTGCATTTGTTTAGTGCTGCACTGAATATCTGAATATCATTGAAAACTGATTCAATCAGTGAGATTGAGGTGAGCTAGTAGTATATTGTCATCCTGCAGACTTCCCTAGGTAATTTTAGAGTGAGCCAAACAAGCTGGGACTTCAACAGGTTTTCCTCTTTTTTTCTGAGTTGTTGGCTTTATCCTTCTGCTGAAGCTAGTCAGTTCTTTTCCATTCTTTTTAATCTAAGAAAGTTGAACTAGGTTGCCTTGAAGGGCCTTTCCAATTAATAGATTCTGTGAATCTGAAACTAATTAGTCAAGAACAAGGATGTGCATTAGGATGTAGTGCATGAAATCTTGAAATGATTAAAGTAATACTACTTAAGATGAATAGATATATATTTTTTTTTAAACTGCATCTTATTGATGCCTTTGTCTTTGTACCAGGCATTTCCAACCCTTTCTAGATTGCTTCCTGTTCTGATTCATCTATCCATGACATCTTTTGGATCTGACCTGATCTTTCTATTCAATAATCACCACTGCAATTTAAGCTTAGGTCACCTTTCACTGTCATAGCCTCTTAATCAGTCGATCTTAGCTGACAAAAAGGATTTTGCTAAAAGTGCAGATTGTACCAAGTCATATCCCTTCCCAGTGAACGCTAGGTTTTTTATTGTTTCCAAGATCAAAGGTAAGCTTCTCTTTCTAGCTTTTAAAGGCCTCAACTTATCTTTTCAACCTTATTATTATGCATTACTCTCTTTTTTACACTTTATGGTCCAGCCCAAGCTGACCTTCTTGTTTTCCTTCTCATTTGACACTCCATCTACTTTGTGTGCCTTTGCATTGGTCACTGCCTCTTAAAATCTCTTTTCCTTTCAAAGCTGTTTGCAAGTAATGTCTTCTACATGGCATCTTCTTTTTTTTTAACTTCTTCCCCAACTGCTTTGTATTTATTTCATATGTTTGCATGACATATAAAATAATATACATGTTTGTAGAATATAAAAATATGTGTGTGTATGTGTATGTATATATATATCTGTATTTGTTATCTCTCCTGGTTGAGTGTTAGCTCCTTGAGAGTAGACTATTTTCATCTGTGTCTTTTCATCTCTGGTGCCTGGCATATATGGTAGGTACTTAATAAATATTTATTGATTAATTGAGAAAAATAAACAAGACATCCAATACAGATATGTTATATGGCATTGTATACCAATGTTATCAAACTCAAATAGTAATAGGGGTTAATAAACTGAATATTAGAATCCCTGTGGACTGCATTTGACTTTGATCAGTTCATACAAATCTTTCCACTTTTCTCTAATTCCATTTTTAACCGCATAGTAATTAATTATATTCATATATCAGGTTTTTTTTTTTTAGCCACTTCCTGATCAATGAGTACTTAATTCTGTCTGCACTTCTTTGATCCCACAGTCACTTTTCCAACTTGAATCCATACTGAAATCTAAGTGGTGAATTTATAAATTCCACCAATAGTGCATTGTGTGTTTGTCTGCTCATAGACCTTCAGCATTGAGTCATCGCATCTTTTGTCATCTTTGCCAATTTTCTGGGTGAAGTAAAACCTCAGCATTGTTTTAATTTATATTTTTTGCTATTGATGATTCGGAGTACATTTTCATATGGTCATTTGTGTTTTACAAATGTTTTGAAGATTTCATATTCTTTGTTTATTTGTTTAAGTGAATATCTCATATAATGGGACTTGAAAAGTTTTCAGAGAATTAAAGTTAGTCAGCCATTGTGGAATGGACTAATGAATACTAGGCTATGATACAGTACAAAAAAAGAGTACTGGCATAAAGGAAATCTTTAGAGAGATGTATGACCATAAGAAGAGGGGGAGAAATCATATATTGAGAGCAAAAATGACTAATGCCTACATGCTTTTATGGAAATATCATGGTGTTTAGAGCTAAGGGTATTGGAAGGCCTAGCAAAGGATTAGTGGGAAGACATGGACAAGAATCCCACAGGATGGGAAGACATAGTGTACTGCTGCAGTAGTATCAGTGATACTACAGATCCATATAAATATTATTTTAGGTACAAGGTAACAATCTGATATGCTAATATCTGATGTTTACACAGAGTTTTAAGATTTAGAAAGTCCTTTGAATATATTTTCAGTTGATCCTGATAATAACCCTGTAAGGTACATATTCTACAGCTAGGATTATCCCCTTTACTGAAAAATTGAATAACTCGTGGTATCCATAATCATTCACCTAATTGGTAAAGTCAAAATAGGTCAAAGTGTGTTTTAAAATCCAAAGACTATTCTTAGCACAGGGACTGTGAAAAAGAGGTAATGAGCCAGAGTTTGTTGACCTCTGCACTATAGCATGTCATTAGCTTTTTTTTTTCTTTCTAAAGAAGAAGGGGAAGAGGGAATAAGTATTGCTAAAACACTTATTACTAAGCTATTATGACAGATACTGCATTTGTGCTTTTACAGATATTATCTTTTGATCCTTATAACGTTATTATCCTCATAGAGTTGAGGAAAGGAGGGCAAATAGACCCTTAGGGGGGTCTCCAGGTACATTGTGATAAAACAACCAAACTAAAGCTCAGACTAACGTTAACCTGACCCCAGCTGGTGACTTTCCCAGGGTCACATAGCCAGGAAATATTAAGTTTCTGAGATCACATTTGAACTCAGGTCCTCCTGACTTCAGGGCTGGTGCTCTATCCACTGCGCTACCTAGCTGCCCCATGTCATTAGCTTTTAATGAAATATTTGATTTTTAAATTGTCAAAATTTGATAGAATTTGCCTCATTTAGTATAAAATACATGTTAGTTATCCACATGCAAAGATGGTGCTGCTGACTGTCAATTTGTGTTCCGAGTTGTTTAATTGGGAACAGTATGTACTTTAGTTGTAACACTCTTCTTAGCAATTTGCGTTAAGTTGGGTTTGTTCTGGTAAGGGGCATAGTTTGTGGCTATGGAACAAACAACTAAAGTTGTATATATTAAAAGTGGGTTGGTTCTGTTACTTGGCTTATATGACTTCCTTACTAACCACCTGGGTACAGTGTCACATCTATATAGGCATTTGTAAAGTATTTTTGATTGTTTATTACTGATTTTAGGATTGTGTAAACAAATTATTTGAAATTTTAAAATTTCAGATTTCTTTTATTAAGGAGAATTTGATAATTATTATGTCTTTTTTTCTTTCTAGTTGATTCCAGGAGTAAATTCCAAGAAGAGGCAAATGTGTTTTGACTGGGGACCTGGAGAGATGCTGGTGTGTGAAACTTTGTTCAAAAAAAAAGGTAATTAATTTTTATTCTCTTTGTGTAGATTCCCTCTGGGCAGCCTTTATTAGTGTGTATCTGTATTATTAGGGATCTTGACCAGCAGAGACATGAGGAATTTGGACTAATTTCTGATTGTTTTAAATGTTGGAAGCTTTGGCAGTTGTATAATCTTAGTCATGATTGAGAATCTAATGAAGCCTGAAAAACATCCAGTTCAGAATAAATTGTCAGTGTGATTGATCTCCCTGGTCTGAGGATAGGTGTGTTTCCTGCCTACGATTCTTGTTCAACTGGAACTTTTATTTTTGCTTTTTCTCTGTCCACTAAGACTGTAACTGTGTTTCATTCTTAACAGCTGCTCTCATTAGAATGACACTTTTAAGATGCTTTGGCTAGTTCATATCTTCTGTTCTCAGAATAATATATTGAATAATGTTTTATTTTTATGAGCTCTATCTGTGGCTAATTACTGGCAAACATGGCTAGAGATGTATTTATTGGAAAGAATGTATCCTTTTAATTTTGTTCTTATGAACACCATCTAACTATTGAAGATGGCTTCAATGTAATCAACAAAAAATTTTTTTGGTAGTAGTATAATAAACTTTTAAAAAAACGCTTGTGAATGTTACTGTACTGTTTGCTAGCACTTTAACTGGGAAATCTTGCTACTTTTTAGACAGTTTTCTTATAAATCTTTGAGGGAACATTATCAAAATAAATAAAGTTACTTCAAGAGCACTTGCCTCTTGCAAGAAGCATTAGGTCTAGTGAAGGACTTATTTGTGAAATTTGAGTAAATTATCTATTTTTCAATTTAATTAATTCTTGAGAACTGTTTTTTTCTTAATTTCCTATTTAAAATATTTACTCTCTTTGTTATATCCCAAACAGGAAATGTGGGTATTGGAAATCTCTTGCAAAGTAGGGCTTTAGCCACCACATTAGGGATCAGCTTAGGAGAGTCTTATAAAAAATGCATCCAGATGGTACTTTTACATATTTAACAGGAAAACTTGTCAGCACTTCTAGGTAGAAACACGAGGATCTCTGCCACATAGTTCTTCTTGTTTTCCATTATTTTTATTGAAATTCTAGTTCATGCAAACCACTGCATGCCAAAACAATTTGTTATAGAAATTGTTTTTGTATGTAGAACATGGTTTCTATTTTAGAAGTTTTCATGAAACAATGATTGTACTTGTTCATGAGATAATAAATAGTCAACTTTTCTGTATTTCTGTGGAGGGTGTGCTTTTACAAGTATTACAGAAATTACCTATTTAGAGCATATTATATTTTGACAATGGATTTACTTTTATTAATTGTTTTGTAAAGGCTAATATTAAATTTATCGCCTTTAATCACCAGCTTTTTGAGGATTGAGGGAGGTAGCACATTGAAAGTTGAGAGAGAATATACTTTGGTGTGCTGTGCAATAATGATAGAGTACAAGTTTACTATGAATAATTTATATGTAGATGGTTAATAAATGACTATATTCTTTTATCTACTGTTTGGATAATTTTAGTGGGATCAGCAGCAATTTAATAAAATGGTAATAGGTAAATAGAGGTAGGGTGGAATAATGGATACAAAACTGGGCTTGAAACCAAGAAGACTAGCTGGGTTCAAGCCCTTCCTTTGAACAGATATTCACTGTCATCCTGAGCAAAACATTGAACTTCAGTGTCCCAGATATCTGTTAGATTATAAGTTATAAAGATGTAGACATGCACTAGCTTTTATTTTAAAAAATCTTTCTTTCCCCCAATCTCTGATAATGAAGGGGCCCTTCTTTTGTTAAGATCCTTCTTATCAAGACTGAGGGTCTGGTAAAATTAGAAACTAGAATGGCAGAAAGTAGGCATAGACCCATACCTAACACTGTATATCAAGATAAGGTCGAAATGGGTTTATGATCTAGACATAAAGAATGACATTTTAAACAAATTAGAAGAACATAGAATAGTTCACCTCTCAGATTTGGATAAGGAAGGAATTTGTGACCAAAGAAGAACTAGAGATCATTATTGATCACAAAATAAGTAATTTTGATTATATTAAGTTAAAAAGTTTTTGTACAAAGAAAACTAATGCAGACAAGATTAAAAGGGAAGCAATAAACTGGAAAAACATTTTTACATCCAAAGGATCTCTTAAAGTCCTCATTTCCAAAATATATAGAGAATTCATTCAAATTTATACTAGTTCAAGCCATTCTCCAGTTGATAAACGGTCAAAAGATATGAACAGACAATTTTCAGATGAAGAAAATTGAAACGATTTGTAGTCACATGAAAAGGTCCTCCAAGTGATCAGAGAAATGCAAATTAAGATAACTCTGAGATACCACTATACGCCTGTCAGATTGGCCAAAATGACAGGAAAAGATAATGATGAATATTGGAGGGGATGTGAGAAAACTGGGACACTGATACATTATTGATGGAGTTGTGAACAGTTCCAATCATTCTGGAGAGCAGTTTGGAACTATGCTCAAAAAATTATCAAACTGTGCATTCCCTTTGATCCAGCAGTGTTTCTACTGGGATTATATCCCAAAAAGATCTTAAAGGAGGAAAAGGGACCCACATGTACAAAAAAATGTTTGTAGCATCCTTCTTTGTAGTGGCAAGAAACTGGAAACTGAATGGATGCCCATCAATTGAAGAATGGATAAATAAATTATGTTATATGAATGCTATGGAATACTATTGGTCTGTAAGAAACGACCAACAGGACGATTTCAGAAAGACCTGGAGAGATTTACATGAACTGATGCTGAGTGAAATGAGCAGAACCAGGAGGTCATTACACATGGCAATAAGACTATACAACGATCACTTCTGATGTACATGGCTCTTTTCAACAATGAGATGATTCAAACCAGTTCCACTTGTTTAGTGATGAAGAGAGCCATCTGTACCCGGAGAGAGACCCACGGGAACAGAGTGTGGAACACAACATAGCAATCTATGTTGTTATTTGTTTGCATTTTGTTTACTTTCTCAGTTTTTCTTTTTCTTCTTTCTTGATCTGATTTTTCTTGTGCAGCAAGATAACTGTGTAAATATGTAAACATATATTGGATCTAACGTGTATTTCAACATATTTAACATGTATTGGACTACCTGCTAGCCAGGGGAGGAGGGGAAAATTTGGAACAAAAGGTTATTCAAGGGTCAATGTTGGAAAAATTACTCATGCATATGCTTTGTAAATAAAAAACTTTAATTTAAAAAAAAGTCAATTAAAGCAAAAAAAAAAAAAAGAGACTGAAGGAATGTTCCCTAGACAAATGATATCACTGGTTCAAAATTTATCCATATAGTTAGATTATCAATTTGATGATTTAGATTTTAAAAGACAATATCTTTATTTTTTTCATTTCAGAGAAAGAAGAGAAGATGTTAGGCTGCCCTTTCATCTATATAGTCCGGAAAGATATAGATGTTTATTCTCGTATCCTTAGGAAACTTTTCAATGAGTCTCATGGCATCTTTGTGGGGCTCCAGAGGATTGAGGAAGAATCAACAGGAAAATCCAGGAAAGCTCAGTAAGTAGCTTGTTGAAGGAAGTATTAACTCATATTTATTTAATTCTTTTTTTCATAATATCCCTTGAAGTAGCTAATATCTATAATACCCATTTTGCAAATGAGAAAAACCTAGTCTCAGGTTTAATTATTTCTCTGAGGTTATACAGTGTCAGAGCTGGGACTGAAAACTAGGCTATTTCACACTAAATCAAGTTCTCTTTCCTTTATGCCGAGTGAAATAACTCCCAACTAATTTTAGGTTTGGATTTTTTTTTTTTTTTTTGGTAATAATAGCTTTTTATTTTTCAAAATATATTCAAATATAATTTTCAATACCCCTGCAAAATCTTGTTTCAAAATTTTTCTTCCTCCTTCCCTACACAGCAAGCAATCCAATATAGATTAAAGATATTCAACTCTTCTAACTATATTTCCACATTTATCATGCTACAAAGAAAAATTAGATCAAAAGGGAGAAAAAAAAAATCAAGCAAGCAAACAACAGAAAAAAGTGAACATACCATGTTGTGATCCATATTCAGTCCCAATAGACCTCTCTGTGAATGCATATGGCCTTCTCCAGCACAAGTCCACTGGAATTAGCCTAAATCATCTCATTGTTGAAAAGAGTCAAGTCTCCTCCCAGTTGATAATCACATAATCTTGTTGTTGCTGTGTATAATGTTCTCTTGGTTCTATTCACTTCACTTAGCATCGGTTCATGTAAAAATCTCCAGACTTTTCCTGAAATCATCCTGCTGATTATTTTTTCTTATAGAACAATAATATTCCATTATATTCATATACCATAACTTTTTCAGCCATTCCTCAACTGATGAGCATCTACTCGGTTTCAGTTCCTTGCCACTACAAAAAGGGCTGCCACAAACATTTTTGCATATGTGAGGCCTTTTTCTTTTTTTATGATGTCTTTGCGATACAGACTCAGTAGAAACACTGTTGGATCAAATGGTGAGCACAGTTTGATAGTCCTTTGGGCATAGTTCCAAATTTCTCTTCCCAACTTATTTTGCAAACTGAACTGGTAAAATGGATAGTAAGATCTCAGGTTTAAGTTTTCCTGGACTTTAAGAAATGTAAATTATTTAAACAAAAGATTATCTTAGGATGCCTTTGAATTATTTGAGCATTACTCCAGGCCATCTTTTTCTAAAAGTTAATTGGCGTTGTATTGGAAGAATGGAAATTTAGTCATAAAATTTAGTCAAAGTATGTTTTTTGGCTATAACTGTCTTAACTAGAGAATGGAAAACTAGGATGCAAGTATTGGCTCTGCAGCTAGCTACCACATGGTAACAATAATGAAGTTGATTCTCTATTAAGCCTTTTATGTACCTTTATATAAAAAAATTGGCAAAAAAAAAAATAATAATAAAATAAATTTAAAAAAAGTTTTGGCTATAGAGATGTACCCTAGCCAGCCTTTTTATAAATACTTTGCATTGTTCTCAGGGGTTGCAACAAAATAGATCACTACTAGAAAATAAACCAAAATTCATCTTTTATTAAATGTGCTGCTATTGCATCATCTATCATATGATCACTCCTGTGGATTTTGAATGAGATTTCCCTCATTCTTTTTTTTTGGAAGGAGGAGTAGTGTTCAGAGAGAGGGAAATAACCTAGAATTGGATTTTATTTATTTATTTTTTTCTTTTTAAACATACATGTCATTTTTCCCCCACTTAATTTTTTTCCCTAATTATATGTAAAGATAGTTTTCAACATTCAATTTTACAAGTTTTTTAAGTTTTATTTTTTCTCTTTTCTCTCCTCTCTTCAAGACATCAAGTAATCTGATATAGGTTATAAATGTACAATCATATTAAACATATTTCCAAATTAGTCGTGTTGTAAAAGAAAAATCAGAACAAAAGGGAAAAAATCATGAGAAAGAAAAAACTGCCAAAAAAGTGAAGTAGTTTGCTTTAGTCTGCAGACTCCATAGTTCTTTTTTTGGATGTGGATTATATTTTCCAACATGAGTCTTCTGACATTGCCTTAGATCATTATATTGAATATGCATATCACTAAAAAAATTTTCTTTTGATAAAACAAATATTTCATAACCAATACTCAAAGTCCTTCTCAGAATATACTTTTTAAGAAGTTAAGCAAAATTGCCTATTAGTGTAATTAAAACTGATAATATATATTACTTTATATTTTGTAGTTTACTATTTAATAATAGGAATTTGGTAACAATATTGTTCATTTTATTTATGATTTTAACCTTTTAATTTTTTTCACTTACAGTTGTTATAACTGCATTTATTCTGGGCTCTACTTTGTTCATACATATACTTTACACAAATCCTTACTGAATGTTTTTTTTTTAGATGTTTTTTAAAATTCTTTCTTTTCTCACCTTTCAAGACAGTAAGATATAGATTATACATGTGCAATCATGCAAAACATTTCCATATTAACTATTTTTATAAAAGAAAACAGACACACACACCTCCCCCCCCAAAAAAAAAAAATGAATAAGGAAGTAAAAAATAGTATGCTTTGATCTGCAGTCAGACTGTCAATTCCTTTTTGGAGGTTAGATAGCATTTTGTTATCATGAATCCTTTGGAATTGTCTTGGATCTTTGTGTTGCTAAAAAGGACTAAGTCTTTATAGTTGATTATCATATAATATTGCTGTTACTTTGTATAATGTTCTTGATCTGCTTGATTCATTTTGCATCAGTTCATGTAAGTCTTCCCAGGTTTTCCTGAAAGCATTCTACCCATCATTTCTTATACTATAATAGTGTTCCATTACAGTCATATATCAGCAGTGTCCCAATTGATGGGTGTTCCCCCAATTTCCAACTGAATGCTTTTTTTTCTTAAAACCTTCTTATTCTTTACAGATTGGTTCGAGTGAGTAAAAACTATCGGTCAGTTATAAGGGCCTGTATGGAAGAAATGCATCAAGTAGCAAGTAAGTTATTTTGTGATAAAATTTGAAAATATTTTTAGACTACTCAGAAGGTTACTTTTGTTATAGCAACTCAGTAGGCTCTAACTTGGAAAAATGTGGCCAAGATGATTGCCCCTAAAAGAAACACTATATATCACAGAAAGTTAGAATGTGGAGTTACAAAAGTATAAACCAAATTTTATTTCTGCAATTTTAAAAAAGTCAGTCAAAAAGCATTTATTAAATAACTACTGCTAGGATATGAGCATACAGAGACAAAACCATGAAACAATACCTACCTTTCAGGACATTATGTTTTATCAGGTGAGACAACATGTGTAGATAGAAACATTTATAAAATAAAGAGAATAAATGCAAACTAGAGATCCTAAATAGCTGCATGTGGACAAGTCAGGAAGCTTGAGAGCCATAGTTTTCCACTGATCTACAATAAAGGGATATAAGATATATTAAAAATATCTATAAGGAAAGCACTTAAGTTAAATGAATCTGTGACTTCATCAGTATAGATATTAATTCCACAAATAATGATATGATCCACATCTGCCCTCTCATCCTGAGAAATTGTTGTCCGTATCTTTCTACAAATCCTTCATAGAGAGATCTACCTAAAGTACTAGACACCTTTCTCTGCATCTCTTAATGTTTTGTGGTACCAGTGAAGACTTGGACTATTTGCTAGACATATGCTGAACCTAATACAGTTGGAAGAAAGGTGCCATAGGTCCATGGTTTTGTCTCATCTTGAAAATGATTTGGGAAGAATATAACTATAAAGTATCAGTAAATGATTCCTGGTTAAATTGAAATCAGTATCTCATCTGTATCACCAACTCTTACTGCATTTATTTTATACATATATGTTTGTGTGTGTGTATACACACACACACACACACACACACACACACACATGTTTTGGAGGCAGGCATGGTTAAGTGAAGTTGGGATTGTGAAGCTGGATTTGAACTCGGGTCCTCCTAACTGCCCCTATTTCATACTCTTATCTCTGGCAGTCATGGACCAGCCTACATTCTCTTCCAGGCATACTTGTTCTTGATTGATTGCTTGGTTGGTATCCTTTGTTCTTGAAGAGGAACAAAATGACATCACTGTGTGAAAGTTGAGTTGTAGTGTGTCCAACTGTAGCTGATCAGACTAATACGAGGATGTAATGCTCTGACACAGGTTGGACCTGAATTGTCCCAATGAACATTTATGGTGGCTTTTAAAATTTTGCTCATCTTGTGTTTCTTCTAAGCTAATTCAATTATGCTTTCCTTATAGAGCACAGCACCCTCCACCATGCTGGGTGGTCCTGTGCCAATGAATCCTATGTCATAAATCATTTCTAAAGTCTTAAGAGAGATCTTGGGTGTCTTTGTATTGCTTTTTCTTACTACTTTGTGAGTGCTTGCCCTATGTGCATTCTCCATAAAATAGTCTTTTTGACAAGCATACATTTGGCATTCAAATAACATGGTCAACTCTCTTCTTAGTGAAGCCAATTCTGGCATGCTACTCATTATTATATTGTGCTATAACTTATTAACTCCCCATTATGTTTCTTTTTTTTGAAAATCAAATTTTATTTTCTTTTTATGGAAACTTGCCTTTTTTTCCTCCCTGTCTTTCCTCTTCCTCTCTTTGAGAAAGCACAAATAAATCCCTATAATAAAGAATTATAATCAAATAAAACAAATTGCCACAAATTTGGCCATGTCAGTTTTTTCTTTTTTTTTTAAGTACTAATCTGCATTCTGAATCCATCAGCTCTCTATCTGGAGATTTAAAAAGCATGTTTTATCATGAATCCTCTAGAGTTAATGGTTGGTCATTGTGTTGATCTTAAGTCTTTCAAAAGTTGTTTTTCTTTACAATATTATTATTGTGTAAATTGTTCTTTTGGTTCTACTCACCTAAGCCTCCAATAGTTCATGGAAAACAATTAAGGTGAGGGAGCTAGATGGTGTAGTGAAAAGAAAGCACCAGCCTGGAGTCAGGAGGACCTGAATTTAAATCCAGCCTCATACACTTAACACTTTTAGTTGTGTTGTCCAGGAAAGTCACTTAATCCCAGTTGCCTTTAAAAAAAGACAGGAAAAAAAAACAGCAATTCAAGTTTCTTTGCAACTATTCCCTTCAACATTTTTTATGGTACAACAGTATTCTATCATATTGATATACCATACTTTGTCCAACCATTCTCCATTTTAATGATCACACCCTCTCTGTTCCCAGTTTTTTACCACTACAAAAAAGAGCTGCAATAACTATTTTTGTACATATGGGTCCTTTTTGTCTTTTTTTTTTTTTTTTAATCTCTTTGGGATATAGACCTAGCAGTAGTAGCAAGGCTAGCTTTATCTTTCCCTTGTTGCCCTTTGAGCAGCCTGAAATTTTCATTCTTCTGAGATAATGGTGTAAAAACAAATAAAAATAATCAAAAGAAGAAATTATAGATTCTTGTAATAGCAGGGTCAGAGAGAAATCCTGTAGTAAGTTTCCTGGGAAAAACAGTAAAATTGCTGCCCATTGAAAATGTTTTTGTTTTTATTAGTTGCTGCTCAAGATCCAGTCTCTGGTCGTCAGTATAGCAGTCAGGTACAGTTGCATTTATATCTATACCACTAACTTTTTAATAATATTTCATTTTTTCCCCAATTACAACATTTATGTTTTGAATTCCAAATTCTATCCCTCCCTTTCTCCCCTTTCCTTGAGATGGCAACAATCTGGTATAGCTTAAATGTATTCAGTCATATAAAACATTTCCATATTAATTGTTTTGTACAAGAAGACAAGAAAGGAAAGAAGGAAGTAAGGAAGAAAAAAAGAAAGAAAGAAAATAAGAAAATGTGCTTCATCATTTCTTATATCACAGTAATATTCCATCATAATTACATACCATAGTTTATTCATCCATTTTCCTTTTGATAGACATCACCTCAATTTCCAATTCTTTGCTTTCAGAAAAGAGCTGCTTAGTGATATTTTTTGTATGTATAGGTCTTTTGATTTTTTTGCTTTTTACCTCTTTTATGATAAAGACCTAGTAGTGGTATTGCTAGATCAAAAGGTTTTCGTGATTTTATGTCTCTTTTGGTCCAAATTGTTCTACAGAATGGTTAAATCAATTGTTATTAGATTCTTAATCAACCAATTAATCAATGGAGATATTCATCCTAAATTTGCTAGATTAATAGAGTTATTACCTGGAATAGAGTATTGGGGTGCTTACCTATGTTGTTGATGTGGCGTTAGCATTTTCACCCATGTTGAGATCTGTTATTTTAATAAAATATCTTAAAAGCTGAGGACTGAAATAGAAGTGTTCTACTTTTTCTTTCTCTAATTATTAGAAAGATTTTAGTTTTCCCTACCTGGAACAAGAAAAATTAATTTGCTGTTTATTTTATTTTAATCATGATCTTGTTTTCCATTCCATGTGTTATACCAAACTCAACAAAGCATTTATTTTCTCATGTATGAGTTATGACATCAGTCATTTTTCTGATCACTTTGTGGTTCAATTCCTGCTCTGCTCTTATTATCACAGAGTGATTTTTCTCAATTCAAGTCAGTTCTTGATTCTTTTCTTAGGTTTCTATTCTTTCTGCAATGGAGTTAATCTGGAACCTTTGTGAAATCCTCTTTATTGAAGTAGCCCCAGGTGAGAATAATTTGCTTTTATAATCTAAAATAAATTTAAAAGCCATTACTCTTCCCCTGCCAATATCTTCCCATTATTTATGTTTTGTAGGATTTCTTGCCTAAATTATTCTTCTCAGCTTTCATTCTTTTCCTCAGTTGAATGTAAATTTCTTCAAGGCAGGGATTTTTGTTTTGGTTTGGTTTTTTGGTCTTTTGGGCCTTGTTTAATTTCTTTCATATAACATCTACTTTGTTGATTTTGTTGGTGAATTTAATCAGAAGTACTTAAATACACAAAGATGTATGATATTTTGCATAGCACTGAATAGAAAGAATAGTAATAGCACAGGTAAGACATTCTAGAAATTGTTATTAGGTAGAGCCTGTCTTTCTGTATCCGATTATAAATTTTCCTTTTCATATTTCTTACAGAATGTTTTCCATTTCCCTCATAACATTCAACCTTATATATATTTGTATCCATGTCTTATCCCTCTTATTCAGTTGTAGACTGGTAGGTTAAGAGGCTGTTGTAAATTTTAGTCTCATATCCCTTGTTCCTAGTATCATGCTCTGTATACAGTAACCACTTAATAAATATATGTTGAATTGATTTCAGGTTGAAGTCCAAAGAATTTTGGAGGTTTTCATATAATTAAGCAGAAAGAAGTGAGATTGTGAGAATTTAATCCTTGGAATCATAATTGCTTGTGATAAATTGTTAAGGGTACTAAGTTGTGGGATCTAGGGTGAAGATAACCATGAAAGTATTTCATTTTGTGGCCAAGACATTAGTCATAGTGGCCCATGTATGTATATTAATGGTCATGGGACTAATTTGATAGCTAAGGATCAGTAAATAGAGGCAGTGGATGTTTAGGTGCCAGTTTCACTTCTGCTTTCTGATTACAGTACTTTTTAAGAAAATACTTACAGTAACTAAAGATATACCATTAATATTAATTAACAATCTCCCATAACCAGTCTCTGTGCCTTAGCTTATTCATCTCTAATGTGAGAAAATGAAAATGGCTACAGAAGAAACTTGAGGATTAATATGTGACTCTAGTCTTTGCTCTCAGCTGGTCCTCTACTCCTTCACCTCCTTGACTGGGTCCGACTGCATGTGTGTGAGATGGATGCTTTGTCAGCAGATGTTCTTGGTAGTGAAAATCCAAACAAACATGAGAACTTCTGGAATTTGGTAAGAACTGAATACAGCTTGGGCATCTCTTCCCAGCATTGGTACCATGGGTTCTTGGGTGGGTCTGCAAGCTAAATGCCATGTCCTGTAGGTAGTTAGTATGATCAATTGAAATCATTGACTGCAAGAATATTTTTCATTCTTTTTCTCCTGTCCCAGAGAAAAATAGCAATAACTCACAGTTAGGATTAGTTTTGAAAGGATTTCCTCACAGCAGCTCTAAGAGGTAGTTTGAATGTTAGCATTTTAGAATGTCTAGAATCTGAAGTGGGAAGGCAAAATAATTTAGAAAAATTTGCATTCCGTTCAAACCTCTCCAATGACCTGAAGTTTTCCAGAATGCATCCAGCTAATTGCAGAAAATATATCTATCCTTTTCTTTGCTTCTCGACTTTCCCTTTCTCTTGTCCTATCTGGGCCACTGGGCAGCAGGAAGACCATCACCACTGGGGGCATCTTTTCCCCCTTGTCTTCCCTTTGTCCCCTTTGTTGGCTCCAGGCTAGACAGAATCTATCTGACTGCCTGCAGGAGGGAATCTTCTCCCTCCTTGCCTTCCTTTCTCTCTGTCCCTGGTTTCCAGCTACTTAGAACCTCTCCAGGCTACTTGACTCATTTCACTTAGATGAGATGAGAGTCATCAACTGTTCTTTTTCTTTTTCTTTTCAAGAGGCAATTGGGATTAAGTGACTTGCCCAGTGTTGCACAGCTAGTAAATGTTTGAGGTCGTATTTGAACTCAGGTCCACCACGCCATTTAACTGCCCCTCACCAATTGTTCGTAATGGTTGAGATAGGCTACCCCTTTCACCTCCCCTTCCCTCCTCCCTACCATGTGCTTTATCATTTCTGTTCTGAGGTCCTACCGGCCTTAACATATGTCCTTCGACCCCCTGATATTATCATTTGATCTTCTAATGCAATCTGAGGAGCCACCTGGGCTTTGTCATTTGTCAACAGCTTTTTTATATTTTGTGTTCGCCAGTTAAGAGTGTGAGCTCCTTAAGAGCAGAGACTTGGCACATCGTAAGGATTTAATATCCTTGAATATTAATAACTTTTTCCATTCCTTTTATAGATAAGGGAACTGAAGCTTTGAGAGATCGTGATTTTTCCTTTGATCACATGACTAGGAAATATTAGAGACATAATGAGAAGAACCTAAATCCAATATTCTTTTCACTATTCCATGGTGTCTTGGAAGGAGCATATTTTTGATATGTAGTTAGTGAAGATCAGCTGAGAGGAATTTTTAGCTAAATTTAGAATGTTGTTACCAAGGAGTTCCCTACCTCTAAGACAGTTCCAAATCCTATTAAGTCCTGCTGCCTAAGGCCTAGGTGGCTATGAACAGTTTTCTGACCACTCTGAATAGTATGGATGTTTTCCAGTGGTCACTGGGGACTCATGCTGAAGTGTGGTACTGGATCTGGAATCAGAGGATCCGTGTTTTAAGTCCCAATTCTGTTGGCATTTTTTTTTGGCATTGGGCAAACCACTTAAGCTCTCTGGGCCTTGATTTCTTTACCTATAAGTGGAGAGAATTGAATGAGACATGATCTCTAAGACATGTTCTTAATTAGATCCCTTTGGCTGTTCCTGTATCTCTCTTGGTTCAGAGAAGCCTTGTCAAAGTAGGGAAGGAGCACATGTTCAGGATGCTAGTTGAGCTTTGGTCTGCTTTATTTGGTTACTGAAAGATAATTAAGAATCAATTCTATTTTAAAAACTAGAATTTGGCAAAGAACTTTGGCAAATTTCTGCTCACAGGATCTTAGGGTGGTTCCTCATCCTGTATTGATTCAGAGAGATTCCTCTGCAGTAAGGGAAGGGAAGAGTCCTTGTTGAACTGGAAAAGTAGATCCTTTGGATTCTTGGAACTAAAAGAATTTATTTAGGGAGAGAGCATCCTCAGCTTGGCACTAGCAGTGGGGACTCTGGCCCTCCTGGCTTCCTATAGATAGAAGGGTATGGAATCTCTTGCAGGCAACCCTCTTCGTGCTGCAGGGCCGCCTTGATGAGGCACGGCAAATGCTGTCCAAAGAAGCCGATGCTAACCCTGCTTCAGCCAGCATGTGCAGAGTCCTGGGGGACCTCATGAGGACAATGCCTATTCTCAGCGTAAGTAGGAATAGCCTCAAAACAGGGCAACATGTTAAGGCAACATCAAGGAACCTAGCAAATAGTGCTCTGGGGAAATTAATTTTTTTAAGATTTTATTTATGTTCTTTTCCACATTGTTTTCATTTCTCAATAATACTCCTTTCTTCTCCTATCCAGTAGAACTCTCTTTCATTAAAGTACAGTAAGGTAAAACAAATTACTACCTTGGCCATGTATCTGACCATAGATGTCTCATTTTTCACTGGTGATCTGCAGAGAAGTAGAAGGAGACCTATGAAGTCTTGATTGGTGATTGCTGTGATCAGAATCCTGAACCTTTTCAGGGTTGTTTTCCTTTACATATTATGCTCATTATCTGAAGGGTTTACATCAAGGGTCCTCAAACTAGGCCCGCGGGCCAGATGCGGCAGCTGAGGAAGATTATCCCGCTCACCCAGGGCTATGAAGTTTCTTTATTTAAAGGCCCACAAAACAAAGTTTTTGTTTTTACTATAGTCCGACCCTCCAACAGTCTGAGGGACAGTGAACTGGCCCCCTAGTTAAAAAGTTTGAGGGCCCCTGGTTATCTGGTTTTGCTTACACTTCATAGAGATCCAATTTTTTCCAAATTCTTCATATTTGTTGTTTCTTGCAACAGTGACATTCTGTTATGTACATGCACCACAGTTTGTTTCACCATTTCCTAGCTTATGGCCATTTGTTTTGTTTCTACTTCTTTAGTACTACAAAAAGTACTGCTATAAATATTTTTGCACATAAAAGATCTTAACCTTTTTTTTTTTTAAACCTATTTTGGATATATTTCTAGAAGTGTTATAACTAGTCCAAAGGAGGGAGGAAGGGGACTTTACATAGTGAGCCCTCTTCCTCTGTAGCCTGGCAACACACAGACATTGACAGAACTGGAACTGAAATGGCAGCACTGGCATGAGGAATGCGAAAGACATCTCCAAGATGGCACCTTTGCTTCTAACCCTCACTTGGAGTCCCTCTGCAAGGTCTGTGGGGAGGGGAACTGGGTAGCCTGTCAACAGACTGATAGCCAATAATTCTTCACCTTCTTTAGTGGTCTGGGAAAGTCTGTGGACACATCTTGAAAATAATGTTTCTGAAAGCATAAAATATATGGGACAACAGAGGAAAACAGTTATTTAAATGTCCTTAAAAACAAGTTCATAACTTGTTTTGGGGAGAGCCATCTGTTTTCAGAGAGAGGACTATGAGGACTGAGGGTGGATCACACAACACAATATTTTCACCTTTTTTGTTTGCTTGCATTTTCTTTTCTTACTCACTTCCTTTTTGACCTGATTTTTCTTGTACAGCGTGATAAATATGGAAATATGTATATAAGAATTATACATATTTAACATATATTGGATTACTTGCTGTGTAGGGGAGAAGGCAGGGGGGAAGGAAGGGAGAAAAATTTGGAACACAAGATTTTGCAAGGGTGCGTGATGAAAACTATCTTTGCATATATTTTGAAAATAAAAAGCTATTATTTCTAAAAACAAGTTCACAGTCCTCTGGTTAAGAACCCTTGCTCTGTCTTGGTTAGGCCACCCTTGCAGTAAAAGTAGAGCTCCTGCCCTGTCAGAGGAGGAGGAGCCATCTCAGGGAAGATATGCCCCTGGTTCTAGGCCAAGAACTCGTCCTAAGGGGAATGGACTGTGTTGAACTCCCCACTCTCTGAGCTGACAGAAAAGCCTCTTCCCTTAGATCATGCTGGGAGATGACAGTGCTTTACTGGAGCAGAAAGAACTTCTCAGTAACTGGTATCATTTCCTGGTGACTCGGCTCCTCTACTCTCACCCCACAGTGAAACCTATTGAACTGCACTTCTATGCCCAGGTAAGTGTGAAGTCATCACCTTAAGAGAGAAAGTTGTGTGCTGAGATCCCTATGCTCTGGAAGAATCAGTTTATTTTTAGTTTAGTTTTATTCTTGTTCTTTTTCTTTATATCACAGTTATTAATTTCCCTTAAAATGAAGAAAAACAAAAGCATCCAAAATAAAAACCTTGTCTTTTTTTTTTTTTTTTTTTAATTTAATAGCCTTTTATTTACAGGTTATATGCATGGGTAACTTTACAGCATTAACAATTGCCAAACCTCTTGTTCCAATTTTTCGCCCCTTACCCCTTCCCTCCTCCCCCAGATGGCAGGATGACCAGTAGATAAAAACCTTGTCTTAACATTCTATATAATATTCTATTCTAATAGAGGCCCACATTTCTACTATGAGAGAGGAGTTGTTTCATTATGTCTTCTGAAGACATTCATTAGTTTTTCTATTACTCAAAAATTCAACTTCATTTTAAGTGATCTTTTCATTTAGTGTTGTAGTAATTGAATATAATTCGCTTGATTCTACTTATTTCATTCTATATCAATTCATTCAAATCTTATTTCTCTGAATTTTTCACATTTATCATTTCTTGCTGCACAATGAATGATGATCCATTAGATTCCGAAACCATGTTCCTCTTTCTCCCTTCCCCCCCCAACTATTCTCTAATCAATGGGCACTCATTTTATTTTATTTATTTTTTTTTTTTTATTTTTATTTTTTTTTTTTTGCTGAGGCAATTAGGGTTAAGTGATTTGTCCAGGGTCACACAGCTAGGAAGTGTTAAGTGTCTGAGGCCATCCAGTTCTTTTCTATCAGAGAGAGTACTGTTAGGGGTGTTTTGACATGCATTGGACCTCTGTTTCTGTTGTCTTTACTGAGGTATATGCTAGGGATAGGATTGCTGGGTGTGGACTATTTAGTTCATCTTCCTGTATAATTCCATCTTGAAATCCAGGTTAGACCATTTCACAGCTCTCTTAACTTACATATGTTATAGGGTAAAGCTAGGGGGTGCAGTGTATGAGCACTGACTTTGGAATTAGGAGCACCTGAGTTCATAACTGTCCTCAGTTACTTACTAGCTGGTTATCCCTGGGCTTATTCCTGTCACTTAACTTATTGCCTGCATTATGATGCCTATCTTTCTACAGCCCCTTCAACATTAATTGTTCTTATCTTTTTTCATTTCTACCCACTTGTGGGGAGTGAGGTGAAACCTCAGAGTTACTTTATGTACTTATTAGTCATTTAGAGCATTTTTTTTTTTGGTGATCTTTAATTTGTACAACTTCTTTTGAAGTATGTTAATATTTTTGATCACTTGAAGAGTGACTCTTGGTGTTATGTCAATTCTCCATATATTTTGGGTATCAGATTTTTAATGGTGATCCTTTGTTGATTTTATTAGAACAAGAGATTTTTAATTTTATATAATCAAAATTTACAATTTTGTCTTTAAATTTTCATTATTCCTTGTTTTATTAAGAATCATTCCCTAGCCATAGTTAAGAAAAGTACCCAATCTTGTTCTCTTCTAATTTTTTTTTTAACCTCTTATATTCAGGTCATACCATAAATATTGGTGTAATCCTAATTTCTGGTAAATTTTCTGACAGTTTTCCTAGCAGTTCTTTTCAAAAAAGACATAGATTCCAAGGTATTTAATTGAGTCCTATTTTGCTAAATCCTATTATCTTTTCCTACAGTTCCCAACTTTGCATCTTCATTTTGCTTTTCCCCTAGAACTGTTAGCTATTTTTGTAATTCAATTCATATTGTGGCCTTTCCACAGTCCAGCCTAGATCTCTTTCTGGGAGGTGATAGTAGTCCAGAACCTCTGGACAACATTTTGATGGCAGCTTTTGAATTTGACATTCATCAAGTCATCAAGGAATGCAGGTAGGAATCTCTGGTTTTCTGTACCTCACTTCTTGCCAGTGTCTCCTTCCTAAGTTGTACCCCTCTGTTTAGGGGTAGGTGATAACTCTCCCTTGAAAAAATGGGTTGTTATCCTGAAAAGCAGAAATAAATGGGGTACCATACATAGGTCCCTAGCTGTTCACATTATATCCAAGAAAGTAGGAAATAACCTCCTAAGGAAGAGCTCACTATGTTGAGATTTAGAATAGCTTCTAAATTATTTATCCTGTCTTCCTTTTTGCATTGACAACTATCTCTACAGCATTGCCTTGAGCAACTGGTGGTTTGTTGCTCACTTGACAGACCTGCTGGATCACTGCAAACTTCTTCATTCTCACAACCTCTAGTAAGTGTGGCAGAGGGTGGTGCTGGGAATGGGCAACTATGATGCTCCTGAGAGAAGGGATTAAGTTTATAAGCAGGGATGGAAGCAGAATCTGACTGAAGGTTAGAACCTATACAGGAGAAAGGTTTTGGTTGCTAATAATCTCATAATGAGTTTTATTTCAGTTTTGGTTCCAATATGCGAGAATTTCTTCTGCTCGAATATGCATCAGGACTCTTTGCTCATCACAGGTAGGAATACTTGGAAAAGATTGACAGTTTTCTGGTGAAATTGGTAAAGGGGTGGCTTGGAATATTTTTCTTAGGCAGCCAGCGAATCACTAGCAACAGGGCTATGAAGTACATTTATCTCAGTTGCTAGTGTCTACCCACTCGCTCTAGATTGCCCCATACCCTTCTCCCTTTGGGGATTTTGTTTTCAGCTTATGGCAGCTTGGTGTGGATTACTTTGACCACTGTCCAGAGCTGGGTAGGGTTTACCTGGAGCTACATATTGAGCGGATTCCCCTAAACACGGAGCAGAAGGCCCTCAAAATACTTCGGATTTGTGAAAGGAGGCAGATGACTGAACAAGGTAAGGTGGGCCCTATTCTTAGACTGCTTTCATTCTGTGATGAAATGGGGGAGCCATTGTAATTTGTCACTCTTTTTTGTATGTCAGACATCAGAGTGGGGATCGGGTCATTGGAGAGCTCCTCACTGTCAGTCTGTACTAGCTAGATTATGGAGAGTGCAGGAGAGTTGGTAATCTACTTAATACTTATGATGACATGCTCACGAGCTAATCAATCAGGGAGCAGGCTTACTAGAAAACATCTTCTACCTCTGTTTAAACAGTCCTTATTTTCATGATTTGTATCTGACTGCCCTAGATGTAACCTCTATAACATGGCCAGAGTCACAAAGACCTAGAGACCAGTTGCATTTCTAACAGATATTTTCTGTGCAATCTAGATCTGGTTAACTGCTGTAGACCTCAGCTTCCTTGAGGAAGTAGTGTGCTATATTTTGAACTAAAATTCTACCTTTGCCCTTTACTACCCATGATCTTGGGCAATCTACATCTGCAAAATGACTGTTTGATTTTGCATTCTTTCTAGCTCTATCTCCAAACAAAATTGGAAAGATCTCCTTCCTGTGTCTTCTTTCAAGTCCCTTTCTTCTCTCCCTTCAAAGGATTTAATCTGAACTGAGATGAATGATAAGAGCTTAAGATACTGTTTTTCCCTTTAATAAGAATCTAGAGTCGGGAATTGTGTGCTCAGGGATGAGCTACGTGGGATTTCAGGCCCTATCCCAGTTGAGACTTTTTGGGGCCTCGGGAGTCCTTCCGTTGCTTTTTAAAATGCAACATTTGGCAGCATAAAAGCAATTTTGCAGGAAATACTGTGAATACTAGGTATTTATGAGCAGACAAATAACTATGTGACACTGAAGATTTTCAATTCTGTCTTTGAAGATTTTGTACTTAGCTGGAGTGAACATGTAGAGCACAATGGGGACAGGCCATGAAGGAGAGAGGAAGTGTATTGGTGGGTGTGCAGCAGATCATCTAGAATCTATTTATCTCTCTTTCCTTTTGAAAAGTTCGAAGCATTTGTAAGATCCTTGCCATGAAAGCTGTTTGCAACAACCGCCTGGGCTCTGCCTTGTCCTGGAGCATCCGAGCCAAAGATGCAGCTTTTGCCACCCTAGTCTCCGATAGGTGGGTCTGGGCAGGATTGTCCTTGTAAACAATTACCTGGAGGGAGGTGCTTCCATTTACCTAGGGTTTAATGGGTGGGAGAATATCTGCTGCCCTCAACTTCATCCTGGATATTTCTCTGTAGGTTCCTAAAGGATTACTGTGAACGGGGCAGTTTCTCAGACTTGGATCTCATTGACAACCTGGGCGCTGCTATGATGCTTAGTGATCGTCTGACTTTCTTAGGTATCTCCCACGGGCTGCTCATTATGCCCAGAAGAGGCTGCAGACCATATCTCTCCTAATGGAGACATGACATCAGTGTCTGTCTGGGCTTGAAAAACCAGGGACAATCCTGCAGGGCTGTAAAACACATTAGGATCTTGGAGTCATCTCCCAGCTCCATGTAGTGGCTTTTTGGGGGAGTAAGGGGAAGACAGGGAAACCAGCTTTTGTTTAGTAGCGGTCATCTTCCTGAATCCAAAGTCCTTTGGGATTTATCATTAATCTGACTTTGCCTCTCTTGGGTTAATAGGAAAATACCGTGAGTTTCACCGGCTATATGGAGAAAAGCGCTTTGCTGATGCTGCCTCCCTGCTGCTATCACTGATGACTTCCCAAATTGCACCTCGATCCTTCTGGATGACGTTACTGACTGATGCCCTTCCTCTACTAGAACAAAAACAGGTATCAGCCCACAATAGCCTTTCCCTTCTGAATTTTGGTACTTAAGATACCACACAAATTTCAATTTGTCAGGTTATAAGCTTCTTGGAGGCAATTCATTTTAAAAATCTCTGCTTTCTAGGACATAACCATAACACAAGATATAGGCTGTTTATTATTTTGTGAACTGATTTGATTGGTAAGGGCATCTTGGCAGCTAAGATGGGCTTAAAGGGTAGGGGGTTCAGGGAGTATGAATTTAAGAACATCAGATTCTATCTACCTAGCTAAGATGTTCTGATTACATCAGTTTAATTTTTGAAAACTGTAGGCTTGACCTAAGCCAGAGGTTAATGGCTAGTCCCTGGTCCAAGAATTCTAACATTACTCCCCCTTCTCCCCTCCCTCAACTCCTTCCTTAGGTCATCTTTTCTGCTGAGCAAACCTATGAGCTGATGCAATGCCTAGAGGACCTGACAATAGGAAGAACAGAGTCCAGAGATCTTGAGGGTCAGAGACTCCAGGTACTTGGGTCCCAGTTAAGGGAGGGAGGCTTGTATTGTGGGTGAGCCAAGGAGCTGTGCCTAACAAGCAATGCTTCTAGGACGATGACATCGAGACGACTAAAGTGGAAATGTTGAGACTTGCTCTTGCACGAAACCTTGCACGGGCGATTGTGAAAGAAGGAACCTTGGAAGGCTCATGAAATGGCCAAAGGAGTTGCCCAGGACCTTTACTTTGTATGGTGATGTTTTTCTAAAAATAAATTTTTTAAACAAATAAAAGGACTTTTCATTATCCGGTCAGGAAAATGATGTGAGCTATGAAGGAAAGATGCAATTTGATTTTCAGATGTTCTAGCATAGAATTCCACTATTTTGGAACACTTTTCCTCCTGTGCATACAGAGTTTATACCTTAAAGCTTCCAAGTGGAGTCAAACCCTACACAAAATGTTTATTTGACATGCAGCAAAACCAGTGCATTGGAGACAGCATGTAAAGTTCAGCTGCAACCTCAACATACAAACAAGTTACATTCATCAGGTTCAGTGCCTTGAAGCTTCTACAATGCCACACAGTTAAACTATCTTTCCTGGCTAGAGCATCATGGCCATGGGGAAAGCTCATGTTCCTTAGTGTGATTTAATTGATTCATTTACATATCTGAAGCAGGGAAACCTGCTTTCTAAATGAGCATAAAGGAGCTAAATTGAGCTTTAATGTTGGCTGGGAAAGAATGGAAGGGATGTAGTTAGCTATCCCTCTGGAGTAGATGTACCATTTATCCTTTCTTTTCACTTTTGCAGAAAGGTAGCTATAAAGCCCTCTTACAGATGGGACCAGTTGGCTGGTAGACGAACTTGGCTCTCGTGAACCTCTCCTTTCATCAGCGTTTTCCTCCAGACCCACCATCTTGCTGTTAGTGCTGACACTCCAAGGAGAGAGGAGAGGCCAGATACCCAGCCACTCATAGTTTGGGACATGGACAAAGCCTAGTGCAATTTGCTTATATTATTACTAATTCTATACATCCAAATATGCTAAAAAATGTTCGTAGAAGCATTCTTCAGAAGCCTGAGTGGCAGGATAGGGAGGCAGTTCTTTATTCTGCACTAAGCAGGGAGAAGAGGTATCATTTCTATACCAGAATTCATTGGCCCAAGCCTAGAACTAACTTATGTTCCCCTACCCCCTGCACTGGGGGAACACTGGTTGCCTTATCTTTCCATGTATTTTCTAGTTAGCTCTCCTGTTGTAATTGTAGCACATAGCCAGCAAACACCTGAAATATATGAGGAAAGACAGTTTTTATCACCCTTGTTACATTTCCTATCAGCTTCCAGCCTATAAATACTGAGGGGATGTGGTTGTGGCGTTCTGACCCAAATACTCCCCTGTGCCAAGGGTCTTTGGTGGTGGTAACAAACCAGGTGTTAATTAGGGACAAAACATCTGGGAAAATCTTTCTCCATAAGAGCTCCCCTCATAGAACTGTAGTGAAGAAACTGATCCAGGCCAGATATTGCTTAGGAGAAGAGGGAACCATCCTCCTTGACAGTTGGCTATACCTTGTCCCTCAGCTATACCATTATTTCAAGTTTTTAAAGTAGAAGGGGAAGAGGGGGAAGTGTTTGGATGAGGAGGGGTCTTTTTCAAGACCAAGAAGGAATGGCCAGTTTAGCACTGCCCAGTTTCCATGTTCCAAAGTAAAACCATAAGCACTGTTGTCAGGCCACAGAAACAAAGCAGGACTGCACCAGGGTGCATTTGTGGTCCTTTCTCTTTCTGGTGTAGCTGGCAGCATCCCTTGTCCTCTTGGCAGAGATCACAGCTGTCCTGATAGGTCATAGGTTCCCCCACTGGTCCACTGGGGGAAACTGGTCCACTTCACCCACCTCTGTGCTGAGCTGATCCCCAAGGGCAAAGGTCAGCTTGTAACGCAACCTTACCTTCTCCTAAGAGAGAGACAGAATAAGTGAATAACATGAGCAACGGTTTCTGGAATCCCTATTTTAATATCATAGTAGGAATATCTAGTGTCCTTTTTCTTAATAGAGGCAGTTAGAAGGGGCCTTAAAACAGTCAAACTTATCTCTCATCTTTAGCTTTCATTGCCTCAGCACTTTAGAAATGGCTCAAACTGGAGCACAAGATTGTCAAATCCTATAGATTAAGGGTTCTTAATTTGGGTTAAGGTTAACTTTTTTGATAAGTACATTTAAATATAGTTGGTTTCCTTTTTAACCCTATTTTATGTATTTAAAAATATCCCAAGGAAGAAAAAGATGAATGAGCATCGCTAGACAGACCTGGTTTTCTTCAACTCACCTTCATTGGGTTAGCCAGCAACATAACCTGAGTTATAGCTGCAGGTGGCTGGATGGGGTTGAATGGAGACAGTTCTATCCCTGAGGGAGGCTGCAGCTTCACTTTCATGGACTAAAAAGTAGAAGAGATCTGTTGACAGGGAGAGAGCTAGCTAGCTAGAGGGGGATGACATCAGTCACACAAAAAGATGAGGGAATCCAGCTACATGATATTCATGTGGAGAAAAGTTAGGACCCAATGTGTTGAAGACAAGTAAATTCTGTCTCCAAATTCTGTCTTCTAGGTGACAGCCCAGGAAACATTCCCTCTTTGAGAAGGGAAGGGAATGGGAAGGAAAAAGGCCCAGGGCTAGCAGCAAATGCCAAAGTACCTTGGGCACTGCTGCCTGAAGTACAATGCTCTTGACAGGCAGTGGAGCTGTATTCAGCATGGATACCACAACCACCAGCACATCAGGCCGCCCAGGTGGGCACTCCTTGGCAAAATGAAAGAGGATGCGGAAGCCATTTTTGTCATAGGCTGTCACTGGGAGTGCACTGCCTACAAAGGAGGGAAAAAGACAGGCAAGTTTGGAGAACACAGGCATCTTGATACCTTGATCTTCCTTAGGAGTGTAGCACCCACAGAAGAAAAGAAACGCCCCAAGTTCTGTTCTCAGGTACCCTCCCTGCCATACTGAGAAAAAAAGTCTTAACCCTTTTCCACCTCAAAACATCTAACCCCCTAGCTGCCAAGATACCTACTTGGTTTGATAGACTCCAAGGGGACATGGACATTGGTCAGGGAGAGTTCATTTCCCTTCAGGGGACTTCCCTGCTGGAATGGCAGTGGTTGGAACAAAGGGCTACCAGGCCCAGGAGGGAAGGAGCCTGGTGGCCCTACTGGAGCGTTGCTGGGGATGATTGAGGAGGTGACCCCAGGGAGGAAGCTGGAGGAGACTGGTTTCACCAAGCCTGATGTCCTGGGCAAGGAGCAGAAGAAAAGTTACAGAAGGTGCCACAACTGCCTAGGTCGCTACTTAAAGAGACTGGCATGATTTTCCCAACTCTTGATATGGTCCCTCCTACCCTTGGTCATTCTCTATTTCTAAGACCTGAGCCAGATCGCCCACATGGAAACTGGCTTCCCTCTATTTCCACACTAGTTTCTTCCCAGGATTCCAAAGACCAGCCCCCAAATCCTCTTCCAATCTTTTCCCCTCTTGTTAAGGAACCTTTTGCCACCACCACTCCACTCCCCCTCCTTTCCCCTGCCCAATTCATTACCCTTTGGTATCTTCCAGAAGCTGGTTGAGAACATCCAACTGGTGCAAGGAACTATCACCCACAGTTGAGCTGAGGTACCCTGGGGCTGGTGGCCCCACCTTTTGGGGTGTAGCCGTGGCCAGTCCCATGGAGAACAAGAATGAGCCTGTGTTGGGGGCAGGGACGCTGGCCTTGGTAGCGGGAGCCGTAAAGGGAGGAGGAGGCAGTGGGGCTGGGGAGCTGTTCAAGGGCTGTGTAGAGGACTGGAGGAAAGGGCTGCCCTGGGAGTTGCAGACAGGAGTCAACAGCTTTGGGCTGAAAAATGCTACATTTGACTGTTTATTGTGCCACAAAATGAAGTGGAACATAGGACCCTTGGGCATTTATGGGACACAATTCTATACCCACTGTGCTCTTCCTTCCCCTGCTGACAGTACTTTATTTTCCTAAATTTCCCCCTTAAACTGGGATATCCCAAAGGGTAGGACCTAACCCCAGATTATACTTAGATTAGGGTTCCAGACTAAACTTTCAGTAGGAGGTGTTTGTTTTCTCTATTTTAGAATCTGGCTATTGAGACAGGACTCTCAGGGGCTCCCCCATCACCTACCCACCTAGGGAATGTTCTCCTCCTACCTGGTATAGGTTCCATTGACTGTTCCCTGTGGACTCTTTGGGAGCAGCATTAGGGGCTGAGTCAGCAAGGCCTAAACACACAGAATAGTTGGAAGTTGGGAAAAAGCCCTGGAAAACTGCCCAGGAGTCTCAAATCCAGCTCCACTCATGGTAAAGTTAAAACCTCATCTCATCCTGAAACCCAACTAAAGGCTATCACCATCAGTCAGGTCTTGAAATAATGAGAACTGCTCTCTGAGCCAAGAACAGCCCCCAGAGCAAGTAGCCTGAACTGGGGGGAAGGCCACTGCGAGTGGAGGATAGGAGAATCAGGAACTAGAGATTATACAACTCCACATCCTCCTAAAACACTCTAAAAGCTGGGTGGTGTGCTAACATGCTTTTTACAATGTCTTCCAGCTAGATCTTTCCTAATGGCTCTGCTAGCTAAATGAAAATGGGTGCAATTCATTGAGTGAGAGAGTTCCTCTTTACTGCACCTAGCATTACTGCACACAGTAGAGCTGTGCTCCCTCAAATATCACCTATAATAACCTAGGTTGACATTGTACTCTCTCCTCAAAGGTTTTACCTAAGCATAATAGCTCTTCATCCAACAGGGACAGAGAGTTGGTCACGCCACTGGTCCCAGAGGTTTCTGCCTGACTAGATGAACAGCTTCTTGGAGGGGGTGGAAGGATAGGGATATCCGAGGAGGGTGGGGCAGGTTGTGGGGCCAGTACCAGGGGTGGGCTGTTAGACATATCCAATTCAGCAAGATCAATCAGAGTGTTGAGGTTACTAGAGGGGTTGGTTCCTGAATGGAGAGGAGAAAAGGGGATAAAGATTATAACAGTTATAATAAAACTCTTAGGGCAACCCAGACCAGTACCAGTGCAGGCCTGCTGAGATAATAGGGAAAAGTAGCAGGAGTGGAGAAGGTAGATTCCAATAAGTCCATTTGTTCTCTATGTCTCAAAGACAAACATTTTTATTCAGTTTTCTCACTTTTTGGGCATCCCCGCTGAATCTGAGTGCTCTCCTGATCCCACACAGCAATTTGTAAATTAAGAGATGGATTTGGATTATGAAATCTAGATAGGGTTGGAGGAAAACAGCCACCAGGATTTTGAGGACCAGAGTTATTTACCTTCTGAGGCAGATATGGCTAGGGAAGCCACCTCACCATTAATGATCTGTCCTTCAATAATTTTTTTATAGGAGTTGATAACCCGTGAAAGATTGTCACTGGCTTGGAGGATATCTCCTGGAGCAGAGAAGAAAATACCACTGAGTTAATAACTGCCCCACTATGAACACCCAAAGTCTTGGGGTTCTCTGTCAACCAAAACTTCTCCCTTTTCTCACTCACCTAAGCTGCTATCATTGTCTTCTGTCTCACTGGCCAATTTGAACAATGTTCTCCTCTTGGTTTCACATTGATCATATAACTCCTGGGAGAGACCAAGTCAATAAAGAATCTATAGCTAGAAAGAACCTTAAAAATTTAGTTCATTCCCCCTTTCTTTTAGAGATGGGGAAATTAAGATTCAGAAAAGTAATTTTTCCAAAGTTACACAGCTGCTAGTTAATAACTGAAGCAGAACTAGGACCCATTTCTTTTAATTTCCAGACTAGTGTAACTCCTATTGAACTACCTACATACCGTTACTAAGCTTTGGTACTAAAAAAAATTGTATATGAATGCATTATACTGCTCAAGAGTCACTGGCTCCTTGACCAAGATTTGTTCTAGATTTAAAAGGGACCAAGACTTCAATTTAAGCATAAGATTCATCAAACACATCCCCTGGATTAGCTAACCTAGTCTTTTGCCTTCAATTAAAAACGTCCCATGTTTTTAGTTTTGCTAAGGATGATTACCTTCATGAGTTCTTTATCTGCCTCTGATGAGTCCTCCTTACTATAATGAACCAGCATCTCATTGAGAAGTTTTACATTATTGTTGACTTCCTCTAGAGTATGGAGTCGTTTGGTCACTTTCTGAATCCTAGCTTCATCCTAAATCAAGAAAAAGATGGAGAGAAAGATTTTGTCAGAAACTCCAGTCACCGTGACTTAATTTTTTTTTTAAAATTTTTATATTTTGCTTTTACAACACCTCCATTCACTCCCAGAAAAGCCATGTTATAATAAATTAAAAAAAAAAAAGATAAATAAAACTAACATATCACCCAAGTGCTATTATTAATATATAGTATTCTGCAACCACAGACTCCCCCATCTCTGCAGAGGAGAGAGAGATGGAATCTAATTTTTCTTCTTTGAGGCCAAAATTCATTATAATTTCACAGCATTCAGTTTTAAGGTTTTTTGTTGTTCTATCCATTTACAATGCTGCAAAATGCAAATAAATGCAATTCAAGTTTTACCTCACACCTCTAAAATTGGCAAAAAGGACAAAGGAAGACAATGTTGAAGGTGTTGTGAAAAGGCAGGCTCACTATAAACAAACAGTAATATAAAAATAATAAAAACTTAATTATCAAAAGAAAAAAAAGATAAACACATTGATACACTGTTTGTGGAAGTATGAACATTCTGTAAAGTAATTTGGATTTATGTTGAGAAATTAACTATTGTCCCCATCCTTTGATCTGAGTTCACATTGCTAGGCATATGCCCCAAGGAGATCAATGATAAAAACAAAGTTACCAAAATATTTATAACAGCACTTTTTGTAGGGCAAAAAAACTCCAAAAAACAAAGGAGATGACTGCTGACTGGAACACTGCTAAACAAATTACATTCATGTAAAAAAAAATTACAATTCTATAAGAAACAATAAATTGAGAAAATTATAGGAACTGGATACACAGGAACTAATGCAAACTCAACAGAAAATTATAGATGATGACTGCAACAATGTAAACTAAAAAAAAGCACAAAGATCTTCAATGCAGGAATCTCCCTACCTTCCAGAATTTCATTAAGGGTTCCATTGTAAACCCAAGGACACCCATTACAGTAGGAAAAAGCTCTTCAGCCTTTGCCCTCTTCTTGGACAGTGGAGAAAAAGAATTTTACTTCTAAAGGGCGTTTTTATGTTTGAATTTGGGTATCTGACTTACTTCCACCCTGTTCAGATGCAAGGTTGTTAATTCTAGTCAACATAGATCTCCCTCAAGACCATGATAATAATCACATAGTGAGAAGCTGGTGTCAAAAATGAACAAGTGAAACATAATGTTGAGAAGGAAAGAGATTGTTACTTAATGATCAATGGGTACCCTCTCCCACTGCTATCAAAGCATCAGGGTGTGCTCACCTCTTTCACCATGGATTTGATCAATTTGTTGGCTTCCTGGAGGTCATCTGGGTTTTTGCTTTTCAACAACTTGGCTAAGAGCTGAAAGAAGAGGACATCAAAGATGAGATTACCATGAAAGTGATGTTCAATGTTGCTATAGAATGACTAGTACTTCATTTCCTATTGCTTAACTCTTGACTGTGGATTGTCAGGATTCCCATGTTCGGACTGTACCTTACCTTGGATTTCTCCTCATCATCAAAAACAGGATTCTTAGGACGAGGTGGTGGAGAGGGGATAAGTGTCCGGTCCATAGGAATCAGTGGGTCTGACTGCACAATCCCTGAAATAAGAGCCAGGATTAAGGGTGTTTACTGATACCAAAAAAAAAGTTTCCTTCTTTTCTCTCCCTCATTAAAAGTGTGAATGCTATCCCTGAGAATTAGATCAACAAAAAAGGAAATGATACAGTATACCTTGGTGGAACTGAAGACAACTACTTCAATAAACTAAATTCTTTAAAGTAATTATAATAACTCACTCTTAAATAGTACTTTAACAGTTATGAAAAACTTTTCTCAAAAAAAGCCAGGTGAGGTCTTATTTCCCTTTACTTACATATGATGTAACTGATCAGGATTAGATCCATAAAGTGTCAGCAATGGGGATCTAACCCAGTTTCCTAACTTCAAGAGCTGTGTTCTTTCCTACATCCCCCTGCAGTGCCCATTACCTCTTGAAGAAGATATAAGGGAGTCTCAAGGCAAAGGATCTAAATGATATTCTAAGCCCCTTCCCTATGTTGAGACTTAATTTGCTACTACCTGTTCTGGAAGGAGAGGGAAAGTAAATGCAATGAGACACTTACCCTGTCTCTTAAGCATCTGGTAAGCATCCTTGATTTTGGACTCCTCTGGTAGGGCCATTGTCCAGCTGTACAGCAGCTCAATGACTTTGGCTTTCACTTTCTCAGAAATCCTGTCCCCCAAGTACTGAGAGTAAAAATGAGACAGAAAAATCTAGTAACTGCAATCTGAAGGCAGGAAAAGTGGTAAAGCTCTCTTTACTGTAATTAACTGGTTGCTATTTATCTCTAGTCCTCAAGCTTACTAAAAGACAGCCGGTTTTAAAGATTATGTGTGAGAGAAAGAGGAGGAGGGATAAGAGAGGAAACTACCTGTGGCATATCTGTATCAATCTGGGATACAGCCTGTGGTTAGGCAGGGGCCGGGAGTTCTTGTCACTGCATTTCCATGCATAATCTGCCAGAAACACAACTACATTTTATCTTGAAGGAGTTAAAGGGAATTTCTTTAATAAGAGATAATGGGTCCCAATGGCTCCTTATGGCAGTGTCCAGAGCTAAGTGACACTGACTCAACAAGACCTACCCCAGACAGCCATCATGTTAAGGCAAATACCCACTCAGGATTATTATTGAGTAACAACTGATGCCTGCCAAACCCCCAAGAATCTAGAGGTACCAGGTCTGTTAATCAGAACACTTATCCTCTCATGCACTTTTTAATCTTCAATTGAAATTTATCAGAAAAAAATTGTTTCTAGGCTATACAAAGTGTTTATTCTCAACCAGAAGAAAATAGAGAAATCTCGTTTCATGGAAGAGATATTGGTTGTTTAGGCAAAGCTGATGAAGCAGGGGATAGGGAAAGTACACAAAGGATGTTACTAAGAGGTAAGAGAACCAACTGCTAACTGACCTTGGGAGAGACGACTTTGATTAACTCATTCAAAAAACGGAACTTCCCCACTTCATTATGAAACCTCCTCCCGCAGTTCTTCATACATGCTTCCAGCACCTGTGGCCAGGTGAGAGATAGGTGTGAATAGGGACCGGGGGAAGCATAGCTAGAAAAAAGTTTGTGTACAAAAAATTGGGGGTTTTTAGTAGATTGCTAACTCTCTATACAACTCAACAGTGTGACAAAACATCCAAAAAACCCAATATGATAAAAAGTGACATTTAGGGAGTAAAAAGTCTTGTTGACTTCCTTTGTAGTATAATCAAGATAAAGTAGTATCCTGAGAGAAGTGACATTCCCATTAGATTCTACAAACCACAACACCCATGTTGAGTTTTGTACACATATTATGACTGACATCCACAAACTGGAATATGTTGAATATAAGAATAATAGGATGAAGGGATTAAAAACCATGAAGTCACATGAGAAACAGATTTAACTTAAGAAAAATTTAATAAGTACCTACTATATGCAAAACACTGTACAAGATGATAGGGAGAAAGAGACAAAATTGAAGTGAATCTGGGAGATGGGTCTTTGGGAGAAACAGTACCTGAGCTAAGCCTTGAAAAAAGAGAGGAAATAAGACAATGAGAACTGAGGAGGAAGTAAATTCCAGATGTGAAGACAAGAACTGGGAGGCTGAGTTTGGGGAATAGCCAATTTGTTGGAATGTAGAGGAAATGATGGGGCCTATGAAATGTGTAGAAAATTAGATGGAAATCAGATTGTGGAAGACTTCAAATGTCAGGCTGAATAGCTGATATTTTATCACAGAAATAACAAATGTCCCTGAAAATTTGTGAGTGGCAAAGAGATATGAAGGGATCAGTTGGAACTAGAGATATTCAGCCTAGAGTGAAGATCTAAAAGAAACAGAATGTCTATCTTTGAGAACAGTGCCTTGCACAAAACAGGTGCTTAAATACTGTTTAGCCTCAGAAGGCAGAACTAGAATCATTGTATGGCAGCTGCAGAGAGGAGTATTTGGATTTGTTGAATGGGCTGTCATGGCAGACAAAGACCCTTCTTCCCTGAAGATCTTCAAATGAGGTTGGATGACCCCTCATTGGGGATGCTGTCAAAGGAATTATTGTTGAAGTAAAGACTGGACTAAATGATCTGAATAACAGCACCTATGTCCCAAGGTTATGGGGACCAAGTGAGATATTATAAAACAGTTAGTACAGTGCATAGCATATAGTAGGTACTATATAAATCTTAACTGTTACTGTTAATATTATGCCTTCAATTCTCAAGATTCTGTAATTCCATGGTCCTTAAAAGGGCTATATAAAGCCTCTTGTGGTAAGACAGTTGGAAAAATCCAAGCCTAGATCAATGTGGTTCAATAAGCATTTATTATGTACTAGACCAAGGATGCAAAGAAAAAAAAGCAAAACAAAACATTTCTGCCACCAAGGAGATTATAGTCTTCAGGATATATTTTTCTTTTTCTTTTTTTTTTTAATTTTATTTTTAAAATAATAGCTTTTTATTTTCAAAATATATGCAAAGATAGTTTTCAACATTCATCCTTGCAAAACCTTGTGTTCCAAATTTTTTCTCTCTTTTTTCCTCCCACTCCCTTCCCTAGACAGTAATTCAATAAATGTTAAACATGTGCAATTCTTCTATACAAATATCCACAATTATCATGCTACACAAGAAAAAGGATATACTTTTCTACTTCAGTTTAATGGATTATAATGATTGACAGCAACAAATTTTCTCCATAAAAAAGCAAGTTTTCAGGTCCTAAATTCTGGGAACCCCCATGGTTCCTTCCATACGATTAAATAAGCATAGATAAAAATAAATGCTCACCCTTGTCATTCTATTCTACTAAATGAAAAGTCCTCACTCTAGAGAACTTGGGGTTTCAGAAAAGAAATGCTACTTACTGTTAAGGCTTGGACTGCTTCCCATTCTTGTGGGGATTGGATTTTGTGGGCCAGAAGCCGGACAGCAATCTGAGGACTGAAAAACATAAGCAACCCACAATGCCAATCACAATTAAACCATGAATTCCTAGCTAGCTTTCCTAAATCAAAGCCTTTGATTTCCTTAAGTGGAAGATATAGTTCTCACCTACCCATGGTATCCTCCACAGCTTTGACACTCACCCTTCAAGTTCCTTGTTGATCTGATCGCAGAAGCCAATGATATATTCCCAGTCCTCCTGGCGGTTGGATGGATTGGTGGCTTTATCTTTGTACAAAAAGGGAGAACAGGAAAAATTTTATGATGGATACAGAGGCAGAAGAAAAGACTGTAGGTAGGTGAGACTCCATCTCTGGCTGTTATATTTCTAACAATATATATAAGCATAATTTCATCAGGTCAGACAAATCAATTAGTGATGTTATTCTGAACACTACATGCACTGATTTTTTCTGATAGGTGCACTGGAGAGTTGTAAAGGAAAAACAAAATTATCTTTGCCTCCAAGATATTTATTGTCTAATAGAAAAAAGTGACAAACACTTGTCTAAAATATAAATGGTTAAAACACAAACATATATACACCATAAACGCAAATGTACAAACTAAAGATGAAGATCTGAAAATACAGCTATGGAGTTATATAAAATACAAAGTCAAAATGTTATATATACAGATGCAAAGGGAGACAGGAATTGATAACGGAAGGTATTTACTAAAGCCAGTAAACTTCAACAACAATTTAATCTTTTAAAAGACTCATCAAAAATCAACCATCTCAAGAGACTGCTAGAAAATGGGATAAAGAGGGAGGGAATCAAAGAAGCTCTGAAGTGGGTTTTCCCTAAAGTATCACCTATAGAGCAGCATATTATGGTGGAATGGATAGAGAACATGGGGGCTGATGGCAGAATACAAATCCCATTTCTGACATTTCACTTCAACATTTATTTGTTCATCTCAAGCCAGGCACTGTCCAAGGTACTTGTACCAAAAAGGTAAAACAGAATCTACCTTCTCAGAGTAGCAGGGAAACTGCCTATTGGTGTCACCTTTGTAAATCACAAGACCACAGATTTAGAACTAAAGAGACCTCAGAAGTCACTGGATCCAACCTCCTCATTTTACAGATGAATAAACTAAGGACCAAAGAATAATTTAAGCAATTTGCACAAGGTCTCAAAGCTATAAAGTGTCTGGGGTGGCATTCAAATTCAGGACTCCCTGATTCCAGGCCCAATCCTCTATCCAGTCTGTAGTCATACTGCTTGACAGATTAATTACTCTATGCCTAAGTTTCCTTTTCTGTAAAAAGGGAAAATAATAGTTCCTATCTCAGAGAAGAAGCATTGTGAAATATCTATGAGTTAACCTTAGTGCTTTATAGGAACATATTAAAGTCAAGTCCCTGTCATAGAGGTCAACAATGTTGAGTGACGTCAAGCCCCTAAATAAGCAATTCCCATAATCTCTATCTTGATTTCTCCTTTTCCTGTTACCCTGAATGTGATGACTCCAATAACAACGCAGCACCCAGCTGAGAGATTTTGTTAAATATTTTCAAAACTTCTAAAATGAAATAAAATCTTGATTCTGCCTGAAAGCACTCCAAAGTTAAATGTGGAATCTAAGGTTTGGAAAGTAAATAGTCTGTAGAGGAATAGTCTTTGAATGCATCTTGCTTTTCTCATGTAAGATTTCTACAGGTGCTGAGAACAGAAGCATGAGACTGTGGGAGAGATTGCAAAATCTCAATTGAACGTTTTTTAACCTCCAAAATTGATTTCTTTATTTCCTTTCTCTGCTCCCCCACTCTAAATATTCTTTGTTTTGATTACCAAACTCTAACTGGGATTCCTAATTCTTGGTTTAGGAAAAACTATAGTTCTGGGATATTTCTAGTCACTAGACAAGAAATTTTACTTTACCCCCAATTTTAACATCCTGTCTAGTAACAGTCTTTCTCTTAAGTCACTAGGGCAAAATCCTGATGGCACAGGCTGATATTTTTAAATAAACTGAAAATAACTGCTTAGTCCTCTACACTGGGGGGGGGGGGGGGGAGAAGACCAGCAGGATTTTCAAAAATCAATGGGGAAGTGAAATTAACTTTCTAAATTTTAAATTGCCTGGAAAAAAACAAAAACAAAGAATCCCAGAACTAAAATGGACATTGATCTTTTACAACCAATAAGCAAGTGACTAGAATTTATTTTCCAAAGTGATTTGCTGATGGCTAATCTGTACAGTAACCCTGAGTTTCTCCTAGAGGTTGTTTGATACCATTAACTTGGCTGGGCTGAATAATCCTTTTCAGCTAAGATGTTCAAAGTTTTCCTCACATGACAAAAACATTTAAGATCATTATATGATATACTTGAGGAGCCACTGAAACCATTACTACCACTTCTTAAACAGAGAAAGGCAGTCCTGCTTGCAACATATTCAAAATACTCCAAGAGGATCTATGACCATACTGATGTGGATATCACTCTAAGGACACAGATCATTACCATTCTTACCCATTCACTTTCAATAACTCTTGCCCATGTCATCTAACATGCCTGCTACAAAGAGTTCTTCCAATATGCAAATTATGGAATACTACAGTCTGAAGAATTAACTATAAGTAACACTTAGCGGGCAATGGGAAGGCACATGGGGAGTGTGGGCAAATTACAACACAAAATGAATAAGAAATGACAAAGAAAAACCAGAGATAAAAATGTTAAAGAAACATAAGATCAGAAAAGATGACAAGCTGGTCATAGAATGAAAGCAAGGGATAACTTCCATGCTCCACTGATAAACTCTTGATGTCAGGATCAGACACAAAGTACACAGTAAATTTTAAATTAGAACGATTCTTAGACCATCATCATAAGTAACAAACATGGGGAAGCTAGGTGGTGTGGTGGATAGAGCACCAGCCCTTAAGTCAGGAGGACCTAAGTTCAAATCTGGTCTCAGACACTTAACACTTCCTAGCTGTGTGACCCTGGGCAAGTCACTTAACCCCAACTGCCTCAGCATAAAAAAAAAAAAAGTAATAGACATTTACTAAATATCTGCAGATGAAGCAGTATTTTCCTAACTTTGGAAAACTGTCAGATTTTTGCTTCCAATAAGACTCACTTAAATTAAAAATAACTGTGGGCCCACCTTCCTCACTACTACCAACAACTGCTGACCAACTGCCACCATCAGGCTGCTAAGCACAAGAGCTTTGGCATTGGCAACTCAGATCATCAGATTTGCTTCCAGATTAATGCTCACAGGGTATGGAGAAGGATTAAGCCATCTCCACCAACTGCCCCTCACAGTATAAACAAACCAACCTAGATGAGGCAAGGGAGTACCCTGAAGTAAAGGATGCAACAGGTGCCAAGCAAGTTAAATCACTACAGCCATGTCCTCTCCTCAGATGCTGATGGAGACAATGAAGGATCCTGAAGCCTGGCAATGCTTCCAGCTCATTGCCTTCAGCCATCATCCTGGGAACAGCCCCTGTGGTAATGCAGCCTGGAAAAATGGTCCTGAAGACCCACAAAAGAAAATTCTTGTTACTTAAGTCTTTGGCACTGTCAAATATTTCACTATCGGAAACTGATATAATTTTATCGGTGGAAACAATATTTAAAAAGTATTACCATCTGCTTTGTCAATACACTCTCTAAAGTCTATGAGATCTTTCCATGTGACTTGCCGATGAAACTTTTTACATATTGTCTCCATTAGAATGTGAGCTCCCTGAGAGCAGGAAATATTTCATTTTTCTATGTGCATTCCCAGCACTTGGCACAGTGCTTTGCACACAAAAGGTCCTCATTATTAATCATTCATAGAATAGTTCCCCAAAGGACATTTAAAGAAAATGAACCCATACTGCACCGTGTTTCCTGTGGTTCAACCTGTTTTCAGATTTATAAACTTCATGTTCCAGCCAAACAGGCTTACTTGGCTTAGCCTCTGAATCACAAATTGCTTTCTAAGCACAACTTAAGTGCCTATATGAAGCAGTGATCCTTTTCTCCCAATTGTTTGTGCCCTCCTCACTTAAAATCACTTCAAATTTACTTTTTACATACTTATTCATCTGTACATGTGTTGTTTCTCCCCAAAAAATTTATGTTTCCTGACCTGAGAAGGACTATTTTGAATCTTTGTCTGCATCTCCAACACATAGCACATAGTGTCTAGCATTTAGCAGGTATGTAATAAATTCTTGTTAAATTAAGATATGTTAATGTAATTGAATATTATGACACAAAAACAGAAAATATGAAATAGACAAGGAAATATGTAATGGCCTAAATCAGGGGAAACAAAGCAAAAGCAGCTAAACAAGAATTGTACATAGAAGGATTACAATTAAGGTCAAAAGTAGAACTTAAGGCAAGTCTGGATGAAGGCGGAAAACAAAAGTATTTTTTCTGCCTAATTCCTCTGGTCCTGACTTGATAAAAGTTAAGAGTTTTATGTGAGAGTTTATCCACTATTTTGTATGTTTGTTTTTGTTGATGGCTATTGTTTATGATAAGATTTTTAAAAATTATCAACCTCTCTTGCATTTCACATCTGCTACATGCCTATACATATCACAAAATTTTGTCTTTTTCTCCAATGATCCAAGATTGAATCATTTAAATCAATTTAAGTCATTCTGAGATCCTCTTTCCTTTTTTCCCCTTCCTCACAAACACACTGTTCCTTTAACCAAGCTCATACCAGCTCTGTTCTGCAGCTCCCTTCTCTTCTGTTTATTTCTCTGACTCATAGATTCCATCTATTTTCAGTTCTCTTCTCAAAGCTTCATTTTCTTCTGTATATGAATTTAGACATTTTCTATGATCATTTTCTGTTTAATTACATCAACTTTGATGGTCTTTGGGGCCTCTGTCACACAATAAATAGCTTAAAGGACAAATTTATAAGAGCATAGTAGTTATAGAAAGAGCAGTATTTGCTATTGTCTACCTACGATCTAATATTTAGGGACAGTCCAAAAGTTACAAGCTCATTTTCTGCTCAAACTGAAAAGGGAACCCCAACACTGAAAATCCTTAAAAGAGAAAACCTCCTCCAATTCTGCCTCAGTGAGGGGACTCCACCCAAAGCACAGTTTCATCTTTGTTATATGGGTGGGGTCAGCTCAGTCCCAAGACCCATTGAATTCAATTCAAATTCTAGCCCTAGCTGAAACCCAGCGAGGAGCCAACCTGGGCCTCCAGCCACAAGCCCCCTTCAGCTTGTAGCCAAAGTCCCCTGTTATAAAAGAACCAAACTAAAACCCTTTCTTTGCAGAGGTTCCAAACATGCCAGCCATGCCACGCTTGACACCCCAAGGAGCTTCTGCTCACTGGAATACTGTTTCCAGTGCCCTCTTCTCTTTATCCATACCTATTTCCTTAACTAGACTTTAACCTTACCTCCAATCCCCATAATAAATCTCTTTTATCAGTCTAGGTTTTCGGGTCTGTAAATTCCCTTACAGACAACTGCACGGCCAGAAAGGGAATCCTCAAAACTCCCTACCCTTGTGCCACCTCTAGACCTCATTTAACTCCCTGACCACCAGAAACCCTAATTTCATTTGGGTACCCCAGATCTAAACCTCATCCAAACTGCTCAGGATGATACATGACAAATGATTTAGAACTAAGCAAAGACAAAGATACAAATTGTGTATACAAAGTATTGTAGAGTATAAATTCCTTCAGTACAATGAACTTTAAAATCCTCTGTGAAAAATATCAATACATACCTGCTAGCTAGGGGAGGAGGTGGGGGGAAGGAGGGGAAAATTTATAACAAAAGGTTATGCAAGGGTCAATAATGGAAAAATTACCATGCATATGCTTTGTAAATAAAAAGCTTTAATAAAAAATACCAATACATATGAAATGATTAGCATACAAAAAATTATATGGTAAGGAAATTCAATGCATTATCCTCTCATAAAATAAAAATCCTTTCTGATTTCTAATTTCTATTTGTAGTACTACCACAGTTCTAGTCCCCCCAGTTTGAAATTTGAGTTGTCACTGCCTCTTCCCTTTTCCTTTATACTTATATCCATTCCAAACACTGGAGTAGGCTTGAACAAGCGATACTACTAGGAAGGTGAGAAGAGCAGAATATGGAAACAATGAGAAATATTAGGGAGAGGAGAGTCACATTATAGTTTTGATAGACATCAAGGGGAACAAACATTTAAGACAGTAAAAAAAAATAAAGGAACATAGGTTTCTGAGCAAAAGAGTGAAATGATTTGAAAAATCAGTGTGCAGGTTGAGATGGGGAATGGAATAACTATTAGGCAAATTTGGCTGAAATGTAGAGCATGTAAAGGGGTAGGAGGGAAGAGAGGTAATAAGGAATAGAAAGTCAAGTGAGAGAGTACTAGACTAGAAGCTTTCAACCTCAAGTAGTTTCATTTTATGGGATAGGAAATATGGGCAACTGAAGATTTTTAAGTAGGTTGATAGCACAGAGATAATAGAGGCCTGGTTACTGTGAAGAGGATGTATTCATATTAATTACAGCTCTCCCTCCCCAGGAAGCAATAGTGTATCTAGGCAGGAAGCTCAAGAATATCAAGAATAATCCTGCATCATTATTATAGATTTGTAAATCATTTTACTTCTCAGTTTGACAACAAACATTTAAGCATCTATCATCACCTAGTATAATGCTTGGCACATATGGTTTGATTAAGTACTTGTTGAACTGCAAAAGATTGTGACCGGAAACTAGGCAAACACAAAGGAACTTGTGATCACACTGGTTTGGATGTTCCTTTTTATGTTTTATTTCACTTCACAACTCATCTATACCTATCCATCTCATGATTATTATGTCTTCCCTTAAGTTTTGATACAGGGGGTCATAATTTGACACTTTCTTTGCTTTTTCCTGACAGTTCAAAGACAGTAGTGGAATTTTCAGTCCATCTGTCATCTCTCATCCTTGACACATGATCAGTCTATCTTATCACACGTTCCTTTATAAAACTTTTGATTTCTATTTGAGGCTCCTCATTGTTCATATACTGCAGGCTATGCATACTCACATATTTTCTTCACTGTCCTTTGTGATAATTTAAATTATTTGGAGACTATTGTGTTCTTTCAGTTATATAACATGGATAGAAGATTGATATTAAAAAGATGAGCCTTTATTTCCTGAAGAAGTCTGGGGTCATTAAAGGAGTACTACAATTTCATAAAGGCAACCCAGATCATTTTCTTCCTTCTATTTAACACAGTGAGCATATTTGCACTGTCTTAGAAACAAATAGAAATGGACAAGGTCAACAGGTTGGTCTCAACTGCACATCATAATATGAACAAGAGATTCTTTATTCCTTGGTCTTTCTTTTGTGGATGGTCAGGGGAAACTCTTTTGAATGATGACAGCTTTTCTAGGAGGCTCTGAAATATCCCAGGACTTGATACAACCAGTGTGTGTTCACAGGAACATCTATGAAGGACCTTAACACTTAAGGGAATCCCTCTCCAACTACTGGACATTTAGATTCCATAGTCTTTAGTGATCACGCACCTTTCTATTTTATTTCTCTTTTTATGTTGAAGAACAATGTATCCCTGAACAGTTATTTCTATTGTTATAGCAATAAACACTAAACACAGCATGACTGACATTTTTCAGTTAATTAAGAAATGGTAAAGATGTGTGTGGGCCTCTAGAAAATATTGCCAGCAAAAGTCTGATTGCTCCACACCAATAACCTTATCAAGGATGCTTTTGATCCTTGAAAGAAAGGCCACATGTCAGAAATTGATAATGTTCTCCAGGCCCCCCACTTTTTCTTTTCCCCATAGTAAAATCCAAGACTTTACTGATTTCTATCTTCCTCTCCTTTAGACAACTGGTAAATAAACCCTTAATGACTTCACAATTGGACTGCCTCCAAAATGAAAGTCTTCTCTACATATACTTGGTCCACTTTTGCTTGTTTTTCCAAATTTTTCTCTGTAAGATCATAGCGACCTTTTTATTAAGCATGTCTGAATCTACGCTGCTGTTGTATTAGGTATAGTGGCTCTACTGTCCTTGATGGTTATAAAAATCTTGGCAGATCTTTTTTCAGCTGGAAAAGAGGGAAGGAATGAAAGAAAAAAGGAAGGGAAGAAGAAAGGAAGGAATGGAGAGAGGGAGGAAAAGAAAGAAAAGAAGGAGCCCTTGCTTTCAAAGTTTACATTCTACTGGAATATTCTTTTCTCAAAGATCAAGTTTCTTTTTTGGATCCCAGTTTTCTAGTCCTTTAATCAGATCCTATATTTTAAATGAATATCTATGGAGGCTCCCATCTTCTGGCTATATCAAACACAAATGTTTCAGCTCAGCTCTGAAGACAGCAGATGGCTTTAAAAATGCCTCATCAGCATCCCACAGAGCAAAACCAAGCTTCTTAAGAGAACAGTCCCACCTATGAAGAAGGCTTTACTATCAGCCAACAGACAGCATCAGGTTTGCAAATGCAAATTTGCAGCAAATTTCTGCAGCTTTCTTTTCATTCAAGACAAAGCCACTAGTTTACAGAAGTCATACCTTAGCATCAGAAGGTGAGATGTAGACCTAGGTCCCCAGAGTGCAGTACTCTGGTCTTTTCAATATACTATATTATCCAAATAACATATGTAAATGTTCTTTTCCCCATGAATTATTTGAATAATTGCCTAAATTTTCCACTTCAACTTACAGATTTATACACTAGCCCTGGTGTGCCTTAAAAAGACAGTAACTGGTTGCTTTCTATAGTAAAATATTTCTTTTGTAAAATCATCTTTTCAGATCTAAGACAAGATATTCACAATATGTAATTCTATTATATTCAAACAAATCTTCTAAATAGTTAAAAGACTTTAGTAAATGTTTTTTAGCTGACTGCTTTTAAAATAAAGGATATTTTAAGAAATCCCAAGATGCTATCATCATTTCTTTAAATAGTTACACTTAACCATGAAGAATGAAATAGTGATAAGACAATGAAACTCAATATATGGATTCTCTATCCTCTTTACTATTTGATAAATATTTGTCTAATTTGGTACTCACTTTTCCAGGAATAAATAATTTATTTTCTTTTTTAAAAACTTCTTAAAATTAATGATGACAACCTGGAGCAAGCTGAATCCCCTCCCAAAAAAAAAAAAAAAGAGAGAGAGAGAGAGCTCTTTTAAGGCAGAGCTAATATTTAAATCATTTTTCTATAGCAGAGTTTGTCCTTATGACCAACCTACCCAATCTCTCTGCTTGAACTCAACACTTCAAAAGACAGAACTAGAACCACCAGTTTATACTTACTAAATCCTTCAGTTTCTCTGATCCCCACTAAATGAAATATAAAATCCTAACTGCACTCCCTTTAACAGATTGACCACAGTAACTTCAAGCTCTCTGTTCAGTCTTAGCTCATACTACATCCCTTGCACATATTTCACAATTTCTTGCCCATTACTTCCAATTCTGCTCTATCTCACTGCTTACATAACATTTCCCAAGACTGGAATGGAATCATGCCTCCTAAAGAAAAAAAAAAAAATCATTTATGCTTCAAAATCCTTTCTCTTCCTTCAAGGCACGACTAAGATGCTATCTCTTCCCTAAGTTCTTCTCTAATTCCCCTAGGTTAAAGTGATGACTTCCTGCCTCAGATTTCTCCCTTCCTTGACAACAGAAACTGTGTCATAGCCATCTTCGTCTCCCTGGTACCTTGCCTGCATTATAACTACTGAAATGAACCCTCCTATCTTATCTGCTAAAAAAGAAAAACCAGAATCTCATTGCTTGCAAGAACACAGGAAGAATATACGCGTCAAATCCCATTCCTGATACTTACTCACTTACTTGTGTGACCTTGGGACAGTCAATGAGTGTCCCTGGGCCTCAGTTTCTTCACCTACGAATGAGGGGATTGTGAAAGACGGTTCCTTCAGCTCTCAATCTACGACCCTGGGACTTACTGCGGGAGTGCAGGAGCTATACATTTAGAAAGTAAGGCAGTGACACTTTGGGGGATGTGCCCCAGCTCTACCGTGGTTCCCTACAAGAGAATGAGGATGAATGGGCGTCTCCGATGTGCAGGGGAGTAGATACGTAGTTCTGGGGAAGTGAGCAGGCCGGACCCGTCTTCCTTCCAGAAAGAGGAAGCGCTGCCCTTCTCCCTTTGGGCAATCGCTTTGATTCGGTTTCAAAATTGCTTTCCACATATTCTCGCTTAAATTTCCGTTTATGCCCAGGGAACGCTGAGCGTCTGCGTGTATCCATGGGATAAAAGAGGACGGAGGTGTGTGCCTGGGATGACGACAGGGGTGTGTATGTACCTGCGAGAGGCGGGTGTGTACGGGCGACCCTCGCAGGCGTTTCTGGGTGCGTGTGCGTGGCCCCCGGCCCTCCTCCCTCCCCCGGCCCTCCTCGCTCCCCCGGCCCAGCGTTCCTGGGGCGGGGCACCGGCCAGAATGGGGCGGGCCTTAGAGACCGCCCGGCAAGCCGAGGAAGCGGCAGTGCCCCGGGGCAGCGGGGCTGGGGGAGGACGCGGGGCCCGGAGCGAAGCAACCAGGCCCAAAAGGGGCGTGCGGGGCCAGAAACGGCGGCAGGGGGAGGAGGGAGGGCAACTGGCGAACGCCTGAACTTGGCAGAAACGGGCCGCCAGGGAGCCCCGGGAACCGGGGCGGGGCCGCAATTACTCACTCAGCCAGGACTCCAGGCTCTCCCCTTCGGCCTCCGCCATATTGCAGCCTCCAGGCCTGGGAGCCCCAAAACTCGCGAGAGTTACCGGAAAAACAGGGAGAAGAGAGGTGAAAGGACAAGAGAAGCGCGCGGGATCTGACGGATCGGATCCCCCGCCCTTCCGGGAGTTGGGCGGAGCCAGGGCGCTGAGTGGCTTCCCCTCCCCTCCGATGAGAGGCGGGGCCATGGCTCCGAGAGGTCTCCCGATCCTTCCCGGAGCTGAGCGGAGGCAAGGCCCGGAATGGTTACCTCCCCCATCCTTCGGGGAGATGGGCGGGGCCAAGGCCCGGAGTGGTTACCTCCCCCATCCTCCGGGGAGATGGGCGGGGCCAAGGCCCGGAGTGGTTACCTCCCCCATCCTCCGGGGAGATGGGCGGGGCCAAGGCCCGGAGTGGTTACCTCCCCCATCCTCCGGGGAGATGGGCGGGGCCAAGGCCCGGAGTGGTTACCTCCCCCATCCTCCGGGGAGATGGGCGGGGCCAAGGCCCGGAGTGGTTACCTCCCCCATCCTCCGGGGAGATGGGCGGGGCCAAGGCCCGGAGTGGTTACCTCCCCCATCCTCCGGGGAGATGGGCGGGGCCAAGGCCCGGAGTGGTTACCTCCCCCATCCTCCGGGGAGATGGGCGGGGCCAAGGCCCGGAGTGGTTACCTCCCCCATCCTCCGGGGAGATGGGCGGGGCCAAGGCCCGGAGTGGTTACCTCCCCCATCCTTCAGGGGAGATGGGCGGGGCCAAGGCCCGGAGTGGTTACCTCCCCCATCCTCCGGGGAGATGGGCGGGGCCAAGGCCCGGAGTGGTTACCTCCCCCATCCTCCGGGGAGATGGGCGGGGCCAAGGCCCGGAGTGGTTACCTCCCCCATCCTTCGGGGAGATGGGCGGGGCCAAAAAGTTGGTTTCCCCTCCCTCCCAGCCTTTCCTGGAAAGTGGGGCGGGGCGGGGCCAAAGAAACCTGCGGCGATTTTTGACAACTGCAAAACTGGGAGGAGGGTCGGGTGGCGTGAAGGGGGAAGGGCTGCGGGGCCGAAACGACCTTCGGCTTCTTCCGGGTCTCGCTTCTGAGTGCTCCCGGAAAATGTCCTCCCTCTAGACCGTCCCTCTCCCAGGCCGTTGCAGCAACTTCCCGACGAGTCTCTCCTTTCTCCGAAAAGTCCTCCCAATCTGACCTAGTCCCTCTGGGGGATGAGACGCCAGCTCCGCAGCTGGGCGTTTTAGAAAGCCCTTCGCAGATTATTTCTTCTCACACTGCCCTGTGAGCTAGTTTCAAGTCCTAATTATTTTCTGAACTCCTGCATCTATGCCTTTTGCAAGAATGCTCCAAACCCTTTCTAATCACATTGCCTTGCACACTCTTCCCTTCCCATCCCCCTTCCAACGGAGGACGGTCTGGGGGAGCAAGGGCTTTTCTCCCCTAGAGCTTATTGTAGTACTTACTTGGACATAGCTTGCTAGAGACAGCCATGAGAACTAAGGCCTCTGGTTTCATTGATACAGGGAATCCTATGATTCTGTGAGCCAAATCGACCCCCCTTGGGTGTGGTTAGCAGAGGACCAGGATATTGATGGGCTTGGTCCCTGGGACAGGCAGGGAAGGCATTAGATTAGCCTCTGTGGAGGTTGTGGGCGCCCCACCTTGCTAAGTCTAGTCAGAAATCCAAGTTATGTTAAACCCCTGAGGTTAAATTTTCCCTAATAAATCTATACATGGCTTAAGTCATCTTTGCTGATGATTGACAGGCCTTCAATTTCATTGGGTTTCTCCTGGCCCCAGTCTGGAGAGCAGTTTGGCCAAGATTTCCATTTGAATGAAATTACTTATCTGGGAGATGCCTTTATGGAGAGAAGAGTGGGCCCCTCCCAGAAGCCAGGAGGGTTTGAGATTCAGGATCACCCTTCCCCCATGCTTTACATCAGGGCCTTTCTAATCCTCCCCCCCAGATTAAAGGGGACACAATTTACATCAGGGCCTCCCTCAAAGATTAAAAGGGACACAATTTACATCAGGGCTCCCCTCAAAGATTAAAGGGGACACAATAATACGCTCTCCCAACTCTTTCATATTTACCATTCCTGGTGTCTATTGTACCTGTTCATTTTGTCTGTAACCTCTTCTAAATGTAACGATCTTTTGTCAAAATGAATAGCCATTGTGAATTCTTCACATGACTGAACCCCAACATTTGGTGCCTACAATCTCATCATTTAGCTCTCCTAAATCACATGCCTTGAGCAGTACAGGTTGGCACCTTCTCTGACATTTATAGTTTTATGGAACTGTCTTCTTTTATGGTTTATATTTTTCTTTTTTTATTAAAGCTTTTTAATTTCAAAACATATGCATAGTTTTCAACATTCACTCTTATAAAACTTTGTGTTTTAAATATTTTTTCTCCTTCCCTTCTCCTCACCCCCACCATTAGATGGCAAGAAACATGCTAGACATGTGCAATTCTTCTATACATATTTCCACAATTATCATGCTGCACAAGAAAAATCAGATCAAAAAGGAAAAAATGAGAAAGAAAAAAATGCAAGCAAATAACAAAAAAAGTGAGAATACTATGTTGTAATCCACACTTAAGTTCCCACAGTCCTCTCTGTGTGCAGATGGCTCACTCCGTCCCAAGATCATTGGAACTTGCTTGAATTACTTGGCTGTTGAAAAGAGCCATGTCCATCAGAATTGATCACATAATTTTGTTGTTGCAGTGTACAATGTTCTCTTGGTTCTACTCACTTTACGCAGCATCAGTTCATGTAAATCTTTTCAGGTCTTTCTGAAATCATCCTGCTTATCTTATAAAACAATAATATTCCATAACATTCATATACCATAACTTATTCAGCCATTCCCCAACTGATGGGCATCCACTCAGTTTCCAGTTCCTTGCCACTACAAAAAGAGCTACTACAAACATTTTTGTACATGTGAGTTCTTGCCCCTTTTTTTATTATATCTTTGGGATACAGTCCTGTAGAGACACTGCTGGCTCAAAGGGCATGTACAGTTTGATAGCCTTTTGGCCATAGTTCCATATTGCTTATAAAACTGCTTTCTAAAAAGCAGCAAAGCTCTGTAAAATCCATTAGTCAACAAGCACCTACTATGTGCCAGGCACTGTGCTAAATGTTGCAGATACCAAAAAAAAAAAAAAAAAAAAAAAAAAAAAAAAGGCAAAAGAGTCACTGTTTTCAAGGAATTCCCATACTAATGGGGGAAACAACATATAACTAAAGCAAGCCTATATATAAAATAAATAATTTACAAAGGGAAGGCATCAGAATTAAGAGAAGTTGGGGAATTCTTTCTGCAGAAGATAGGATTCTAGTTGGGACTAAAAGGGAAATGGAGAGACAGATAAAGAGGGAAAGTATCCTAGCAAAGAAGACAACCAGTAGAAATGCCTGGCACCAAAACGTTTGTGGCAGCCCTGTTTGTAGTGGCTAGAAACTGGAAAATGAATGGTTGCCCATCGATTGGAGAATGGTTGGGTAAATTGTGGTATATGAATGTCATGGAATATTATTGTTCTGTAAGAAATGACCAGCAGGATGAATATAGAGAGGCTTGGAGAGACTTATATGAGCAGAACCAAGAGATCATTATATACCTCAACAACGATACTGTATAAGGATGTATTCTGATGGAAGTGGATTTCTTTGACAAAGAGAAGATCTAACTTAGTTTCAATTGATCTATGATGGACAGAAGCAGCTACACCCAAAGAAAGAACACTAGGAAATGAATGTAAAACTGTTTGCATTTTTGTTCTTCTTCCTGGGTTATTTATACCTTCTGAATCTAATTCTTTCTGTGCAACAAGAGAACTGTTTGGTTCTGCACACATATATTGTATCTAGGATATACTGTGACATATTTAACTGTTTGCCATTTTGGAGAGGGGGTGGAGGGAGGGAGGGGAAAAATTGAAACAGAAGTGAGTGAAAGGGATAATGTTGTAAAAAATTACCCTGATATGGGTTCTGTCAATAAAAAGTTATAATTATTTTAAAAAAAGAAAGAAAAGAAATGCCTGGCACCCAATGATGGAGTGTTCATGGGATAAGAAAGAAGCCCCAAAGGCACTGGATGGAAGAGTACAGGTAAATGTTGAAGCTTAAGGTAGAAGAATGGAAAGGTGGGTAGGGGTTAGATTATAAAGGACTTTGAATGCCAGAGAATTTTGTATTTGTCCTGGAAGCAAAAGAAAGCCACTGAAGAGTTTAGTGAGTAAGATCAGACCAACTGATGAGGTACTGAATGGACAGAGAGAAACTAAAGTGATCCCTGAGGCAAGCACAGAGAAGGCACTGATAGAGATCTCTATCAGTTTAGCTTCATGATTCCACCCTCTGGGGAGGTCATCCAGTCTGAAATCCAAGTTATGTCAAATCCCTGAGACCCATCCTCTGTAGGGATCTCTAGCAGTCTCACCTTGCCATGCCTTGTCAGACATCTCAGGCATATTCCTGAGATTAAATTTTCCCTATAAAATCTACTTGTGGGCCATTGGCTGCTGCCTTCCTTTGGGTCAGTTTGCCTCTTCCAGTAGATCACCAATCTACTCTACCTCCTGGTGTCTTTTCCCTTTCCCTTCCCCCATGCCATGTAGTATCTCCCTTAACACTGCCATGCTTCCCAACCCCACTTCTCTTAACAGCTAACTCTTTTTAGACTGCTAAGTCCCTTTCAGAATTTAGCCTGCCAGCTAAGGGCATGCCCCAACCTCATGGGGTGCTCCCCTTCTATTGAGTAATTGTGAGTTCCACTCAGGAACTTGTCTTTCATATGCTCTCCCAACTCTATTTCACATTTACCATTACCAATATCTATTGTATCCCTTCATTTTATCCGTAAACTCTTCTCTAAATAAATCTACCTTTTGCTAAAAAAGAGAATGGCCATTGTGAATTCTTCACATGACAACCCCAATTTTTGGCGCTTACCATCTGGTGCCTACATCACCTACATCATTTTGGTGACGAATCCACAAGACTATGCTTCAGGAAAATCACTTTAGAAGCTGAATGGAGAATGGACTACAGCAGTGGTTCTCAAAGTATGGTCTAGAGAATCCTGGGGATCTCTGAAACCCTTTTGGAGGGTCTACAAATTCAAAAATAGTTTTTATTTCCAATATGGTAAATGTCTATAAATATAATCCAGATAAAAATACTTCGGAGAGAGCCTCAGTAATTTTTAATAGGATAAAGATACTGAAAACAAAAGTTTGAGAACCACTGGACTACAGTAAGGAGAAACTTGAGGCAAGCAGACCCACCAGCAGACTATTGTAATAGTCCAGGCTTAAGGTGATGAAGGCCTGCACAACAGTGGTGACAATGTCAGAGAGAAGGGGTCATCTTTGAGAAATGTTGCAAAGGTGAAATTGCAGACTTTGGTAACATTGGGTTGTGTGAGAAATAAATCCATTGGACGTGGGAGGGGTGAAGTCTTTATTTTTTAAAAAGTCTTTAATTACAGAGTAGGCAGGAGTAAGCATCCTATAGAACAGAAACTCTTGGAAGCAACAAAAGAGTCTTTTTTTATACCTGAAAAACAAGTTCCTCCCCAAATGCCCCACTGACTGAGTACCATTAATCGACAGTGAGGAAGATCCAAGAGAATGGGGATAGAAAAGGGCCCTTGACCTGTATGCGCACGAATGTTTGTGGCAGCCCTTTTTGTAGTGGCTAGAAACTGGAAACTGAATGGATGTCCATCAGTTGGAGAATGGCTGAATAAATTGTGGTATATGAAAATTATGGAATATTACTGTTCTGTAAGAAATGACCAACAGGATGATTTCAGAAAGGCCTGGAGAGACTTACACGAACTGATGCTAAGTGAAATGAGCAGGACCAGGAGATCATTATACACTTCAACAACAATACTAGATGATGACCAGTCCTGATGGATCAGGCCATCCTCAGCAACGAGATCAACCAAATCATTTCTAATGGAGCAGTAATGAACTGAACTAGCTATACCCAGAAAAAGAACTCTGGGAGATGACTAAAAACCATTACATTGAATTCCCAGTCCTAATTTATGCACACCTGCATCTTTGATTTCCTTCACATTAATTGTACAATAATTCAGAGTCTGATTCTTTTTATACAGCAAAATAATGTTTTGGTCATGTATACTTATTGTGTATCTAAGTTATATTTTAATATATTTAACATCTACTGGTCATCCTGCCATTTAGGGGAGGGGGTGGGGGGGGGTAAGAGGTGAAAAATTGGAACAAGAGGTCTGGCAATTGTTAATGCTGTAAAGTTACCCATGTATATATCCTGTAAATTAAAGGCTATTAAATAAAAAATAAAAATTAAAAAAAAAAAAAAAGTTATATGTAATAGAAAAAAAAAAAAAAAAAAAAAAAGAAAAGGGCCCTTGGATTTCACAACTAAGAGATCATTGGTGACAGTTTCTGTGGAGTAATTGTGGAGTAATGAGGACAGAAGTGTCTTTTTAAGGGGTTAGAAATGAGAGAGAAAAATTTCCAATGGAAATCAGCTGTGAAAATTAATATAATTCAACCACCTCCTGGGATTCGCAGTAACTGTGTGTATGTACTCACAAGCTAGGTACAGGATAAATAGTAAACGATTAGCAGAGGGAAGGCTCTGGAATTGCCTCGAGGGGCAGTATCCAGAAAAGGATGGAGGCAGAAGAGAGTTAGCTGGATTTGAAGCAAGTCAGGAGGCAGAGGGAGACATTCCAGGCATAGGGGGATGCTCGGGGTACAGAGATGGTGATCTCAGCGTCAGCAGAGACCCACGTCACTGGATCCAGGCGGGTGGAGGTTGGAGAGCTAAGCGAGAAGGGGACCGTATTGAGGCTTGTCTAAAATCCCACAAGGACGTTTACAAAGTGTGTATCACTGGAACGCAAGTGCCTCTGGCTGGGAGACGATCTTCCTAACCGCTAAGTCAGAGGGGTTCCCAATAGAGCGTTGCCTTCGGGCAGGATGAGGTGGATCACGTGGATTGGGTTGGATTGCATTTTCTGACAAGATGCTGGAATGGGAAAGGCGGGGCGTTAGGATGAAATGTCGCGAGAGTTCGCAAGTCCGCTCAGGCAAGCCGGCGGACAGCCCCGATGGGGCTTGGCAGAGTCCTGGAGCCGGCCAAGATGGCTGCCCCCATGGCGAGCTCGGCGCGCTGCCTCTGGAGGCTGGGAGCCGGAGTACGGAGGACTCTCCAGCCTCTACCGGGGTGAGAGGATATGCGTCGGGGGCAGAGGGGCGGAGGATGAGTGGATCATCAGTGTGTGCTTGGCGACGGCGCCAGCCCCGGGCCCTCGGGGATCTGTCCCGGACTGGGGAGGGAGGAATGAGGCTTTCCCTCCTCCCATCTCCATCCCCGCCTCGCTTAGTGCGGCCCTGCCCCGCTCAATGCGTCCCTGCTTGGAAGTAGGTGGAGCCCCGGCTTCACCCTGGGGCGGGAGCCGGCCGGAGATGGACCGCCCCGCCCCCGCCCCCGCCCATTGCGGAGAAGGAAACTGGAGAGGAGAAGTGACTTGTGCAAGGTCACGCAGTGGCTGTTAGAAGTCTGCTGGAAGCTCAGAGCTGTGCAGGGTTTGGAAGCGTGCCCAGCGCCCCGCACGCTGTAGGCGCTACATAAATGCTGTCCTGTGCACGGCACTTGGCTCGCTCCAACAAATGCGCGCTGTCATTATTACTTAAGTGGGATCTTCCCTTCCCTCCCGGAACCTGGCACGGAACGGACGTTTAGTAGTGCTTGGCGCATAGTAGGGGCTATATAAAAATGCCCGCTTCCTGCCGGGAGCAGCTGCTCACTTTCATACCGCGTCTCGGGGTTTGCAAAGAGTTTTACTTATTTTGTCTCTAATGATCCTCCCGCCCGGGGGTGGAGGTGCTTTTATTGTTCTCATTTTACAGTTGAGAAAAGGGAGGCAAACAAGTTAAGAGTCAGGGCTACTTTGTTAGTGCCTGAGCCTGGAATTGAATTCTGGTCCTTCGGAGGCCAGGGCTAGAGCTTTCTTCAGTGCACACTAGAAAACCAGAATTCCCTTTGCTTAAATTCCAGTGGGCAAACTGGCCTCACATCTGGGCTCTTGGCACTCGTGAAGATAAGTTTAATTAAAAATTGGAATCGGGAAATCTGGGCTTACTACCCAACTCCGACTCTACTCTATGCCTAAAGTTGGGCAAGTCATTTCTCTTGACCTGCACCATGAGGGATTTAGACTCGAAGAAATTGTCATTTTCAGTCCCTTCAAACTCATGATTTCTTGTCCCCCCCTAGACTGACACAGGTGAGATGGAGCCGCTATGATATTAATTATAAGGAACCCCAGCTTAATAAAGACTACTACCTTAAGCCCTTGGAGAAGCTGACTGAGGAGGAGAAGTTTGAGCGGGATCTCAGAACCACACAGATCTTCAAAGCTCCCCCACCATCAAAGACAAGCTCTTTGTTTGAAGACCCAGTGATCAGGTTAGACCCACATGATACTCTCTTCTGTCCATGGACAAGGACAGTTTTTGGGGAAGGTCTAAAATAAGGGGCTCACTGTGTGCTTGTAGAGTCCTGAATATTTTGTTTTTCTTCTTGAAGTAAATTCATCAACATGATGATGAAAGGAGGAAACAAAGTACTGGCCAGATCCCTGATGACTGAGGTAAGGTGAACATTCCCTGTCCTGTCCCTTTGTCTCCTCATTTCTTCCCCCCCCCCCCATTCTCTCAGCTCAGCCTCAAAGGAGAACAATTAGTGCACTTGGTACTGAATGGACTATCAGGGGTCATATCAACAGCAGCCAGGGCTGAATAGAATAGAATGAACTGAGTGTTCCATTCCAAAGGATCTTTAGCAAAAGACTTGACAGTCCTCCAAGGGGAGAAAGAGATCTGTATGGGAGAAGAGGAAGGAGAGGCTGCAATGAGGTAGGAAAGGCCCAAGGAAATGACTGGGAATATTCAGCTAAGTGGGGCTAATTAACCCTTCAGGGAATTTCCCACCCTTGTATTTCCATTCCAGACTCTGGAACTCCTCAAGAGAAAGCAATTTCAAAAATACCACGAAGCCACTGCAGAGCAGCGGGAATCCATTGAATGCAACCCTTACACAATCTTCCACCAAGCCCTACAGAACTGTCAGCCTGTCCTAGGCCTGGTCAGCATTTTGAAAGGTGGCCGCTTCTATCAGGTGAGCAAGAGGAAATATAGTGACTTCATGGTTGCCCTGTTTTTTCATGATTGAAAGGTCTTTGAGGGTAGCCATTATCAATTGTTCATACCATTTAGTGTGTCCATATAATGTGTCCTGGGAGAGAGGTGGATATGAAATATAGATTTCATTCTTATTTTCAAAAAGCCCATAATCTTTTTTTTTTTTTTTTTAACATCACCTTAAATGATTAGGAGGCAAATCTTGATATTCTTGTTCTCCATATTTTACCTTTTCATGTCCTATATTGTTAGAACTTGCCTTTCTACAGGGGTTCCTTTTACACAATATTCTCCCCTCTCTGTGCTTTTGCATTGGAGGGCCCCATACTTGGGATGCTCTTCTCCCTCAATTCTGCTCCTTGAAATCTATAGCCTCCAAGCTCAGTTCAAGAGCCAGATCCTAGGAAGCCCTTAGTCTATGGTTTGTATTTCCTGTGTGACAAGAGTATAGATTGTTGTCATTCAAGAGCATACTAGCTTCTTGAGGACAGGGACTATCTTTTTGTATCCCCAACATCTAGCACTGTATTTGGTATATAAAAGGCACTTAATAAATGCTTATTGAGTCCTGGACGTTACATTTTTGTTGCTTTGGCTTCCCTTGGATGGATCAGGCATCCCTTGGGGTCTTTGCCAGTGGCAGACCCAGCCCCTGCTGCAGCATCTTACTTAGTTTCTTTTATCTCATTATTCCCTTCTTCTTATGCAAAATAGGTCCCAGCCCCTCTGACTGAGAAGCGCAGAAGCTTCTTGGCTATGAAATGGATGATTCTAGAATGCCGGGAGAAGAAACCTCGCCGAATGCTAATGCCAGAAAAGCTGTCTCATGAGTTACTGGAGGCCTTTCACAACCAAGGCCCTGTCGTCAAGAAGAAGCATGAGTTGCACAAGATGGCAGAAGCTAACCGAGCCTTTGCCCACTACCGTTGGTGGTAAAAGGTGGAAAGGCTTGAGCCCCAAGGTGAGAACCTGATACCATGTGCTCAGCCTTCTGCCTTTCTGCTGTTGGACTTCTGCTGTTGGAAGGTTAATCAGAGCAGAGAAAGATCATTTTTTTTTTTTTTTTTTACCACTTGCGTAGAGGGTATCACCAACCATGGAGGTTTCAATTTGAATGGTTAGAATTAATTGTAATGCAATAGCTCCAAATCTCCCCTCTTGTAATCTTGCCATTCTCAGCTGTTCTTAACAGAAATGATAGTAAATAATCCATTTAGTACCAGTTGGTAAAAGGCCGGTAAAATGTATGGGGGAGACATGCGAGTAACATTACTCAAGCATGCCATCCTATTTGGCTTCTTCTCCTCACCCTCATGTCACATTGCCTTCATAAGGAGGAAAGGACACAGGCTTCATTCAGCTCTGCAGAGCTATGTTTCCTTTGCCTCAATTCTAGTCGAACCTTTGGCTTTTGGAAAAAAAGAGGCAGCATTCACTTTAGAAAAGGTTTACTAGAAAAGTCTACACTGGTTCATAATAAATTATATATATGATATATATATATTTTTAAATCCCACGCTGAACCAGTGTTTTGGTCAGCAGCTCATTAAAACTCGTCTGGATAAAATACCCTTGTTCCCCAAGTCATTTTTATACAAAAATTATTTTAAAAAAACAAACAAAAAAAAAACAATAAAGCCAGTTTCTAGCACTACTTGTGCTCTGGAGCCTTGGCTTCTTTACCTGACACAGCCTCTTGGCTTTGGAAGCATCCCTTTCATACAGGAAGTTCAAAAACCAGGCTTCAGTTCTGTTATTGGACTTATATTCTCCCTTCGATGTTTTGCCTTTTGAAGATTTCAAAGCATCCTCCTGACCACTGAATTGTTCATTTTACATATCAGGAAGCTGAGGCATCAAGAGAGAAGATGCACTGATGGTTGTATAGTGCAAGGATGGTGGGTTGTCCTTCACTACCCAATTCCATATTGGGGGGGCAGGAAGGAAATGGGCTGAAAGTCAGGAGTCATGTTCTCTCATTTAGTTGAGGCACTAGGGTGTTATAGATAGTGCATTGGAATTATAATTGGGAAGACTTGGGTTTGAATGCTGTTTCAAACATTTATATTACCTGTGTGAACCATGGGCAAATTAAATTCTCTGAGCCCCAGTTTTCTTATCTATAAAACAAGGAGGTTGAGCTTATTTTCTGAGGTTCTTTTTAGCTCTTACAACTATGTTTCTCTAAAGTTGAAGTACAATAGAGTAAAGCAGTATGCTACCTCCCCTCACCTCTTTGGATGAGTTAAAAGGTCAGAAGTGCTTGACAGGAAGAAAGTTGCTAAGGGCAGGACTATGGGAAGCCCAAAACTTGGAGTTGGGGAGACCCTGTAGTAGTAGACAGCTCAAAAGAAAGAAAACGCTGGGGATACAAGTTCAGATGTATGGACCTGAGCCTGGGACTTAGTCTTGGTGAAAGTAATATGTGTATAAGCCTTCTGGAAGGTGCTGGTGAGTGGGCCCTGAGGCTGGGCTAACCTAGTCTGAAACCTCACTGTAATAATATTTTTGGGCAGCAGGTGTGGTCCTCCAGCCAGCAGCCCGGAATTCAATAAGCTCCAACAGCAAGAGCTGGGACAGGGAGCTGAGCCCATCCTGGAGCAGGAAGCCGTCCCGTAGCAGACCAAACAGTTCATCCATCCTCTGTCCATTCATTTTCTCTAGCTGTTCTCCAATTCGGTGTAGTTGTAACACCAGGCAGTCCACCTAAAACATTTGGAAAGGGATCCCCTGTGTCCTAGTTCCCCTTTCCCCTCCCTCTCCAACTGGGAATAATTTCATTTTCTGGGACCCTGTGATTCCACATCTCATCCTTGCTTCCCTTTTAAGATTGTTTCTTAGTTGGATTGCCCCTGCTCCTCTCTCTTAATTAACCAGCCCTCCTCCCCCTACTCTTTGTGATGACTTTCTGCCCTTCCTGGGCAACACCCTTTTAGTGGAGCTTTTAGACTTTTGCCCCAGAGAACAGGTTACAAAGCCCTGACTGGAAAAGTCCTGAGCTTTCTGAGAAGAGCTAAATGTCCTCCCTGCTCTTTTAGCAGCTCTGGCATCCACTGCTTCCTCTCCCTATCACCTAGGCTAGAAGGGCTTACCTCCTCCTCCTTGTGTAGGCTATCAGGCTGTGCCAGTCGAAAAAGGCAATCATAGACAGGGTTGACCAAAGCCATCATGGGCATGTTGTTTACCTGATGGAGGAGGGGCCCAAAACACTGCAGTTAGTTGGGAGAGAGGCCCCATAAGCCAGATCCATTAGGAACAGTCCTAATCCAGAAAGGGCTGAGCTCACCAGACCACTAGGATGGCCAGTTTTAGGAAAAGAGCCCTTGGTGTCACAAACACAGAGGCACTTGACCTCAGATAGTAATGGGGTCTCAGGCTCTAGCCCTGTTACCATGAACTACCCTTTAGTGGAGTGGGGGGGTGGGTGGCAGACCCTCCCTCCCACCCCCAAAAACAGCTTAGTGGTTTGTTGTGGTTTAGAGAAAGGAACCACAGGGTCAGAGGAAGTGGATGGTTTTAACTAGGCTCACCCTCAGGTAGTCAAAGATGTTGCAGATGAAGGTGACATAGCAGACCCAGCCCTGCAGGGATCGAGCTCGGAGCTGCTCCCGGGCCTGGTACTCCTGCTGCAGCCGGTTGAGGAGGCCCCGACGGAAGACGCTCTGGCTGGCTTGCTTGCTCTCTGCCTGTGACCCAGGGAAGGTGAGGTAAGCCCAGATGTACATGGGGATTTCATCCATGATATCTGTGGCTGAAGTCCTCCCTTCTTTGGTTTTCTTCTGCTCCTAGAAGAATTTCACTTTCCCTACATTGACAATTGGGCTGGAAGCTATATAGTCTCTGGGCAGGAAGGTTTCCCCAGGGGCCTTTAGAAACTTCTTTCCTGTCTTTCCTCAGCTAGCCTAGAGGTACCTGCCTATTTGCTAGTACCTTTTGGGGAGGAGGGGGGCACTCCCCTAGCCACCAACTGTCCCAGATACCCTCCCCCACCCCAAGACCTGAATGATGGTGTAGCAAATTCGTCCGGCTTCCTTGCTGAACATACAGTCTTTCAGGGATTGGTCCACAATCACATTGGCCACTTTCTCCAAATCCACAGCACCAGGTTCTAGGGATGAGGGTAAGAGAGGTAGTCCACAGATAGAGGTGCACTTTCTATTTCTATCGTGCCCCTCCGTCAGTAGCTCTGCCTAAGAACCCAGGCACAGGACATCTGTTAAGTGCCCTAGTGCACAAAACTGTTGGATTTAGAGTTTGAACCTTGTCTCGGAAGCTGGTTGTGTGACCCTGGCAAAATACTTCACCTCTGTGCCTCAGTTTCCTTATCTATACAGTGAGGATAACACCACCACCTACTTCACAGTGAGAATCAAATGAGATAACACATTAAGCATTTTGCAAACTTTAGAGTGCTATAAATGCTATTTCTTGTGGATGCGCTAGCTATGTACTTCTTCTTTGCTATATAAGGCACCAGACATTTTTTCACCAAAGGTCTGTTTTAGGGCACAGGTATGAAGAAGGGACCTGAGGAGAGCTGGTTACATTATAGCAAAAGCCAAGAGTAAGAATGTAAATGTCTCCAGAGTAGAGACTCTTTTACTAGCAAAGTTCTGGGTCACTTGATGAACCAGTAAAAACATAAGCTCAGATTCCTTTGGCATGAGTGCTACTTCCATTGGAGAAAACCATCACTTCTCTTGTCCTTGGTGGTGGTTTTCAAGGTAGTGTGGTTAAAGTTTATGAATCCATATTATGAGCTCATACAGATCTACTTCTTGGCTGGCCCTTGGACAGGCACAGCCAGTGTCCAAGTCCATCTTTGTTCAGGGACTTAAGAGAGCTTCTATTCTGTTTCTGTTGACATAACTGTTGAGATTATGGTTCTCTTTACTACAAGGAATTAGAGTAGGATTTACTGATTAGAAGGCATATTTTTCTCCCTCTAAAATACTGGCCTAAATGTCTCTTTAATATCTTCTTACTTGATGAATCCCTTAAATGCTTTGAAATGCATGCCTGTTTCTGGAGCCATGTCTGAGCTCAAAACCTGCTCACTTCAAGATTGTGATTTGGAGGCAGCAAAGTGATTTAATGTAGAACATCAGCCTTGAAGTTCCTGTGTGAAGCTGAGTGAGTCACTTAACCCAACTACTCCCCCCAAAAAAGGGATTGTGTGATTTCATCCAAGCAGGTATTTTCTTTCTAAAGCAGATCATGATAATCTCCAGGAGTACCTAACAGCTAGCAGGCATTTATTAGCAATTGAATTTTACAAGATTTTGAGTTGTTGTGGCCAAAAAAGTTGGCCTTTATGGCCAACTCTCCAAATCAAATAGTCAACAAATATTAAGTGTCTATGTATGATGTGCCACGCACTGGGAGAGGCAAAAGATGCAGCCATTTAAAATTAATCTTTGCTTTCCAATTCAAAGATCTTGAAGTTTTTTATTCACTAATAAGGTATTAAACTGGATGAAAGCCATTCTCAGATTCCATTTCTTTGCAAGTGTAATTAAGGTAGGTGATAGGTCTGCTCTGGCACCAGTTGCCCAACCTCTGCTCCTGCTCAGTGGTCCCCTTCTCTTCCCCTCCCCCCATTCCTTCTCACCTTTGAGGGCAGTTTTCAATAACCTCTGGGTCTCGGCATCAAAGGAATGTATTTCATATTCTTCTCGGCCTGGCTCACCCATGACTGCCCAGTTTAACTCCAGCAGCAGCCAGGAGACAGGGTTATTAGTTGGCAGTACTGGAGGGGTGGTAAGGAGAGAGGGATTGTCATAGGATCAATTAGTCACACAGCATCTATTAAGTACCTACTATATGTTAGGCACTGTGCTTGACAGAAGATATACAAGTACAAAGAATGATACTCGCAGTGAGCTAGAAAAGACATACAAATAAAAATACAGTATAAATATAAAAATTAACACAGAAAATATTTAAATACAAGGTAGTTTGGAAGAGAAGATACTAAGAGAACTTCATGACGATTTTGAATCATGAAATTAGAGGGGGCCTTGGAAGTAAAGCCCAACCTCATGTTACAGGTGTGCAAAGGGAGGTAAGGGTTACTAGAGATTAAAAGATACGCCCAGAGTCACCAGACAGTAGAAAGCAATGACAGTAGTCAAGTAAATCCAGTGCCTTCTACAGAACACACAGCTTCAGCTGAGGACCATGTTAATTCACCCTTCATCCTCCTTTTGGGGAGGAGGAGGAGAAGCAGGAAGAAATGTTAGCCTCTCTAAACCAGGTATTTAAAAAAAAAAAAACAACCCCAACTTGGTTCCTAATGTTGACCTGAAACGAAAGAGTTAAAACATTTGGGAAAAATTAAGATAATCCTCCAATCTTGGATGGGGAGAGCTCATTTCTTGTCACTGATAGGATGCTTTTTGGGGGCTCACAGTCCTGTTGGACTGGACAGGTAGATAACTGGTTGGATACCTGGAATTCCACCTCATTCTGGAAGCTCTGCCCAAGCCGAAGTCACACTCCATCTGCCTCAAAGCACAGAGCTCAGCACAATTCCAAACTTCTGATACACCCTTATTCCCAGGAGGGAACCTGACAAGGGGTAAAGGCTTCCGCTTAGCCAGCTTCCAATGACTGGACTCCGCAGGTCCTGTCCCACCTGGGCTCTAAGGCCTTTCCCTAACAGTCGCTCCTGCCTTCAGTCAGCCCTGCTTCACTCACTGAGCCACAGGGCCTCCCAACAGGACTACGGGGGCCACAGCTCCCTTTTCCGTGCATGGGGCTGGCCTAAGTGCAGAAAACTTCTCTGCGGCCACTCGAGCCCCACATGCGCGCTTCTCCCCTGAGGCCCTCAGCCCCGGATTGGCGGTCCTTCCCTCCCCGGTGCCAGACACCAGTCTCTACTTCCCACAGGTCTGCTCCCTGGGACGCCATCCTGGGCAGTAGTCCTGCAGAGCGCGGGGGCGAGCGCGGGGCCGGGGAAGGCGAGGCTTTCCCCATCTCTAGCCTTTCTGAGTGCCCGTAACCCAAGCCCCCCGGGGAGGCTTTGCTGCCTCACCCCCAGCCCCTTTCTCGCTGTCCCCAGCACAGCTGGGAACGCGCGGGGGCCGCCACCCACCTGCCGGGCGAGGCCGTCCCTATCTCCCCGCCGTCCGCGGACGCCGCATCAGCAAGGACACGGTAGGCTCCCCGGCCGGCCCGGGGCTGTAGCGAGCATCCAGCCTGACCCAGCCTCTCCGGTTAGGTCATTTCCGAACGCGCCGGGAGAACTCCGCGGACCCAGCGCAGGGCGAGCGGGGCGGGGCCAGGGCCCGAAAGGCGCCTCGCCAGCGCCGTCTGCCGGCCCCGCGGTCGCTGCGAGCGGGCCCGGGATGCTGCTGCCCGACAGCCAGCCCCAGCTCCGGAATTGGCTGAGACTTGGGCCTGACCTCGGCCTTATAGCTTTTACTTGGCCGAGACCACCTGCTTGCCTGCCCTCCCAGTCTATCTAAAACAACAGCAATAATAAAAATGACAATATCTAAATCAATCTACTTCTTGGGTGCCATACACTCAAACTCCCAATAATTTATTTTACAAATCTAGAAAAAAAATAAAGTTCATCTGGAAGAGCAAAAGGCCAAGAATTTCAAGGGACTTAATGAAAAAGAGAAAGCAAAAGAAGGTACCACATCTGTAGCAGATCTAAAACTATAGCATAAAGCAGCGGTCACCAAAACCATTTAGTACTGGCTAAGAAATAGGCGAGTTGATGAGTGGAATAGGTTAGGTTCACAGGACAAATTAGTCAATAACTATAGTAATCTAGTGTTTTTGAGATAAGAACTCACTATTTGACAAAAATTGCTGGGAAAATTGGAAAGTAGTATGGCAGAAACTAGGCATTGACCCACACCTAACATCATATACTAAGATAAGATGGAAATGGGTCCATGATTTAGATATAGAGTGATATTATAAGCAAATTGGAAGAGCAAAGTATTTTACCTCAGATCTGTGAAGAAGGAACTGATTTGTGGCCACAGAAGAACTGAAAATCATTACTGAACACACAGACAGAAAAGATACTTTTGATTATATTAAGTTTTTGTACAAACAAAACTAATGCAGACAAGATTAGAAGGGAAGCAATAAACTGGGGGAACATTTTTGCATTCAAAGTTTCTGATAAAGGCCTCAGTAATATAGAGAATTGACAACATAAGAATTCAAATAATTCTCCAATTGATAAATGGTCAAAGGATATGAACAGACAATTTTCAGATGAAGAAAATGAAACCATCTCTAGTCATATGAGAATGTGCTCTAAATCACTATTGATCAGAGAAATGCAAATTAAGACAACTCTGAGGTATTACTACACACCTGTCAGATTGGCTAAGACAATAGAAAAAGATAATGATCAATGCTGGAGGGGATGTGGGAAAACTGGGACACTGATACATTGTTAGTGGAACTGTGAATACATCCAGCCATTCTGGAGAGTAGTTTGGAACTTTGTTCAACAAGTTATCAAACTGCATACCCTTTGATCCAGCAGTGTTTCTACTGGGCTTATATCCCAAAGAGATCTTAAAGGAGGGAAAGGCACCCACATGTGCAAAAATGTTTGTGGCAGCCCTGCTTGTAGTGGCTAGAAACTGGAAACCAAGTGGATGCCCATCAGTTGGGGAATGGCTGAATAAATTGTGGTATATGAATATTATGGAATATTATTGTTCTATAAGAAACAACCAGTAGGATTTTAGAGAGGCCTGGAGAGATTTATGTGAACTGGTGCTATGAGAAATGAGCAGAACCAAGAGATCATCTGATACATAGCAACAATGATCAATTCTGATGAATGTGGCTCTCTTCAATGAGATGATTCAGACAAGTTCCAATGATCTTGTGATGAAGTGAGCTACCTATACCCACAGAAAAGAGTGTAGGAACTGAGTGTGATTCACAATATAGCATTTTCACTTTTGTTGTTTACTTGCATTTATTTTCTTTCTCATTTTTTTCCTGTTTGATTTGATTTTTCTTTTTGCTGAGACAATTGGGGTTGTGACTTGCCCAGGGTCACACAGCTAGGAAGTGTTAAGTGTATGAGGCCATTTTTGAACACAGGTCCTCCTGACTTCAGGGCTGGTGCTCTATCCACTGCGCCACTTAGCTGACCCCATTTGATTTTTCTTGTACAGCAATTGTTTAAATATGTATGTATACATTGGCCTTAACATATATTTTTACCATGTTTAAAATATATTGGATTACTTGCTATCTAGGGGAGAGAGTTGGGAGAAGGAAGGAAAAATTGGAACACAAGGCTTTGCAAGGATTAATATTGAAAAATTTATCTATGCATATCTTTTCAAAACTAAAAATCTTTTAAACAGCAGAAACAACAAAACAAAGCTAAAAAAAATTGGATTCAACATAGTAATGAGCCCCAGAGAAAGGGGCTGCTATTCCTGGGGGAATTGGAGATAAATCTGACTCTTTGGCCCTGGGGAAAAGAGCTGCCAAGAGAGTAAGTGCCCTACAGAACTCCGTATGCTTCTCAAAGCACCCATGTGTCTTTACCCCATTATTCTGGCTGCAGTGATAGAACCTGGATGGATGTAGAGGAGGAGGGAATGGGGATTATCAGAAGGTTGGGAAGGAGAGAACCTAGTAATAACTTGGTTAGTTCAAGGAGGGAGGGAGGGAGCAGTTAGTCTTTGCCATTCTGGGATGAAATCATTCTATTTGGCCACAGAGGCCCTAAGATGTTTCAGGAAAGTGGGTTGTAAATGGAAGGTGCCAATGTCTACTGCCCCACCCCAATGGTGGTATCCGATTTCTGTGTCGTGGACCATTCTTAGAAAAGGCTTAACATACCTTTAACACTATGTTAAAGGTTGGTGAAAATCAAGATTTCCCCCCACTCCAGTTTAGGAACCCCCTCCCCCTAATATAACCAAAGATCCCATGATGAATTCAAAGTCAGAACCCCAGATCTAATCCCATCCCTTCGGGGTATTGCCCTGATTGAATTCATGATGCTCATTAGCTGCCTCTGAAGCATTCCAGAAGCTGGTCCTAACATCATGAGTGGTATAGAGGGACTCTCAAAAGTCTTGGTGCACATTTAAGCTTTAACAGAGAGAAACACTAAGACTTTTGGGATACCCTATAAGTTGTACAAGGAATTTCATTAGCCCCTAAGGTTAGATTTTTTCCTTTTTTTTTTTTTTTTTTTTTTTTGGCTTAAGCAATGGGGTTAAGTGACTTGCCCAGGGTCACACAACTAGGAAGTGTTAAAGTGTCTCAGGCCAGATTTGAATTCAGATGCTAAGGTAGGATTAATGCTTTTTCTTCCAAAGCCAGATGGGTTCTGAAACTTTATAGCTGACTCAGACAGGATACAATCCCTATGAACCTGTTTTCTCTCCTGTAAAATGGGGTCACAGGATCAGACTGAGAGATGAAAGGGACTTTTGAATACAAACCTCAAATCTCAGTTTGTTGAAAAGGGCCCATGTCTACAAAGTACTACATATATACACACGTGAGCGATAATTATATAGAAAAATGTTTTGTTTACTCCTTAAACTACTCCCTCTGCCCTTCATTAGCTAATTCTAGACTGTAGGAGAATGGAGTTGGCCGTAACTCCCGCCAGTAGCCCAGCCAAAGAGGAAAGTCTGATAGCAGATGAAGTTTTTTCCAAAGCAGAGGGAGACAGATTAAGCTTTTTTTTTTTTTTTTTTTTGAGTCATCAGAAATGAGAGAAGAGCCTGGAATTTTTTTAGTCAGGAGCAAAAAGCAGACAATTAAACAGAGCCAAGTTGGTGAAAATAGGATTTTACTGCATTTGAGCACAGATGCGTTGACTTTGGAAGTGTATAAAATACATTCAGGGAGCTGACTTCCCAACAGTACCAAAGAGGCAAAGCCTTGGGTGCCAAGCCAGGGACCCTGATGAGAAGGCTTTCTATAGCAGTTTCTGCTCATTCACATGACAGCATCCAAGATACAGGAAAAGGTGGTCTGAAAAGTGAAGTTTCTCACCCTCCAACATTTCTGAGTGTCACAGATTTCATGAAACAGAAATTATAAACCAGTTATTAAAGCCCAGCTCCTTTGAGCTGTAGGCCCTCAAGGTTTGTGGGTCAGAGAGGCAGCAAGAGGGACAATTAAGGCCCCTTTCTCAGGATCTGCAGATCAAAGCAACCTTTCTGGCTCCCTCTAATAAATCCCAGTATCCCAGAAAAGCCAACAGTCCTCACAGTTTGGATTCTCTGACTGCTCAGCCAGGCTCTGGGGCATAGGCCCTAGAACACTCGGTGAGCATGGATGAAGGCGAGGAGCCTGGCTGCTGTGGTCTGCCTCAGCTTTCCCCATCTCCTCCATATCCAACTCATATTTCCAGGGATTCTAGATAAATATCAATTATGGGCTCCTCTAGCCTCACCACTGCAGAGCTATAAACCCTGCCCTCACCACAACAGGTCACCTTTGCTAAGCTTAATAACGGGGCCCATGGGGATCACTCAGCAGGCACCAGCCCATGAACAGTCATCACCAGGACATGTTCAGAGCCAAACACCACAGAGGGGCAGCAGCCTCTGCTCTCCCAAATTTCCTTGGAAGTGTTATTTTAGGGAATGAGTGGTTGCTATATAAGGGGAAAATGAAATCCTAGGGAGGTTGGTCACTCCTCCCCTCCCTTTCCACACCCATCTACTCATCACCACTTTCAAGTCCCTGTCATCTTTTGCTTGTTTCCCCAAAGCCCAAGGCCCATAAGAGAAGGCTTTCAGTGAACAGTCTGGTCCATGCAGAGAGAACATTCAAATTGTGTCTGCCCAGACATTAAGGTCCAGGCAGCTGGGGATGAGGAGGTCCCTCAGTTTGGCACTGATTCTCCTTAAAGTACAAAAAGGGGGGATGAGCTGCAATGAAGGAAGGTAAAAATTATTCAGAAAATGGAGTTTGGAAAAGGTAGGACTGCCTTTACCTCCTGCACCGGCAGGCTAATTTTAGAATGACTAAAGATAAAGCAATTTCTTCCTTTAGCCATTACAGGGAGAACAAATAAAAAACAGAACTTGCGGAGATCACTTGAGAAATAAGAGAAAAGTAGTAAGGTATGTGGGCAGGGAGAAGAGAAGACTCTGAACCAAGGAATATAATTTCTGATGACTAAAACAGGACAGGGACCACTTGCAGTGTCAGATACCAGCCTTAAAACTGCTCAAACTTCAGCCTGAGGAGAGTGCAGATACAGCACCTAGTCTGTTCTTTTCAAGTGTTTAGTGGAGAAGGGTAACATGAGGAAGTCAGGCCTTCTTTCTACCCCTTGGTCTAATGGAGGAAAATAAAAGCTTAGTCACATGTATGTGTCAACTCCCAAGTGTTCCCTAGAAATCCAAAAGAAGTTCCTTTGTTGGCAGCATACGGACTGAGTGCAGATGGGAGCTGCCACCCCACTGTGTGTTCAGAGTTAAGGACTTGGAGGTAATGGATGAAGAATCCCCACAAGGGCACCAAGGAGACGGTCCTGAAGCCCAAGTCTTGAAGCCCAAGACTTCGGCTCACTTGTCCTCTCTTCTGGTGTCTAAGGCATTCCTGCAGCTGAGGAGGTGGCAGAATAACTCATACCAGAAGAACACAAGGCCAGTCGACATGGCAGACTTTAGCAAGCTGGGAGTGAGGCCTTTAAAGAAGCCCTGGGTGCCCTCTTCTTGGAAAATCTTCTTAATGCAGTCCAGTAAGCCCTGATACTTTCGGACCTAGAGAAGGAAAACATGTGAAAACCTTGTGGGGAGGAGCGGAGAAGTCAGGCTGAGGCGCCCTGTCTCGGTCCTCCAAGGATTCTGCCCCTTGGGCAGCATGAAGTCAGAAGCATCTCATTCTTTCTCTTTCAAACTGTTTAGTCAGATTTGACCAGAGTTGCCTTGAAATCATTAGATGAAATGAGCCATTCCATTCCATTCCACTATGTATCCCAGACAGGACACCTTATTTTTCCCCTCTTGGGAAAAAAAAAAAGATTATTGCTCTTTTTATATCATGTTCACTCATCAATAAACACCCCTCTCCTTCCCCCACAGAGAACTGTGCCTTTTGATAAAAGAATAAAAAAGAAAAATAGGAGAAAAAAATCAATCCAGCCAAAATGAAATACTGGCTGAGACTGATGATTTGTCAGAGACATGTAAGTTATAACAGAACATTATAAAAGATCTGGTGAGAAGAGTACAAAAAGCAGGATACAGAAGCTCTAGAAAGCCTGCTGTGGAAAGAGGGTCAGGCAAGTACCTCAGGAGAGCTGTTGTTCCACCATAGGAATCCATTCCCTTCCTCCTGCCTCCCCACCCCCCAACACCTGGGCAGAAACCATTTAACTTACAGATCAGGTCTTTCTTAACCTTTTAGGATCAAATGCACCTGGAAAACTCCAGGCCCCTGAGCACAGGATGAGCATTATGCGATAACATCCCTCTCTGCTAGAATAGGAAGCAGAAAGTCTGTCTTCTCTAACAGACTTAAGAACCCGTTTCTTTCTCCCCTCTATACTGGTGTCTGCTGCTTGTACTGTAGGTGTGTCCTTTGAAAACTTTAGAGCAAAGCTGGCAACAATTGGGCCTATTGGCTGGGTCTACTATGCAGACATGGTAGGTACAAGCACACTTTCTATTGTTGTTTTAAATAAATCCAATTCTTTTAATGGTAGAAAATTCTGCTGTCTAGAATACAAGTATTTACTTTGTGAAGGAAAAGGTGTCATAAAATGGCCCAGGACTTCCTATAGGAAGCTGGACAGTAATACACAAAGAGCACAGGGAAGCCAAATGCTCAAATCTTGCTGGCTGGGGATACATATGCCTCATCTCAAGTCTTTCTGGGAATTCTTTGTGATGACTGTGGGGGGTAAGACAGAAGGAAGAAACAGCTAACAAGTTCCCAGTTTTCCTTAAGTCTTTGTCCTCCTTTTCACTTCAGGCTCTCAATAAACACCTCTCACTGGGTTCTATTTTGGTCTCCCTGAATCCAATCCCTCTTCCCCACAATCCATCCTATGTAACAGTTTTTTCTCCCCTAAGAACATCTCCAATTATATGTTCTTCTCCTCCCCCACCCCAATTCCATTACAATTTAGACTTCCATCTCTTTCTACCCTTATTTTTAATTACTACCTGCTCCCCCACCCACAGCTCTAGTTAAAATGCTCTCGTCAAAGTTTCCCAGCATATACTGTGCACACCCACCCCTCTCCAAGTCTCTGCCAGTGCCATCCCTTACACGTCACAAGATCCCCCTCTCCCGATACTTTGTTTATTGAAACCCTATTTATCCTTCAAATCCCAACTTGACTTTCACCTCTTTCATGAAGTCATCTGATTTCTCTAGTTGAAGAGCTAACTTCGTCTTGTGAACTTCCCCAACCCTTTGGTATGCCCCTCTCATAAGGAACTTAATTACACACTACTTTTCATTTAGCTGAAGAAGAATTCATACAACTGGGTCCACTATAAATTTATATTATCTCATTTGGGCCCTCACCACAGCAAGGCAATCCTTTGACTTCTCCTTAATTTATTTATTCTCTATCACTTTCCCCAAGCTTTAAACCTTTTCTCTTCAAGGCTTTCTTCAAGAGCTTCAAGGCTCTTCAAGCTACACCATACCACACTCTCCCCATATCTTCTCAGAAGAGCTCCTACTATATTTACTTAGGAAAAAAAAGCCATTTAACTTGAGTCCTCTTTTTTCTTTTGCTACATCTCAGAACTCCTTGACATCAGCACTCATTATTTCCACCTTTATACCAGTTTCTGATGAAAGATAGCCTTTCTCTAAAACCAGGCTAATCCCCCTTTTATCTCCTCCCATTTGATCTGGCAAATTATTCATCTGTCTCTGATCTTCAGTCTTTGTTACTGGCTTATACTCTGCTACCTACATTCTCAGGTCTCCTCTAACCTAGAAAAACCCTCACTAGCACCAGCCTCAAGCTATTGACCTTTTAAAAACAAGACTAGTAAAAGTTTCATCTACACCCTCTCCCCTACCCCTCAAGTTTTTGCAATCTGGTTTCAGATTTCATCACCTGAACAGACCTGCTCTACTCTTCTTAATTGCCAAATCCAGCAGTCTTAATCTTAAACTCCTCACAAGTTTTTCATGAGCCTATTTTCTCTTCCCACCTTTTTGATCCCTTCTTCTTGAGAGCTTTTGCTGGATCAGCACCTATATGCTTCTATGCGTATACATCCCCAAGTTTATCTGTTGGTACATACTAACCCATGCCCAAGGCACACAGGTATATCTGTCATGTCTTCTCTGTTCTGATGATCTCAGTGGATCATGGGTCCAATGATCATTTCTAAACAGATGACTCTCAGATCCATGTATCTAGTCCTACTCTTTCTTCTGAGTTCCAGTTCCCCATCATCAATTGTCTTGTAACATTTCAAGCTGAATGTCCTAGAAACACTACAACTCACAACTTGTCTGAAAATAATTCACTATTTTCTCCTCTTTGCTGAGGGTACAGTCATTTTTCCGAGCACCAGGTTCACAACCTAGTAGTTGTTGTTCAGTCGTTCAGTCATGTGTGACTCTTTGTGATCCCATGTACCACAGCAATCAATACTGGCCATGGAGTTTTCTTGACAAACATACTGGAATGATTTGCCATTCCCTTCTCCAGTGGATTAAGGCAAAATTAAATAATTTGTCCAAAGTCACACAGCTATTATCTGTGGCTTCCTGACTCCAGGCCCAGCACTCACTGAGTCACCTGCTTGCTTTCCCACAATTTCGGAGTCATCAATTCCTCCCTCTACCAAACCACAGATTTTCCAATCTGTTGCAAAATCTTCTCGTTTTTTCCTCTATAACATCACTCACAATAATCCCCTTCTCTCTGTACACACAACTACTAACACCTTATTTTGGGCCCTTGTCACCTTGTCACCTCCAAAGTGATCTTCTTGCTTCCAGCTTCTCCAATTCATCCTCCACATTGCTGCCATGATACAGGTGTAATGATGTCACTCCCTTGCTCGATACACTTCTGTGGCTCTCTATTTCCTCAAGTAAAATACAGACTACTCTTTTTCCCCACTTAAAATCAACCACGCTTTAGCCTCCCTTTCAGGCATTTTATACATTATTCCCCTTCCTGAACATTTCAGACAAGTTCAAAGTAGCTACGCTGTCCCTCACACATCACATTCCATCTCCATGCTTTTGTACAAGTTAACCCTCTTGCCCACACTCTTCTTCCTCACCTACCTATCTTAGAATAACTTCTTCCCTTCAAAGTTGAGTTCAAATAAAACTTCCTAAAGATTTGCCCTGTCTCAGAGGTCAAAGTATCCTCCTGCAAATTCCTTTGTACTTATTTAATAAAGACTTGCAAACAGTTCTTGCTTTACAGAAGTGGACCCTTCTGCAGTCTTCTACTTAAAGTGATTTTTACATAATGCAAATTTGTTATAGGGGAAGAAGGGAGGAAAGAAGGCGGTTTCTCAACCATGGAAGGAGAAGACTAGCACAAGGACACATGAGGTCAGGGACAGAGAAACAAGAATAGGGTTAGGGCCAGCTGCATGGAGGCCTAGCTGGCACCATGAGGAAGAACATAAGGAAAGACATGTAGGGTCTGCACATGGACACAGACAAAAGACAGATGACACATAGGGACTGTACAGGTAGGTGGGCAGAATGGCGAAGCAAGTTAAAGGTCTATTCTCTCAATTCCAGAGACCTCAAATAAAACCCTCAATCCAGCAATAATGGTGGTCTCTCCACACATCCATTCTTCTGCTTTCACTTGGAGAATTTTTCAAAACTTTACAGGGAGTAGGGAATAGAGTGCTGAGCCGAGGGACAGGAGCGGTGAGAAAGCAGGCAAGCACAGTACTGTACAGTAAAGGTAAGAGGGGTTTTGGGGGAATGTGGGTTTTTCAAGAATTGTTTTTATAAAGTCAAATTTGCATAATGTAAATTTTTATGTAAAGCAAGAACTCTCTGTGTATTTACAAATATTTCTTGCTCAGTGGAAAGCAAGGACTACTTTATTCTTATCTTTGTACCCTCTTGCCTAGCACAATGCCTAACATGTAATAGTACATATTTCATAAATGTCTGGTGATTGATTATATTACCTACTATATCATAAGCCCTTTGAAGGCAGAGAAAATGTTTGCTTTTTTGTATCCACCTTATTATCCCCCACAGTATCTAGAATAAGAGTCTGTACAGAGTAGGTGATCAAGAAATGTCTATTAAAAAAAGAAACTGAACAGAAAACATATATTAGAGAGTAAAGTATATACTACCAAGGCATTAACAAAAGAATTTCTTTAAACTCTCCCTTTAAGGAAAGCCCTTATTTCAATATTGCAGGAATCTATAATTTCTTTCATGGGAGTAGGGTACTCCTTTTGTCAACAGTGAATAGAATAGCTAGGTGGCGTAGTGGATGGAACGCCTGAAGTCAGGAGGACCTAAGTTCAAATCTGATCTCAGACACTTAATGCTTCCTAGCTGTGTGACCCTGGACAAGTCACTTAACCCTAATTGCCTCAGGGGGAAAAAAAGAAAAAAAGAAACTGAATACAACACCTTGATTCAGGAGATGGTTTTTCAGAGTTCCTGTAGCTAAAAAACTAAGCTGTAGTTAACCTGATGACAAAGTCTTCTTAGCTAATTGAGGCTGATCTTCAGATGACAGCTTCCACTGGCCCATACTCAAAACATTTCCAACCTGGCAGGTCCAGTCTACTAAGAGCTTCCATGACCTTTGGGAAACCAGAGTCGGCTCCAGGCCACAATAAGGCAACAGAATCCTTTTTTTTTTTTTTTTTCTCTCAATCAAACTAATAATAACAAAAAAGGATTAAACATCAACTATATGCCCTAAATAATATGAATGTAAAGGCAGATATGTAAAAGGAGCTGCTCTCAAAAAGTCTCCAGTTTAAAAAAGGGAGAAAAAGGTAAGCACAGATAATGACAATAGAAAAAGATGATGACAAGAGAGCTAAAGAAGGAAAATGGAGTTGTGGACAATACATGATAAAAAGTTTGACAAGGGAGATATCCAATCTACCTATGAACTGGAATCAAACTTGTCTATCTAGAACCTATGTCGATTTGTGGGAAGAACTCTGAGCCATTTTTTTTTTTTTTTTTTTTTTAAATGCCAGGCCTTCAATACCTCCAACCAGACAGGCAGGTTCCTTCCTCTGTGTCCATATACTTATTGATAAGCATCTACAAAGGGCACTGTGGGGGAGTCATCTATCATCTTCATAAGAGTTTTGCACCAACTAGAGAGGTTGGCTCTTTAATGAGAGGAGAGGAAAGCTGTCACTACTTAAGTCAGGTATGGTCCTCAATTCTCACTGAGAGAGGTCAGAGCAGAAGGTTCTATATCTAGTTATTCACCATTCTGTGGATCTGACCTCAGGACCATTCCTTACATCCATCCCCTCCTTTCTATTCCCTTTGCCAACACCCTCATTCAGGCCCTCATCACTTCTTGCCTGTTACTACTGTAATCACATCCATTGCTCCAGGTTCACCCCCTAAATCTATCCTATACTCATCACAGCCAGGTTAATATTCCTAATTAATTAAAATCTTTGATCTGAAAACCTTCTATGGATCTCCACTGAAACTATTTCTTACCTGTCCAAAGGGTTCTCGGGCTTTCTCAAAGCCACCCACCTGCAACCTCTTCTTAAAGAGGTCCAGGGGATATGTAAGAGTCTTGCTGATGACACCAGCTCCACTGCCACATAGTAGATTTTTGAGGTTTGCTGCAACAAAAGCAAAGGGAGGTCAGAGAAGAAAAAGAAAAAATGCTTTCTGAGGTCTTCATCCCAGACAGGCACCCTAAAACACCCTTCTTCACTTGTCTCAGAAGAACAAATCCTAAAATTCTTCTTCAGTCATAAGAAAGGATTTTGTCCAGGAAAAGAAATAGGAAGAGCAACCGATTTCTACACTAATAGTAAGTAGCTGCAGAGCTAACTCTGGGTATGTCAGGATGTGAGGGCCTCTTCCCCTCACAAAAATTCCACCAAAGACCAAATAAGACAACTTTAAAGTAACACACAAAGTCCAAGGACAGAGTCTTAAAGACTACAGTCGTCCAACCAGTCTCCTGATAGCCGCCAGAGAGAGAACAGAAGATGTGACCAGCAAGGCCTCAGGGAGGGGTTCAGAGACAGGGGTGAGAAAATCTAGTGGGCTGGAATCAGACCTCTAAGTCTGCATCATGTTCACTCCCTTCCCTCCATGGGCCAGTATAGGAATGTCACTACAGAGGTGGCCCTCCCCCCCACTCACCATTTTTCTTCCCATCAACTGGAATGGCCCATTCATAGACTTGCTTCAGGGCGCTGTAAAAGGAGAACTGGAACCCCGCATAAGGGAAGATGGCAATCAAAGTGGGTGGCAAGCCTCTGTAGAAAGCCAATGGACCTTCAGTCTTGTACATCATCATCACGCCATGCCGGAGGTTTCTGTAGATCTGCACATGCACAGGTAGTTCTGGTGAACTCATAAGGTCAAAAGATCTTGGGTTTAAAGCTGAATGGCATCTTAGAGCTGGATAAGCTCAACCCTCCAATTTCACTGATAGGTAACTGAGGCACTGAAAGTTTAAAGAGCATGCCCAGGATCATACAACCAGAATATGTCTGAGACAGGATATGAACTCAGATCTTCTTGACCTCAGATCCAGTGCCCATTATATGGCCCTGCCTCTCTGGGCTTTATTATCCTGACCCCCAGTAATAACATAACTAACAAATATATCATTTCTGCTATAAAGGTTAGTCAAACTCCAAAAAAAAACACCCAAGGTAAATCCAAGGCATACAGAGTGATAATGTGGACATCAGGGGGAATCTGTAGGGTTTTCCATTATTTGCCTTTTTCCTTCAACTTCTTTCTAAACACAATTCATTAAAATTAAGTCATAATTGTCATAGTATCCCAATGCCTCAGGCAACCAGAACTATACCCAAAGTAAGATCTACAGGTATAAATGCTATTCTTCTTTTATTATTTTATTTTCCCCCAATTATATGTAAAAATCATTTTAAAAATTCTAAGTTCCAAATTCTCTCTATCCCTTTTTCCCAACCCCTCTCACTGAGAAGACAAGCAATTTGATATAGACTAAACAGGTTTAGTCATGTTGGTAGAAGGTTCAGGAGGGATATAAAATATTTTTGTTAATTGAAATAAATGTAATTTAATTTTTAAAAAAAGTTCATTTCTGTTGCATTTAAAATATGATTTTGTTTATACAAAATCAATTACAAATCCCTTTTTGGAAAGACACCATTATGCAAAGTATACACCAAATACTAAGAATATTCTTTTTTTTTTTTTTTTTTTTTTTTGCTGAGGCAATTAGGATTAAGTGACTTGCCCAGGGTCACACAGTTAGGAAGTGTTAAGTGTCTGAGATCAAATTTGAACTCAGGTCTTCTTGACTTCAGAGCTGGTGTGCTATCCACTGCACCACCTGGCTGCCCCAAGAATATTCTTAAAGTACTTTGTATTACTCTGAGTCAATGATAACTACTTATTGATAGACTAAAGGCAGCTATCAGGGCTCTTTCAAATCTTTTCTCTAAGCAAATGAATCTCACTTAATTTGACATTTCCTTGACGGACCCATTCCCCAGCCTTTTAATGATTCCATGCCTTTCTGACCTCTGAACACTCACCTTAGGCTCCCCTTGAGCAGCAAAGCGAGTTCGGAGAACATCAACAGGCTGCACTGCAAGAGTGGCAGTACAGGCAGAGAGGCCACCACATACAAAATGCACTGAAAAGTCACGTGGATCATGTCTCATAGTTCTGTGGACCAATTCAGTCAGAAGCTCAAAGGTCACAAACTATAAGAGACAAAGACAACAAATCTGAGGGATATGGCCAAGCTTCACTATCATAAATTCTATTATGGATCCAAAGTGGACACTACCACCCCAAATGGTTATCTCCTTAGGCACCTCTTTAAGGGAAATTAATGTCACGTCAGCTTTTACTTTCCAAATGATGCTGTGTAGCAGAACCTCAGAGGAAGAATTGAATGACCAACCATATTCAATCAATATTGACTTGAGAGTGCAGTGTGGCAGGGGAGAAGGGGAACTGGGCTAGGAATTAGGATACTTGGGCCACTAGTCCTGGTACCATCACTAACTCATTTAGATAAATCACCTGTATTTCAGTGTTCAATTTCAAAGAAGGATGATTACACCTGCTGCCTTATCTACTTCACTGGGAGACTCCAATAAGATATTTGTGAAAATCCCTTAAAAAGTACTAAACAAATAGAGTTATTATTGATTATATTTATGAACTATCTATAGGAGATAAGGCACAAAGTCCATTTTATGCTGTATAATGTATAGCATGCTGTGACTATTTAATTATGTATGGTGAGTATACAGTGGAAGGGGAACATTTTTCAAAGCTCATTCTGAATATAGTTCAGAAAGTATTTCACATGAGGCAAATAGAAAACACTTTGATAAAATCGCTCCCGCCCTTTCTGAGACAATCCTCTAAGGACAGTTGCCTTGCTGACCTCATCTTCTCTATAATCCTTTATTAAGCTACTGAAACCTTGGGTCATTGACCTGTTTTCTGACACTTACTTGGACAGCTCCATAGCCTATGGAGAGAATTTGGGCTGGAATATGCCCCTTCCAGAATGCTGTTAGGCCTTCCTCCTTCAGGATCTGCCTCGCTGCCTGTATTATCCCATAGTATTTTGCATGTGGGTCACTGGATGACAGGTGCTCAACCTGAAGCTATAAATCAAAGAATACAGGGAAGACAAAGGGAAGGGGAGAGGGAACAGGTGAAAAAGGCTTTTTTCAAAAAAGAAGCAGAGAATATTCTTAACTTCAAAGAGGCAGATACAGTTTCAAGTATCACAAACAACTTTTGTAAAGGCAGCTAAACTTGTGTTCCATCTATTATATATCATAAAGAAAGAAAGGTACCTGGAAGCGAATTTTGATGACATCTAAGGGGCTAATCAAAGCCCGAGTAACCAGTCCAGAGGCAGACCCAGCCACTGCCACATCTACCTTGGAATTTTTCTTCCTGTTTGGTTTGGGGTCATAACCGACCATCCCTGCCTTTCTTAAGTGCAATGTCCATCCGCATTAAGCTAAAAAGCAGGAGACAGGTGGGAAAAACAGAAGCAGCTTGGTCAGAGATTGTTCACAAAGTAGTTTTCTGAAGCAAATCAAGTGTGCTGCCAAATTTCTGGCATATGTCCAAAGGTAAGAATAAAACAAAAACTTAGGCTGCATTTAGAATGTAAGTCTATTATACAAGGATCATATTTTCTTGTAAACAGTGTCTAGAACTCAGGAAACCTTTTAGGAAAGTAGAGTCATGGAGCATTAACACCATTCAGACCTAGGGTTTTCAAGTAACAAGCCCTGAATCGAAAGGCAACCTAGCATAGTGTATAGAAGGTCACAATGGCTAAATGATCACAGGCAAGTCAATCATCTCTCAGTGCTTCAGACAACTTGAAGTTAAAGATGAAGTTCATTGCTTCTAAAAAAGCCTAATCAATACACAGGCCATTTATTAAGTGCTTACTATGCCAAGCACTGTCTTAGACACGAGAGATTAGTTTGAAATAAACCCATGAGTTCATATTAATTTCTCTGCTTAATTTTCTGCTTCTGGGAAGAGAAAGAGAAAGGAATTAAATATTTAGTAAGCACCTACTCCATGAGATGTGCTAAGCACTTTACAAATATCATCTCATTTCACTCACAACAATTCTCTAAGATAGGTGCTGATCTTCTATACACTATTTTACTATTGAGGAAACTGAGGTAATCAGAAATGAAGTAACTTACCTAGGGTCACACAGCTAATGAGTGTATGGGGTCACATTCAAACTCAGGTCTTTCTGACTCCAGGCTCAGTGCTCTATCTGCTCCATCTAGCTGACTTGTTTTTGTCCACTTTCTGCTGAAATAAAATTATTTTTCTTCCACTCTCCCTTCCTCTTCACACACATTCCAGTTTGGACAAATTACTATTAAGTTTTCTATTTTCATCTTAGAACTTTAGAAAATAGGAGATTACAAAGTGTTTTAATTTCGTGTTCATAACAATCCATTGAGGGAACTATTACAGATATTGTTTTCTCCTTTTAATCCAGAATGAAACTAAGTTTTAGAAGGATTAAGTGAACTTGACTGTAATTATACAAGGCACCCCCAAAACCTTAGCTTTAAAACTGCATTAAGATTTTTGATAGCAATGAGATCAACCAAATCATTTCCAATGGAGCAGTAATGAACTGAACCAGCTACGCCCAGAGAAAGAACTCTGGGTGATGACTAAAAACCATTACATTGAATTCCCAATCCCTATATTTATGCCCACCTGCATTTTTTATTTCCTTCACAAGCTAATAGTACAATAAAAAAAAAAATAATAATTTTTTTTTTGATAGACAGGAAGCTGGGATTCTAACCTGTTTTCCTGACTCCAAGCTGAGACCTCTTTCCATACAATCTATTAACATTCTACTTTTTCTCAATTTTTTTTTCCTTTTCTTCAATAACCTCAAACAATGCTCCTACCAAAAAAGCAGCACCACTGCAATCCTAATACCTGTGGCCTTCTCATCGGTGAAGCCTTTGCATGTTTAGATCTTTGCCATAGTGTCAAGTGGGGTCCAAAATGATGCCTTCCTCCAATAATAGGCTTGTTAAGGACCACGCCTAAGTGTGAAGGAGCAGGTTGGTTCTCCAAAAGCCCCCACAGCTGTGAATCATAACAACCCTGAAGGAGTTGCAAAGCAGCCTTTGCAGATGTTCCTTGTGGATTAGGGAATGAAATAAATTGGAGGCAGAGGGAAGAGGAGAGAGGTGAGAGAACAGCAACTGCCTCTCAGTCTCCTTGTATCATTATCAGCCTCTCACATGAAGGGATCCATTCTACTGATCTGAGTTGGATCCCCAGCAGCCACTGGCAGGTTGCTCCTGTAACACAGGCCAAGGTATATTTCCTAATTCCCACAAATAAAATGATTTAAGATTCCTGAAGTTTCCTGTGAAGGTACAGGATGTGAATGGAATGCCCGAGGAGAGGGAACTCCCCAGGACACATTGGGAAGAGAAAGCCACTGCTGAGCCACACAGGCCCCATGGGCCTCTCATTCATCAGAGAAGGAAAGTGAGACAGAGACGGACCCTGGATACCAGGCTCCTGCCTGTGAGCTGGGGGTGTGGGGGGGGAGTAACACACCCCGCTATGCTTCTGTCTGGGGGCCAACACCTCTGGATGGGCACTGTGCTCCTCCCAGGCTCTGGGCGCAAACAGGCTTGAGCATGAAACCATCTCAGTATGTGTCTGCGTCTGAGTATGAACACACTCATCTACACGGTTAAATAGACATCCGTGTGTGAGCGCGGACACTCTCCTGTGTGACTGAGCAAGAGTGCCCTCATCTATGTGTTTAGACATGGATACCTTCGTGTGTGTGTTATGCCCTCATCTCCACATGTAAGCATGGACATCCATGTGTGTGAGCATGAAACTCTCATATGTCTGAGTGTGAATACCCTCACGTTTAATCACAGATGTGTGTGAACACAGATACCTCCGTGTGTGTCTGACCAGATACCCCCTGCCTGTGTTTGAGTGTGAGTGCTTCCTCTCTCTGTTAGGACACAGAGATCCCTGTATCTCTGTGTGAACGCCCTCGCCTCCGTGTTCAGGGATGGCTATCCCTGCGTGTCTGAGTGTGACCGCCCCTGAGGGTGTCGGGGCTGAGACGCTGTGTGTGTGTGTGTGTGTCTGACCAGATACCCCCTGCCTGTGTTTGAGTGAGTGCTTCCTCTCTCTGTTAGGACACAGAGATCCCTGTATCTCTAAGTGTGAACGCCCTCGCCTCCGTGTTCAGGGATGGCTATCCCTGCGTGTCTGAGTGTGACCGCCCCTGAGGGTGTCGGGGCTGAGACGCTGTGTGTGTGGGGGGGGGTTAGGACCAGACACCCCCTGCCTGTGTTTGAGTGTGAGTGCTTCCTCTCTCTGTTAGGGCACGGAGATCCCTGTATCTCTAAGTGTGAACGCCCTCGCCTCCGTGTTCAGGGATGGCTATCCCTGCGTGTCTGAGTGTGACCGCCCCTGAGGGTGTCGGGGCTGAGACGCTGTGTGTGTGTGTGTGTCTGACCAGACACCCCCTGCCTGTGTTTGAGTGTGAGTGCTTCCTCTCTCTGTTAGGACAAGGAGATCCTTGTGTATCTCTAAGTGTGAACGCCCTCGCCTCCGTGTTCAGGGATGGCTATCCGTGCGTGTCTGAGTGTGACCGCCCCTGAGGGTGTCGGGGCTGAGACGCTCTGTGTGCGTGGGGAGGGGTTGGGACCGGACCCCCCCATGCGGGCATGACTGGGTAGGAACACCTTCATTGGCGTGTTCAGCCACGGACGCCCCCGCGTGTGTATCCGGGAGGGGTCACGTGTGTCTGAGGGCGGCGCCCTCCTCCCTTCCCCCCACCGTGGCACCGCACCTGAGGGCTGAGCCCCCAGTTCCAATCCTGCCCCGGCTGTCAAAGTGTCACAGCTTCCCCTGTAGTCTCAGTTTCCTCCTCTGGGACAGGGGGCCGGTAACCGCGCCCGCTCCCCGAATCTGAGGGAGCAACGGGGACCCCGCTTGCAAAGCGCCGCAGAAACCCGCGTGGGCGCGCCCGGTCTGTATGTATGTCCGCGAAGCGCCCCGCCTCCCCACGTGAACACATGTGTTCACGGTCCGGTAGGTGAGGACACATGCGCACAGATCACCCGCTCCCCGGGATCCACTCCCTGGCGCGTTTTCTCAAAGTGTCAGAGGCGGTGGGGGCACGGGAGGGCAAGGGAGGACAGAGGTCACTGGTTCACTCACCCGGCTCGCAGGCCCAGCCCGGTGCCGCACTCCACTCTTTCCTTTACCTGACGTCACCCGACAAGAACCTGAGATGATCCGCTATGAGTGACGGGACTAGCATCCAATCACAGCGGCCTTCTTCGCGGCTCTCTCCGCCCCTTGGGCAAATGGCCGCTTTCCTTCTACATCCCCCATCCGGCCAGGATAAGAATCCGGCCTCTGGAGAACCTTTCCACCCCACCCTAACGACGCAAAGCTTCCTGGGAGATGTAGTCCCGCAAGGAATGTGAGTTTCCGGACTCCTGAGGGAGGTGTTCTCGCCACTCTCACGCGGTTAGAGCCTCCAGCGCTGCTAGGGGCGGGGCGACTTGGTGGGCACAAGGTGAAAGGTTAGATGACAAAGGTCGGGTTTCGAAATGGCAAAATACCGGGAACCAGATTGAAAAGAGAAAGGATGTTTAGCAGCGGTCGGAAGCGTGTATCCAGTTTACCGTGGCTTGTTTACACGCCCTTTCCTCCATTAGATCACAAGCAGGAGAAAGCGGGACCGCGTTTCCGCTTCTCTTTGTGTCTCCTAATTTACATACGCACCTGCCGTACAGCAAGGCCCTTGCTAAATGCGGATGGATCCGACTTGCAGACTCCCCGATTTACAGATGCAGCCCCACGCCAGTCGCCTATTGGACACTTAAAACTGGAATTACTCCGTAGATAGTCCCAAACAGAGCTTATTTTAAGTCCTTCCAAAATGTCCAAAACACCGTCGTTCCTCCGCTCATCCGGGTCCACTGCATCTCTCTGAAACACCCTCGACTCCTACCTCATTCACGGCCCCGTATTCAATCAACTGCCAAATCTCCCGTTTCTCTCTTCCCCATCCCCCCGGTCCATCCCTCTGCTCGTTAGAGCGACCCTCCTCTAGTTTGGCTCCTCTCCCATGAACCTTTGCAACAGAGGAAAGGGGGAAGGGAACCTGCGTTTATTAAGGGCCTACTATGTAAGGAAGACTCATCTCCACGAATTCAAATCCAGTTTCAGACACTTAGCAGCTGTGCGACCCTCAGCAAGTCACTTCCCTCCGCTTGCCTCAGTCCCCTCCTCTGAGCTGGAGAAGGAAATGGCAAATTACTTCAGTATCTCCGAAATCCCCAATTCAGACCGGTTCAAGCACTCTCCCTTCTCTGGGGGGATGATGGGTATAGATTACTGAATATAATATCAGAGGGATTGGTTAGTTTTGTAGAACGGATTCTTAGTAGGAAGAGAATATATTAGAAAATATTTTGTAAAAAAAATTTTTTTTAATATCAAGCTTATCTGGAAGGTCCCCTCCTCTCATCTAAGGCCTTTCTTGATACCCAGATTCTAGTGGCTCCTCAGGATTTTTTCTGTTTATATATTTATATTTTTTACATATACCTATTATATATTATATATATATATATATTTTTTAATAAATATCTTCCAATAGAATTTGAGCTCTTTGAAGGCAGGAATTGTTTTGTTTTTGTTTTGGGATTGTCAATTCATAGGATTGATAGGTGCCTAATAAATACTGCTTGATTTATTTTTTGTTGTTTTTTTTTTCTTTGAAGGCAATCAAGGTCACCCATTTTGTAAGTGTCTGAGGCCACATTTGAACTCAGAACCTCCTGCCTCCATAGCTGATGATCTATGTACTTGGTTACTAGCAGCCCCTGCTTGATAAATTACCATTGTGATTGATTCTAGATGATAAAGTATATAAAGGATGGGGAGGGTGATGGAAGGGAAGAAGATTACAGAAAAAAAAAAGTTAAAAAACAAAACAAAAACTCTAGTACAGGAGGGACCATGTAAATTAAATTTAAAAAATTGAGATAACACTGATAGCCTACATTTGATCTTTCTTTGTTTCTCTTAGATTCAATTCATTCATTCATCAAACATCTATTAAACAACTATTATGTGTAATATGTGAAGGGGAAAGGGAAAGAGAGAGGATAAAAAAACAATGATAAAATCCCACCTTCTTCATGAATCCTTCTAAATTTTAGCCTTCTGAGATTATTGCCTATTTATCCTATTTGTTCATAGTTGTTTATTTGCATGTTGTCTCCTCCTTAAAACAGTGAGTCCCTTGAGAGCAGGGACTTCCTGGCACATGGTAAATAATTAATAAATTCTAGTTGACTGACCGACATTGTGTTACTTTCAACTCCCTTTTTTTTTCATCTCCCCTAGGGGAAGTAATGTATCAATAGATCAATAATCATCTATTAAAGTGCCATTATGTACCAGGCACTGTGCTAAGTACTGGAGATACAGAAAAGAGTCAAAAGATAGTCCCTTTCCTCAAGCAACTTAGATTTAAGGGAGACAACATGCAAACAAATATAAATACAGCAAGCTAAATACAAGATAAATAAGAAATAATGAACTCAGGGAAGGCATTGGAATTATGAGAGGTTGGGGAAAGCAAATAGAAGGAAGAAGGTAGTATTTTAGTTGGGACATAAAGGAAGCTAGGAAGATCAATATTAGGAGTACAGGAGGTAGTGTTCCCCGCATAGGGGAATATTCCAGAGAGAATGCCTGTAAGCAGAGAAAGAAATCATCCAAATAATAATTAGGAGAGCTAGGTTTGAGTCCTGAGACAATATGACTTATCTGTGATCCTAAGCAAGTCACTTAACCTCCCAAATATTTGAGGAACTTAAATCACTTATCCTTTCTTATGGTACTTAGCCATGTAGTTTGGACTGGATTCAGTACTGGGGAGCCTGATTCTAATGAAAGGGATTAGGATCCCTTTTCTCACATTTTCTCATCCTCAGCTGTAAAATGAAGATAACAGCACCACTGAAATAAATACACTGAAGAAATGCTAAAAATAAAGCATTCACAAGCAGACACAAGCAGAACAGGATTTAATATGATAAGTGTTGTTACAATCTGTAAAAAGACTAATACTCAAACACTGTCAGTAGAGATTTTACATTTCATCCTAGTTCAGCACTGTTCAAACTCCTGATACATGTCTACTGGTAAAATGAATAAGCTTGGGCCAGCCCTCTTGTTGGTGGCTGCCTATTCTGATAGAGAAGTTTTTCTTATTGCCCTCCTTTTACCAACACAACCAACTACTCCTCTTATAGAACCTAGGACCTCTGGAACTTTCAAATTCATAAGGTCCTTCAAACTAGAATATGTCCTACTCAAGAAAGATGTACACTATTAAGAAGAATATAAATATAAATATTTTTAAAATGAAATTTGAAAATATTAAAAAAAAGAGGAAAAGGCAGTTGGGGTCTATAGAGTATCCATTCTTCACACGGATGGCAGCAGGCCCAATTGCTCCACAAAAAATATTCAAGGCAAAGAGTGAACTACTTTTCAAGTGAGAAAATCAAAGGAAGAAAAAGTTCAGAACTCTTTGGGGTATATCTAGTAATTAATTAATTTTTCTAGTTTCCTTGTTCAATAAGGAGATCACTTGTCATCTCATGGTATAAAAGTTCCTTCAGTAATGGATCCCACAAGGCTGAAAGCAAGCTCTGCAAAGCATCCCCATGACCATCCAAAATCAAGAATACAACTTCAGTATATTTCGTGAGCATCAGTTGTGGGCTGCAATGCAAATATAACCTAGTATAAAGATTTATGGATATTAGTTTCTGGGTTTAAAACAAAGGGAATATCATACTGAATTCCTTAAAGCGATTTAGTGAAACAGAAATTATAATATAAATGTGATTTCTGGTTCAGTCAGTGACTGTTCTATTTACTTGCTAAACATGTGTCATATCATATCTTTTTTTTTCTTTCTGAGAGAAGTTGATTTCTTCTATCATTCCTTCTTGATCCTTGATCACTCAGGCCATTCCTGTCTTCTGAGCATTTCTCCCACCTTAACACATGAAAACACACTTTGGCCTTCAGCAGCAGCTTACAAGGTTAATGAGGCTTATCCTCTGTGTTCAGAATTCAAACACCTGAAATCTGGTCCATTTGTGTTAAATTAAATAAACTCCAGGAAGTAACATCATGTGGCAAGAAAAAAAAAACACCAAGATAAAATTGTTTCCATCAAACTGTAGCTCTTGATGGGGAAGTGAACCCTTATGTAAACCTGTGAACACATCATTTACTGTACCCAGTCCTATTTAAAGCTCTCTGGGACTTTCCCCACCTCCTGTCTAGAACTAAGTATGGTCTTAGTCTTGACCAGAGAGAAGTGTTTATTTCACCACACAAGCTGATGGTTTTGGAACTGGTGACCTGAGAAGTTGAATGTGGTTCTATGCTCCTTGGGTGGGATTTATCATAAACTCAAAGAATTATTGAAAGTTATATTATGTGTGGGAAGAAAGCTTTATGGTCTAACTCCCTCTTTATACAGACCAGAAAGCTAAAAACCAGATAATTGACCTGACTTGTGTGAATAAATGGCAGAGTTGGGACTTTAAACTCAGGTTTTCTGAATTCCAATGCAATGTTATTTACACTATCTTACTATTTCCACCAAGAAAATTTCTGAGGTGCCATCTAATGAAATGAAAAGTGAACAGGACACTTGAGGTCTAGTATCAACAGTGTTATGTAATGTTGGGCAATCAGTTTTACTTCTTGGGCTTCTGAAAAATGATTAGATGACATAGAGGTTCTCTTCTAGATCTAATATTCTATGGGTCTGATATTTTCAGATTAGGTTTAATCACATCCAACAATTTGAGACAGTACTCCCACCCCCACCCCCCAATTCTGGGTTTTTCTTAGTTAAAACATGGGAGTAGTTTGCCATTTTCTTCTCCAGCTCATTTTACAAAGAAGGAAACAGAGATAAATAGGGTTAAGTGACCTGCCCAAGGTCATATAGCTAGTAAGTGTCTGAGGTTGTTGGATTTGATCTATCTGACTCTAGGCCCAGCACTCTATGCACTATACCACCTACCTGCCACCAAAATAGAGTGTACAGATGACGGATGTTTAACCTGGGCACTATAGAATAGTAAATGTTAAATGTAAGTGTGGGTAGTACAGGAGGTGGGGGGCAGGACAGACAATAAGAAAAGGGATGTCTACAATGTTTTCAAGTTTCCTGCCTACATGTTTTTGGCAGATTGCAGGGTTGTACCGCCTCCAGCATGGAGCATGCTCAAAGCTGCCCTTCCTGGTCCCAATCAACCTTGTAGAAATTTTGGGAAACCAGTTCCAACCATGTATGTGACTCATGATAGAGGCACTCGCCCTGAGATGCCGCTGAGAGGAGACGATGACTCAACGTCCCTTTTAAAAAGAGATGGCATGTTCTGGCTAAGGCCCTCTCAGCTGCATCTCTCAGGAGAGCATGACATATAGCAGCCTCACCCACGTGGCAAGGGCACAATCAGGCAAGCTTTTATCTGGCCCTTCACTGCCTCTTTTGGTGTCCTTTCCCGAGATCACCCAGCAGTAATCTCAGTGCAGGAGGTGATCTTGTGAGCTTAAAAGTTCCCGAGTTCTGAGAAGATCGTGGCAGCAGCATTCACTAAACCGAGGGTGGCAAACATTCTTGGAAGCAGTTGTTTGTTACCAGAGTGCCTGATAGTAGGAAGCAAGAAGCTCAGTGATAGTTCTATTTGGAATAGAGTCAAGTTGAACAGCAGAGAGGACATGTAGAATTTTTCACTAATAATCTCACAAATTGCTTTATGTTCTGTATGTAATGTTCTTTCTGTTTAAACTTTCTTGCATATAATAGGAATAATTTTATAGGAATAAATTACTTGTCCCATATGAAATTAATGATGTACTCCAAGTACCTTTTTTTTTTTTAATTCCTCCCCTTTAGTACAATGTGGAAACTATGAATGGTCTCTTGGTCCTCCTGCTATCCCAGGACAGCAGTAGAGTGCTGCATTAACTTACAAGAGATAACTTCTGATTTGCTCTCCCTTCCTTTGACCTTCTAGGTGGGACATCCTTTTAATGGGGTAACCCAGTTCCTCCAAATTGTCCTATTTCGTTATAACCTAGGTTATAACTGTCCCCTCTTAATGTTTGAGATAAAGGTTTTATAGACATTCCTTAATGTTTGACAAGATAAAGGTTTATCCATTTCAGATGTCATTAGAATATCAGTAATGTCATTGTTCTTGTTATTCCATAAAAAGCTCTCTGCCCCAATACTTGGGGCTAGACTCTTTGAGATGATAGTCTAGCCCTGGGATCAATATGGATCCATTGGTCCCAGTATTTCTCTCCATTTATTAAACTATTGAATTGGTCTCTAATCTCTGTCTTGCTCAGTTTCTTCGGCATTACATTTGGAGTTCCCCAGAGAGATAATTAGAAAATGAGCAGGATTAGAGATAAGAGACTTTTGGGGTCTCTGCCTTGGGCAGGGTGGCTGTGTATCTGAATTCTTGGCCTGGAGAGGTCGGGCCCTCCTGGATTTTTTTTTCAGAGCCTCCGGGAAAGAGAGCAGTTTCCAGCCACAATAGCCTGATGGTAGACAACCCCATTTCAGCCAGGAGGGAATAAATCCAATCTGATTTGTTTTTGTCTGTCTGGATTCTCACAAAATTAGAATATACTTGCTCATGCTAACACCTGGGTTCTCAGTAGCCTGCTACTTCTCAGTAGTGTCGAAATAGTGCTTGTAGTTGGCTTGGTTGATTAGTGTCTAATAGGACACGATTGTCACTTTTGGGGTGCCCTTTTTGGGGGGGTACCAGTTGGTTTGGTTGGTTTGGTTGATTAGTGTCTAATTGGACGCAGTTGCATGGATGTCACTTTTGGGGTGCCCAACTGGTTTGGGTAGTTTGGTTGATTAGTGGCTAACCTTATACAGTTGTCACTTTTGGGGTGCCCAGCTGGTTTGGGTAGTTTGGTTGATTAGTGGCTAACCTTACACGGTTGTCACTTTTGGGGTGCCCAACTGGTTTGGGTAGTTTGGTTGATTAGTGGCTAACCGGACATGGTTGTCACGTTTGGGGTGCCCTTTTCTTGGGGTACCGGTTGGTTTGGTTGATTAGTGGCTAACTGGATGCAGTTGTCACTTGGGGTGCCCTTTTTGGGGTGCCATTTGTTTGGTTGATGAGTGGCCAACTGGACGCCGGCGTCACTACTGGAGTGTGAAATATGGAACTCTGGACAAGATAAGAGACTTTTTCTTTCCTTATCTTGCTGCAAAGATTTGGAAAACTAAGTTTTTACCTGTCCACAATCTAGACACTCCGCTGCCTCAAAAAAATCTTTTCCTGGAGCAGATGTTTTGCTTGAGGAAACTCTCTCTGTCCAAATTCTTTTCCAGAGACAAAGGCCGGTCCTTTGTATCTCAATGCATTTCTAGGAGAGGTCCTCCCCCACGCTAGCTCTGGCCTCTCCTCCCACTTCTTCCATCAAGTGGGGAGTATATACATTTGAAAACGGGACTCCCGTTTCCCTGCTTGGGTCATCCTGTGTTAGTTAGAGCAATGTCGGCCCCTCCCGCTTTTGCATGCTCAGGGGGCTATCTACAAAGACTGGGAGTTTTAAAATGCCATTTGGTTTGGCTTTAATGTTAGTGTCCTACTGAATGTTATAATTGTGCAGTCTAAGTGTGATTCTGTATGTCTTGTATGTTATTAGACAGTCTAGTTGTGCTCTGTGTTCTGTGTGATTTTTGTCTGTGTTGAGAAATTGTTTGTAATTTGTTTGTCTGTTTTGTTAACTTAAGAGCTCTATTAAATTTAAGAACAATGATCAAATTTGGGAATTGGTTATTTCAATACTGACCTCCAGCTGGAGAAAACATTTGATTAGGAATTTAAAGATGATTCTAAATTTGGGAAATGAATTGGTTATCCTTAAGTATAAGATCTTAAAGGAACAATAGCTTGTTAAAGAAGTTCTATTAACTTGCCTGAAAGAGGTCATGTGCCTCTAATTTTACCTAAAGTATGTAACAAGGACTTTTCTGAAAGCTTCATCCCTGGCCAAGCTGGGCTTAGGAGAAGTCCATTGGGAATAATGGCCACATGGGGCCAGAAGGAGAGAAAGAAACTATTCTGTTTTATTATTTGAAATGAGATACAAATGGATTATATGCTTTAAATCCAGCTCTGGTGGACATGTAGGTTTTATGGGATTCCCCCACCCACCCACTGATTTCTGCTACTTTAAATGTTGGATGGGATAAGGATCTTTTGTAAAGATTTAAACTCGCCCCCCACTGCTGCTACTTCAGCTATAGGAGCACCTAGTTAGCCTGGAGTGAAGTTTAGTTGGACTTCGCTCCCCACCCTTGCCTCTTTGGAAGTGGAGTGGGGGGAAGGGTAGTCACATGGAATCCTATCCTCCCCCCTCCCTCTAAACTGTTCCAGACATTTTTTTAATCAAGTTGTAGCTACCTGGGTCTTGGCTAAAAGCAGCAAACTGATAAGGTTATGGTAAATATCTGTTTAGAATTTGTTACTAGAGGTAAAATATCTTGGGTTTGTAGTTAATATGCACTGCATTTTTTCCTCCTGTAACTGATTTCTATAATCAGAGCAATGGTCAATAAGAAATTGTTGATTCAATTATGTCATACCTTGCTGTTTCCAATCTGGTCATCGGTAATCATTATATCCTAAATACTTGAGCGAATAAGTATTTAGTCTGGTCTTCTATTGGTTACTAGATATTGTGTCTGGATATTCAAGTTTTTTTAAGGTTTATAACTAATGAGAGGCCACATCTTGTAGCAGTCCTTGTGGACCGGTCTTTCTATCTCAGACTGTTCTAACTTTTCTTTGTTAGATTTGTTTTTATTTCTAGATTTGGTCAAATTACAGGTATGTTGACTTGCTTCTGGGACCCAGATCAAACCTTTGTTTGTCAGCTCGCCACACTACAGACCCATCCCCCTCCTGGACTGAGCATCATCCCTGTTCAGCATGAAGAAGCAATTGACAGCCATCGCCCACTTTTCCTGATGTAATTCGGACTGATGGGGGGTGGGGTGGAAAAGTGGTTGACTTGTTAAAATTTTCACTGTATTACTGTGTGTTTAAGACTTGGGATGGAAATTGTTAAACTTGTGTAACTATTGCTGTTATGTTTGAGGGACTTTTAGTCTGTTATGTATATGCATATGTGTATGATTTATATGTGGGATTTGATAATTCCTTTCCAAAAGAAAAAAGGGAGGAGAAGAAATAGGAAATTGGGGAAACTGGTGTATTTCCTTAGGCACTTCTGCCTTATCTCCTGCTAGTTCAGATTTAATTGGAAGTCCTTTACTCCTTGCTTAAATTTACTAGACTATGATTTGCTGGTTGTGCTTTAACCCTGAAATCCCTTATTCTGTTGGAATTGCCCTGGCAGACTCAGTTTTGGGGATTATTTTTTAGAAACAACCAGAAATTGGATACCTGTCTTGGAACTGGCAGTCTCTCTGATCTGTTACCCCAGATCTTTAATTAGTAGTTCAGCATACTTAAAAGGACCTTGCTGATATCAACGCCTCTAAAAGTTTGGGGTTTGCCTGCCTTGGTCTAACTGTGCATAATTTGCTCAGAAATCTGTATTCTAGTGGCAGCCCTGTTTGCTGCTCTGGGCAGGACAGGTGGGGTTACTCCAAGCCTCATCCTCCTCCCCTGGAGCCAGCCCTCTGAATGGGCAGCACAACTGCCTTGAGCTCTGCTGCTCTGTAAGCAGAGGCAGAGTCATGCACAAATGACCACAGCTGTCCATATGCTCCACAACTGCAGAGGATCTGACAATTGATTGTCAGAAATAATTGAAATAAGGAACTTTGTGTATTGCTGATTAACTCTGGGAGTATCAGGGAGAGACTTGATCTTGCCATAAGGCCTTGCATTGGTCTAGCTTTATTTTGATTTTTATTTGGTCTATTTACTTCACATAGGGTTGTTCAAAATTATGGTGCTAAGACCTTCTAGAGGAAGGTAATTCAAAGATTTGAATAGTTCCAAGAGAAAAACTGGGGAATGTTATGCCAAGGTTCCCTTTTAATGGGGTGACCCAGTTCCTCCAAATTGTCCTATTTCATTATAACCTTAGGTTATAACCATCCCCTCTTAATGTTTGAGATAAAGGTTTTATAGACATTCCTTAATGTTTGACAAGATAAAGGTTTATCCATTTCAGATGTCATTAGAATATCAGTAATGTCATTGTTCTTGTTATTCCATAAAAAGCTCTCTGCCCCAATACTTGGGGCTAGACTCTTTGAGATGATAGTCTCATCTAGCCCTGGGATCAACATGGATCCAGTGGTCCCAGTATTTCTCTCCATTTAATAAACCATTGAATTGGTCTCTAATCTCTGTGGGACGCCCGATTCTCACGAGAACGTATAATAAACTTTGCTTTGCTTCTAGATATCTCTCCAGCTTTTTTTTTTTTTTTTTTTAGTAAATTCTGTCTGAACCACACAGTTTTGGGGGCTAGTCTAGATCACACTATTTGTGGTGAGTAGGTGAACCCTTGGGTGCTGGCGGGGTGGCGCCCTGCCCTGATTTAGGCAACCCACCAGCGTCCAGGGCTTCTCCTTACTCCCCAAGGTAAAGTGGACGTGAAGTGGAGAAACTCGGAGCAAAGCAAAAGGAGAAACTCTGCGGTAAAAATCCCGACCGGTTCAGTGGAGGACAGATCAGTCAAGTAATTTGTTGAGCAACAACCCAGAGGTAAGCCCCCTGTGAGACCCTTGAGTCATAAACTCTGGAAGGGTCTCTGGGAAGACCCTGTGATGCCTGGAGTCTTAAACTCTGGGACTCTGGACAAGATAGGCTTGGCTAGGCCTTCTAGGATGACTGGAGTCAATTGGCGACAATTGGTGTGTTTGGGCATTTTGGAATTTAGATTCCATCCAAATTCAATGGATGTGGCCCAGTCCCAGCCAGTCCTCGTGGAGAGAGATGAGAAAAATGATCAGAAAATACTAGTAGATAGTCCTTTGGGAGATAAATTAAGTAATTGGAACGAACTGCCAAAATATATAAGGAAAAAGGAAAAGATGATAAGGTGTTGTTGTTTTGAATGGGGTGATAAAGATATTGGTGAAGGCACTATTGAAGACTGGGTGCACCAGAGACTGAATTTGTACCTGAAAGAGAAGGAAAGGATTTAATTCCATCAGCCCCTCCAAGGGTCCTCAGGAGGAGAACTTATGTGTCCATTTTGAATTCTCTCTTCTCACAAGAGGAAAGGAGACTAATTAGAGGTGCAGCTATGAAGGAGTGGGACAGGAGAAACCCTCCAGCTGCAAGAGTAGTTTCAGCTGACCAGAAATACCTTTAGCTATCCCAATTGGGAGTACAATCACCCTATACATCCAAGAAGTATGTGGAATCCAGAGAGTGAAGATGGTAGCTTCTTTCCTTTTCCTCCCACGTGTCCTGACCTACAGTAGGGCCATGTGGGACCAAGGGAAAGAAACTGCTATTTGGTGAAATTCATTATTTTAAATATGATGGTGAAAGTGGTTTTATATTATTGGGAATTTAAAGCCGTGTTTGGAATTTTAAGTTAAAATATAGGTTATTATAACAAAATGCTGGTAGTTTACCTTGAGGGAGGTTGGGGTTGTATCTCCCTACTTAGAGGTGTGTTATTTTCTAGAGGTATTAGGTAATTTGTAACTGGCTTATGCCTTAAAAATTTGTCATCTCTGTTGGGCATGTATAAGTTTTATGAAATTTGGTTCAGTTATTTGCAAACAAGAAAGATTGATTTGCAAAAGCAATTAATGGTTTAAATGGAGCATCTAGTATTGATTTGGGAGTGTTTAACATATGTCTGGAGAAGGTTTAAGCAAGTAAGCTTTATGAAGAGATGGTGTGAGAGAAAAAAGAGAGGAAAATAGCTCTCCAGAAATGGGGAAGAAAAAGGCAAAATTCCTTAGTGAATCTGCCATTTGCCATGGGAAAAGGAGATATATCCCATGAGGTTGGAGCCTGTCTTGAGCTGGCAGCTTGGATCCTGGGGAAATGGCACCCTAAAAAGTTAGCTGTGATAAGTTAGGGTTGGGAATCATGGTGGAGTGGGGGAAGGGTGACCATGTGGAGAGGGAACCTTGGCATAACAATTCCAGTAAACTTTGGATGGAAAATGCCATTCACAGCCAGAGAGAAAACTATGGAGATTGAATGCAGATCAAGGCATAATATTTTCACCTTTTTTTTTCTCATGGTTTTTCTTTTGTTCTGATTTTTCTCCCCCAATATGACTCATATAGAAATATGTAAAAAATGAATGTACATATATAACTTTAAAAATATATGTAAAATATATATACATGTATATACACATGTATATGTTTGTGTATATATATACATATATATAGATATAGATATTATATATGAATCATCAAAGAGATGATAGTTAAACTCATGGGAGCGAATGAAGTTATCAAGAAAAAAAATAGAGACAGGACAGAATCTTGGGGGTACCTATAGTTACAAGATGTGGGATGAATGATGAGCCAGAAAAGATGACTGAGAAGTGGCTAGACAGGAAGTAAAAAAGGAAAGAGAAATGTCCAAAAAACCTGGAGAGAATAACTAAGTAGAAAAGATAATCAACACTGTCAAACAGAGTAGGTCAAGAAGATTGTAAGTAAGAAAAGAGCATTTGATTTGGCAATTAAAAGATTGCTGAAAAATTTGGAGAGAGCAAGTTCAGATGAGTGATGAGATCAGATACCAAACTGAAAAGAATTGAGGAATGAATGAGAGCAAAGGGAGTTAAAGTAACAAGTGCAGCAAAATTTTTCAAGTAATTTAGCTAAGAAAGGTAGAAAAGATATAGGACAAAAGCATCAAAGGATAATGGAGACAAATGAAACTCTAAAAAGACCAGACGAGTCTTGTAGGTGTTGGAAGACAATAAAGAAGGAACTGATGGGGAGAGGTTGAAAATTGAAGAGATGGGGGGGATGATCTGTTCAATCAAGTTGTTTACATCTTTAAGGGTTTGGAGTGTGCATACTCATTACAAATTCATGATGGAGTCACTTAAGTTAAGGGAGATCCTACTTTTGGTTAAAATGACTATGTGTATAGCAAGAGTAAAAGATGACTTTTCACATATAGCAGATATAAAGGGTTTCCTTAAGTTTGCCACTTGACTCATTGCTAAATGTTTTTATCATCTAGACCTCTAAAGCAATTCAACATTATTCCCATCCTCCTTGGTTCCTGAAGGCTTCACTTTGACTAGCTTTTGATGATTTTTTTTTTTTTAGATCACTCTCCATTTGCCTTCTGTCTTCTTAGTTGAATGTAACCTCGTTTTTACATGTAAAAGATTATTTCTCTATCTTGTTGCTATTAGCAACTGTTTAAAATAGTGCTTTGATAGCTGGAAAGCCTGCTTTGAAAGGCCCTCATCCAGAACAGAACATTTTGAGCAAAACTAAACAAGGATTATTTTTGTGGTGGTGGTTGAACAGAAAATTAAACTGGTTTCATTATACAGAGCCAAGAGTCATCACAACCACCAACAACTTTAGACATCTTAGATCGTGGAGAATGATTTATGTACCCACTGTTGGAAGAAATTTAAATCTTATGAGAACACAAGAAAAAATTCACAGTCATTCCATATCTTGAAACAAAACAATCATCCACCTTTTTATTGGAACTGGTTAACAAGCTTCATTATCCTCTGCATTTATGTTAGATCACTGAATTGATCAGAGTTCTTAAAGTCTTTCAAAGTCATTTTTCATTGTTACTATTATTGCATGTTATTTTCATAATTCTGTACAACGATTACTTTTCCAAAAAAAAAAACCAAAAAACTGACCTATTAACTCCTCTCCAAATTCAAGATTCCAACTTTAACTCTATAACTTTACATATGCTTCAAGTTTGTCTGGCAAGTATTCCTCCTTTAGCACTTCTTCAACAACTCCTTAGTTTCTTTCAAGGCTCAATTCAGATGTTTCCTCCTTATTAAAACCTCTCAACCCTCATCCTTCCTCCTACTTTCCATCTCAAATGCACCTCATCTTTTACTTATCTGTGTAGATAATCCCCTCTTTAGCCCCCATCCCAATCCATTAGCTAACTACAAAGTAAGCCCTTTAAAAACAAAAATTATTTGTCTTAAAAATCCAAAAAACTCATGATGGAAAATGCTGTCAACATCTAGAGAAAGAACTGATGGAGTCTGATTGCAGATTGAAGCATACTGTCTTCACTTTCTTTTCTTTTTATGTTTTTTTCCCTTTTACTTTGTTTCTTCTTTCACAAAATGACCAATATGAAAATATTTTACACAAGTGCACATATTTAATATATCAAATTATTTACTCTCTTAGGGAGGACATTAAAAAGTGTCCAAATGTGTAACTGAAAAAATACTACTTAATTGAACGTGTAAAAAAAATTGTAATTTGTAACAATAAAAACTATTGTCTTTGGTTACCTAACTGGCACAAGCATTTTTTACATTGTAAGCATTTGATGAATATTTGTGGTTTTTAGTAGTTTGATTACTGTCATTTTAATATCACTGGTATCTTTTGTAGTTGCATGTATTTTAGGCATTTATTATTATATACATTATTCTGAGAAGGATCCATAAGTTTCACCAGACTGCCCAAGAGGTCCATGACAAAAAGCAAAACAAACAAGCAAACAAAAAAAACCCCACATCTTTAAGAACTCCAGATTAAGGAAGGATAGATAGAGGATTGTTATCATATGATTTTGTGAAGAGAAGTTTTATATTCTTTGGACTTGTAGATAGGATTCACAAGCAGAGAAAAAGAAGATTGAGAGGCAGAGATTTATATCCTTTGAAGCACTGTGAAATCAATGTAACAGGCCATGGAATGACTGTAAACTAAAGGAAGATTAGATTGAGGAAGTAGGTTAGAACCTGATTATAGAGGTCTTTATAAATGTTTTAATTAGGAGTCTGAGCACTTAATTCTGAGTTTTCTGAATTGGGGAGAAAAGGTTCATAGAATTCAAGCTGAAAAGAACATTCATATTGCTTTAGAAATGAGGAGGCTGATGTTGAGAGATCAGAAATGACTTGGGGGTGGGGAGGGAGGGTAGCTAGTTAGTATAGTGGATAGAGCACCAACCCTGAAGTCAGGAGGATTTGAGTTTAAATCCGACCTCAGTCACTTAACATTTCCTGGCTGTGTGACCCTGGGCAAGTATTTTAACCCTAATTGCCTCAAAAAAAAAAGAGAAAGAAAGAAATTATTTGGGTGGGATTACACTATTAGTAGGTACTATTAGATCCCAGAGTCTTTGTCTGGACTCTATCCAGGAGACCATACTCCCTCTATTAGTAATATGGTGATTAGGAAATAGCAATTAATAATGAGATGCCTCTACAGGCCAGGATGGAGGGGGAGAGAAAGAAGGTTGAGATCAGTTGGGAGCTCAATGCAGTGGCTTGGTTGTGAGATAGCAAAGTGTTGGATCAAGGTGGTAGCAGTGAAAATGGACAGATGGAAGATATATTACAGGAAGATGTGAGAAAAAGGGCTGAAACCATCCATATGACAAAATAAGAGATTTCTTTGACTTGGGTCTCCTATATTTTTGGTTGTACCAATGATGACCTGCTATTGCTTTTACAATTCATAATTCTTAAGTCTGAGAAAGATACAATAGTTTCTTTACAATCTAGAATGTCTTTTTTTACTCTCTGTTCCTAGAGCTATCACCCCTTTTACCTAAACCAGACCCTCTTTGACTTAACCTAGAATAAATATATCAATCCCCTTAAGCCTGACCTGAATACAGTTTCTGCCCATAATTCTAGGATCCTTCTCCAAGTGGCTTATAGAGTTTTCTGCTCTCAGTTGTGATTAGTCTGGGGATCCATCTATTCACTATCTGTGTACCACGATCCAACATCCTTTCCTGTATTTGTTATGGATGTGACATGGATCGGTGAATTTGGCATTGGTGAGTCTAGTATATTCAAGGAGTAAGGATATGGGCAGAAACTGGAATCAGGTCAGGCTAAACGGATTGATATATTTATAGAAAGGGCCCACTTTCAAGGAACTGTTAAACAAACATTGTGAGCTCATATCTGATCATAATCACAGTTTGTAACACATTGATGATGTGTTTTATTATCGTTATTTTTTAACTTGGATGACTCCACTCATTTTGTAGACATTTAATGGAATAGTATGGTAAGAATAGGATCAATAAAATATTTTGCCAGGGGCATACTCTCCCAGGGAAAGACATACTGTCAGGTTGAAGAGTAGGAAACACATGTAGAAAAAAGTAGTACGTGTAGTACAAATGTTGGCAAAGTGTGACTGAGGAGCAAGTAACTTAACATTCCTGAAGCTGTATGACACTCTACTGTTACATGACACAATACATTTCCTTTTGGCTGCTGTCAGATAAAGTTCCACTGGGTAAGAAGTTGGGGCACTTCATCTGCTTCTGGCTTTTGACTTCAGCATTATCTCTTCCTCATTAGAGGGCTCTGCCCTCCTTCCTATTTAAAACTTTTCACAGCCTTTTCAAGTCATATGTACTTAGCAACAGATATCTGGTGAGGAAAAAAAAAGGTGGGTAAAGGTCTCCCATCTCCATTAAAAGACGATGTTTCTCAGAAGCAAGTCTGGAAGAAATTTTGCCTCTATCTATAATCAATAGCCAACACTTCAGAATATAAAGCAGTGAAACTCCTAGATGACTGGTTAATGCCTTCAGCCTCGAGTCTATTTTTGAATTCAATGGCATGGTCACTAGAGGCTTGAGATTTTCCTATGAGACACTTCACTCTAGCATAATGGGGACTTCTCTAGATCTGTATGTCTCAGATGACTAGGGTGTCCTAATTAATTAGTCTTAGGTCTGTGTGGTTCAGACAGCATTTAATAAAAAAAAAGGCTGGAGAAATATCTAGAAGCAAAGCGGAAGTTTATTATACCTTCTTGAGAATCCCATCGAGCAGACAGTGGAAGGGAGGAAACGCCGTAGGGGGCAGGGTCAACACTTTTTATCCCTAACGCAAATACCCCCTCCCACCACTGACCCTCATTCTTATTGGCTGAGGATTTTACATTCTAAACTCGGGAACTACCCAAGAAATTGAACTTGACCAATAAGTACATAGTTGCCCATATTTGACCTGATATCATAGGAGGATAACAAGGGGACTTAAGTGTGCCCTTAGGGGATGGCAGGAAGGGGACTTAGGTATGCCCTTGTCTTGGTGTTTAAAGTCCTTCAGGCCTACTCCAACTCTGAAATAGATGAAGCCTTACTCAATTTTCACAACTGTCTTGAAAGATTTCACCTCATCTCGTTCACGTCTAAAGGTTGTCCTTATATACATCCAAAGTCCTTGGAATCCAGGGTTCCCAAGTTTCTCAATTTCCAAATCCTATCCAATATCCAATTTCTCATGAAGATGTGTAGATACAGGGAAAGGCCCAGAGATAAACCTAAGCCCAGGGACAAAGCTATTTTCTTTCCCCCAGTGTAGCCCACAGTCCTGCCTTTATTATGTAGATATGTTCAACAAAGCCTAAAGCTTTTTCAGGCTTTTCAACTCCCTAATATTGCTGGGATAAACCATTGTCCTGTTATGTGGACTGGGATGGAAAATGCTGGGATGGACAGTTCTGTTCAGGGGTGTATTTGCACTCTCATTGTGACCAAAAAAGGACAAATCCGAATCTATTCTATCCATGTTGTACTGTCCTTCACAGACCACACAAACATGTTCACTCCCATCTCTGTGTCTGCATATATGCTGTTTCTTCAGTCTGGAATGCTTCTTATTTCCTCCATCCATCCCTTCTCATCCCACTCTTTTACAAAGGCAACTTCAAACAGATTGATTTTTCTCTTCTCTGACAATGGGAAATAAATTCTTCCCCTGAAAAGGGAAGTAAGCAAAGCTCATTTGTATCAGCTGCCTTTTCCTATTCCTTTCCTACAATCCTAATTAGTCAACCTCAAAGTTGAAATTTAGAGTAATTCATTGCCATGAACTGTCCTTCATTAGTGGTTTCTTTATTGTGGTGACAAAACAGTGGTGTTAAAAGTCTGCTCATAACAATGAATTAGAGCAGAAGAGAAAAGGCAAAAGGAAGTACAAAAAGCTAATGAGGAGAGTGCCCTAAAAAGCAAAATTGGCCAAATGGGAAGGGAGGTACAAAAGCTGAGGAAAATAATTCCTTGAAAATTAGAATTGAGCAAATGGAAGCTAATGAATTTCATGAAAAATCAAGTAATAATATAAGAAAAAAAAAACCCCAATGTAAACTATCTCACTGGAAAACAACTGATCTGGAAAACAGATTCAGGAGAGTTATGGTAAAAATTATTGGCTTACCTGAAAGCCTACATATCATCTTTCAAGAAATTATCAAGAAAAACTATCCTGATATTCTAGAACCAGAGGGTAATGTAGAAACTGAAAGAATCTACTGATCACCTTCTGAAGGAGATCCCAAGATGAAAACTCCCAGGAATATTATAGCCAAATTCTGGAACTTTCAGTTCAAGAAGAAAATGCTGCAAGCAGCCAGAAAAAAACAATTCAAGTATAGTGGATTCATAGGATAAGACAAAATTTAGCAGCTTTTACATTCAAGGATCAGAGGGCTTGGAATATGATATTCTGGGGAGCAAAGAAGCTAGGATTACAACCAAGAATCACCTACCCAGCAAAATTGTACATGTTAATACCTAGGCAAAGATTTTAACTGTGCCCAAAGCTAATGATGGTGAGACTAATGCAGATGTGGTCCCTTTAAGATTCCTTTCTTTGTGATTCCCAACCCTTCCTAGTTAATGTAATTACCTTTTGATTCACGAATCCTAGTCCCTTTGAATTCCAATAGAAGATCCGGACCTGTCCCGGCCCCCAGATCTGAGCCAACTCGGGGCTACACCCACAGGCCCCCTAGCTAAATCTACCATTATAAAAGGGCCATGCTGGGACCCCTTCTTTGCAGAGGTCCCAAACTTGGCAGCCTTATGCCTGGCATGTCAGGACTTTCTGTCCACTGGATCCTCTGTCCGGTGCCCGTCTTATCTCTACCTTTGCCTGTTTCCTTAACTATGCTTTAACCTTGCTTCCAAGCCCAATAATACACCTCTTTTATCAATCTAGCTTTTCAGGCAATAAATGCTTTTATTGGGGACTCACACCGCTACTACACTTCATTTAACTCAGTATCCTTGCGCTGAATCCAATGGGGTTGCAGGGAAGCTCCATTTGACTCCCTGTACCCTGAACCTGCCACTAGACTTCAATTAAACCCTAATTTCATTTAGGTACCTCAAATCTAGACCTCATCAAGACTATGACCCAAAATTTGCTGGTCTTCAACTATGAACTCTAGCTCTTTCCAAAAATATAAAAATACCTTAAGACAGGATTCCAGCTGAGAGTCCTCAAAGTCACATCTCTGTCTCATTTCCCACCTCAATGTACTCATTTTGGATTTTCTTCACTTCACCTGATTTACTATTTTGGATTTCTTTTTTATTGATCATGCCCCTATTTAGCCCTTGCCCCACAGTTTTCCTTTGTGTGTTGTCTTTGAAGTTCCTTGAGAGCAGAGATTCCTTTTTCTTAAATGTATTTACATCTCCAGTGCTTAATACAGTGCTTGCTACATCGAAGGCACTTAAAAGATGTTTACTGACTATTGAGTTAATAGTCAGTAGACTACAGATAATTCTGATACTACAAATGGTGGAGACCACAGCTATAAATCAGTCACATGCCTGTATGAAAAGTAGCTTAAGATGGGCTCAACCAAATAACTCACAGCAGAGATGCTATGCTTTGAAAGAATTGTGATTAAGAAGTCATTATAAGGATTGGATTTCAGAAAGGCCTGGAGAGACTTACATGAACTGAAATGAGCAGAACCAGGAAATTATGCACTTCAACAACAATACTGTACGAGGATCAGTTCTGATGGACATGGCTTTCTTCAACAATGAGATGAACCAAATCAGTTCCATTTGTTCAATAATGAAGAAACTAGCTACACCCAGCTAAAGAACTGTGGGAAATTAGTATGAACCACAACATAGCATTTCCATTCCTTTTGTCTTTGTCCGCTTGAATTTTTTATTTCCTTCTCAGGTTATTTTTACCTTATTTCTAAGTCCGATTTTTCTTGTGCCAAAATAACTGTATAGATATGTATACATATATTGTGTTTAACATATACTTTAACATATGTAATATGTATTGGTCTACTTGCCATCTAGGGGAGGGGATGGGGGAAAGGAGGGGAAAAGTTGGAACAGGTTTTGTAAGGGTCAATGCTGAAAAATTACCCACATCTTGTAAATAAAAAGCTATAATAATTTTTTTTTAAAACGTCACTAAAAGACATCAGGGGAAATCTGATTCCAAAGGTTTAAATTACCCTGGCCAATATGTGAATTTTGTGACTCCACACTTATGAACTGTGTGTTCATTCTTCCTATTAATATTGTATGTATTAGTGGCAGAGTATCCCAGATTTATGAGGGAAGATATTTTGTTTTGATATTTTAGTGAATTCTTTTGCTTTGCTTTGAGTTTGTTAGCCCTCTGACTAGAGATAAGGCTGACACACAGATGGGGGCTGATGGGTTACAATTTTTGAAGTGTGGAACCAGAGAATATCTAGAACCCGGGGCGGTGACTCTTTGGTTTCTTTCTTATGATTACTGTTGCAGTTCAGGACCCACAATCTCTCAGCTCCATTCAGCTGGGAAAGGCACCATGTTAAAACAAAACAAAACAAAACTGCTGCTACAGAGTTGATTGCCTGAATAATATAAACACATAAACACAGAGAGCCAATTTCCCAGGTGCAGGAATGCTCTCTCCCCCAAGTAATAGATACAATCTTCATGAACACAAACAATACTTTGTCAAACTCTAATATAGAATCCTGAATCCTATCAATAGAGAATCCTTTCTTGCCATAAATTTGAAACCACATGACCTTGCAAAGATAGGAAGCTTGCACATGCATCCTGGGAATATTGTACATACTCCAGAATCACTTAGGTTGAAGGTACATCACCATCTGGTGGCCAAATTATATGTTACATTCTCTGCTTTATTAATATTATAGTGCTTTAAGATTTGCAAAACTCTTTATATACATACTATCTCATTTGATCCTCAAAACTGAATTTAAGAAAAATTAAGTAATTTGCCCAGGGGAATATAAGTCTTAGGTATCTGAACTCACTTCCTTCCTGACTTCAAGTCTAGTACTCTGCAGTGTGCCACCTAGTTGCCTACAATTCATAAGAGACAGCTCGTGAGCTAATGTAGGTAACTGCTACTACAATACATGGTGAAATCCATCAACTCACATGCAGTCTATACCTGCAGTTAATTTTTTTTAATATTAGTTTTATGGATGCCTTTTGTTTTGACATCAGTCATTTTGAGATTTAGTTTTCTGCTCTTCATACCATATTGAACTCCTCCTGTAATAAAGAAAAACATTTAAGCAAAACCAATCAATATTTGTGTATGTGTATCTGTGTGTGTTTGAAGCATTATGTAAATGAAAGAAGGAATATGTCAAAAGTTCTTGGGGAATAATCAATCAGCATCAGTTATTTTAATTGTTCTATCTCCAGTTAACTACTATAATAATTGGCATATAACATAGAACCAGAGCCCTATTTAAGAATTTTAAGCTTACTACAACCAATAATAGTTTTCCTTTCTTCAAAAAAGCAGTTTCAGTTATAAGTTCCTAAATGGTAATGGACTCAATGGGAACTTGATAATTTTGGTTGAACTTACCCTAAACTGGGAAGCTCTATGGTGCATCACAAAGAGCAGGTAAAACAAAAAGCTGCAAACTTGTTATCTCCTTCTCCATCAGGCCCTCTCCCAACACTGATTGATAAGCAGGATTTGAAACAATGAGATACTGAGTCACCATAACTTTGAACAATATGAAGCGCTTAAAATAAGAGGCTTTTGTAATAATACAATTCTTGAAATTATTACTTGAGCATTTTATATGATGTCATTTGGAAAATAGATTTGGGTGTACTTGGATCTATCCTGGTTTCATTTTAAGTGGGACAATTATGATCAACTAGACTTTATTCTACTATTTGATATTAAGACAAAGTGTCAGACCAGACTGGAATTAACCCTATTGCAGCTTAGAATTCCAGAACCCAAGTGATTCACCAGTTTTTGTCACCCTAGAAGCAGAGACTACTATATCTATCACAACTAGTTTCTCTGCACTTGAAAAAAAATAATTGAAACTCTTATTCTTTTTCTTCCTGCTCTATCATTATATCCTTCATTCTTCTACATCTTCTCAAAAACCAAATCCATGTAGTAGTCCATGTCCTAAAATGGATTTTTCTTTCTTTATCTCTGGTACATTCACTGTCAAGAGGTAGGATGAATGTTTCATTTCTAGTTCTGTGAAATTGTGAATTTCAATTGTAAATTTCACTGCATGGAACACACCTTACATATTGAAGTATTGTTTTTCTTTAGAAAGTTATAGTCATATAAATCATTCTCCAGGTTCTGCCCACTTCATTGTATATTAGTTCATAGAAATCTTGTCACTTCCTTTTGAAATCCTTGCTTTATCCCTGATTTATTGGAAAAACTTCTCCATCACATAGTTGATTTCATAAAAAGATGTGGAGGAATCTTGGCCAATTATAAACAAAGATAGACTGCCTAGTTTTCACATAACTATTCATAGGCAATAGGAAGGTAGCACAGGCAAACAAGCTAAAACCTACCAATATGATCAATCACACATATAGTTTACGAGATTCTATGTAGAGAAGTGGAAAACCCATAAAGATACAGAAAGTCTAGAATCTCAGTGTTCAGAAGGCTCTAGGAAGGGACTTTGAGACAGCTCAGGATGTGAGGTCCATAGCACTTTGTCCTGAGTGCCATAAAGGTTCCTGAAATTTTAATACTAAAAAACTGAAGATTCAGTGTGGTATAATTCAGGGAGGTGGAGGTCAAGATAAGAACCTAGGGGAATCAAGAAGAGACCAAGCAGAGCAAACCACTTCAGTAGGTGGGTGAGGCTGAGCCCACAAAATTCTAATTTGGGAACTAAAGCTTCAGAAGTGAGTTAATCAAAGTACAATCTTACAAAAAATTATTATAGATCTAAAGATTCCTCAAATAAGGAGCAAGTAATTTTAATAACTGCAAATTGTATCTCAAAGGAAAAGATGGATTTTCCAAAAAGACTACAGGGTTACTTAAAAGAAATTAAACAAAAGATTAAAAAAAAAAAAGCCTAGATAGTAAAAAATGTTAGAACAGATTCAAAAGACTGAAATAAATGAAAATTGTCAGACCTAGAACTAGAGAGTAAAGATAGAAAGATCCACAGATCATGTCTTCTTCCCCAAAATAAAAAAGGAATAGTCCCAAGAAAGTCACAGTAGATGGCACAGTTGATAGATCACCAGGCCTGAAGTCAGGAGGACCCAAGTTCAAATTTGGTCTCAGATACTTAACATTTCCTAGCTGTGTGAGCTTAGGCAAGTCACTTAACCCCAATTGCCTCAGCAAAAAAAAAAAAAAAAAAAAAAAGTCACAGTCAAAATTCAGAGTTCCTATTTTCAAAGAAAAAATACTACAAATATCCAGAAAACAGGATAAATACTAAGGGACACAGTTCCTTATACACAATCATACACAGAAAACAGTCTAGATCACACAAGAGCTGGCAATTTTTGTTATACATAGATTTTACAATGCAATATTCCAAAAGGCAAAACAACTAAGTAACATTGCAAAACTGAGAACAATCTAACAGAGGGAATAATACTTTTAACTTAATAGAGAACTTTTAAAGCATTTTTGATGAGCTTTGAAAGTTTCTGACCTGAGTTTGTGTCTGAGCTACCCCTAGATGCATGTTCCATTTTCAGTTTACCCTGAATCTCTGATCCAGAATTGGGTACAGGGCAATAAGGCTGCCAGTTGACACCAGTCCTTATTGAGATATCTGGGTATGGTTCTGGGGCTACCCTGGTATGGTACCCTAGCAGAGGGCCTCAAACTGACTCGCGGGCCAGATGCAGCAGCTGAGGATATTTATACCTCTTACCAGGGCTATGAAGTTTCTTTATTTAAAGGCCCACAAAACAAAGTTTTTGTTTTTACTATAGTCTGGCCTTCCAACAGTCTAAGGGACAGTGAACTGGTCCCCTATTTAAAAAGTTTGAGGACTCCTGAATTCTAGGACTTTCTTTTGCAGTTTTTCAGTGGGTGCTGGAATATTTTATATGTGATAATCTTTGTCAGACATCGTGCCTAGCGTCCAAACATTTGTCTTCCTGTAGTGACCTGGGCTGGAAAAATAACGTGACTTTTTTTTGGAGGAATTTGTGAAGGGAAGCTCATTGTACCACTTGCTGCTATTCTGCCTTCTTGACTACACCTTCAAGGTTGTTTTACTTGATAATGTTAATTATCTTTGTAAAAAATTGTACTTTTAGTTCTGTTTACTTCACTTGGTATTAATTCATACTACCCAGGATTCTGGGCAGCCCTTCCTTTTAAAAAAAAATTTTTTTTATAGCACAATAATATTCCATCACATTAATCTATCTTCATTTGTTCAGCCATTCCTCATTTGATTGACACCTCCTTAGACACTTGTTCTTTAGTTTTTTTCCCCCAAAACAAAAAAGGTGGTCTTCTGTTTACAATTCTTTTCCATATATTACCCTCCACCTTAAGCACCTTACCTTGATCCTCACTTATTTCTCTGTTGAGTTTGATGTATTTGTAAACCAAACTTTGTATGTTTTTGTATAGAATTTAGATCAATGATGTGACCCACCATAAGAGAATACCTATGATTAAATGTGTTAGCTGTCTCCCGATAGAGGTATAATGGAATTAAGGTGAATGGATGGCCACTGTGTGGATTGCTTGATTATGCATATTTGTTATAATGAAATATTTTTCCTTTAATTTTTCTGAGGGTGGGCAGTGAGGTGAGAATGGTTATTAGAAAAAGTGATGCCAAAATTAGTGGGACATTGAAACTTTTTTTGAACTGAGAGAAGAAAACAGAAGTTAAGAAAAAAGCAGACAAGTAGGACAGTTTAGAAAGGATGTACCAAACCTAATTTTATACTTTTGAGCAATGTCCCCACCCCCAACAAAATAGCATGATATAAAGATTTATGGTATATGCAATGATTTTTGTTATAAGCCACATAGAATATTTCTTTTTCATAAACTAATTTTTGAAAAAAAGAAATTTTAAACTTAACAAGCTAACAAGTAGGGTTGAGAGTTGGGTGGTTATGAAAGAGGATGATGCTGAATGTAATAGTAGCAAGGAAAAAGCTTTTTGATCTTGAACTAAGAAACTAAAAAAGAAAAGTAGAATCTAAAATGGGATCCTAATCAATTGGAGAATGCCTGAACAAAATGACATGATTGTAAGGAAATATTGTTATAAGGAAAAAATTATTACCTATTTTTTGACATGGCATAATAATTTGATGTGAGAATATAGTAAATAAAAGTTTTTATTCTTTTTATTTCCCTTTCATTTGCCACTAATTCTTTTAGATTTATGATACTGGTAACTTGGTTTTTGTCCTTTAAAAAAAAAAAACATAATAGCTAATAGTTTGTTTGTATTGTCACATCCAAATTTTTGTGACACCATTGTCTTCCTGATTTAAAGCCCAGCACTCTATCTAGCTGCCCTAGCTAATGTTTTATCTATCAATCAAGTAAATGTTTTTGCTTTTAATTTATAAAAAAAATTATTTTACAAAACTATGTTTTTGTGCTCAGTTGGGATTTTTGGATCCGAAAGTTTTTTTCTTTAATGTTTAAATTGATCTGTCCTCTTTCTTGTTGATGAAAGTGTCGAGAGATCCAAATTTCTGCCTAGGCTTTTTGGCCAAACCCTTAAGTTTTAGTATATAATAATTTTCTTCGATGCAATTATTTTCTATTGACTCATCAATTTTTTTTTTTTTTACAATTATTTGTTCTCCATATGTTTGAATACTTTCTTTAAAGACCTTTTATTGGTAATGATTTTTGTAGTCAATAAAGGATACATTTGATATTTCTCTTTGTCTGCATCTGTTTGAGATGTAAATATTTCATACACAGAAATATGTATTCACCTTTTTATTCCCATTTAATAATCACTAGAAATTTAGACCTATAATTTTTGTTTGTTAGGTAATTTATAGATTTATCTAGGTCTGAAAAAGGTAACTTGAAGTCCCTACCTATAATAGTTTTTTTTATATCTTACATGTTTGATTTTTTCCTTTAAAATTCTTAAATACTACACACACACACACACACAATGTGTCCCCAGAGTCTCATTGGTATTTTCATTTCTATAGTTCCTTTAAAAATAATATAATGTACTTATTTTAACTATATCTATTTGATTACTATGCTGATTATTCTGAGTTCACTTGAAACAATAAATTCTACTCTGGATGCTCTTTAACCTGCAATCTTAACTGGTTCATGACTTATTTCTAGACCTATTAGAAGCCCACATTCTTAAACTAGAAGTACGGTCCAGTATTACTTTGTCTAAACAGTTCTAAATCCTCAGATTAGCTCCTGCTAAGTAATTTTGTCTCCCTAGAATGAGGAATGCACTTTCTGAATATTTTTATCAGTTCCCATTTGTAAGCTTTAAAATATACACAGTTTGACTTCCCTGTAGGTAAACAGTTTATAGTAAGGAAATAAAAGATTTAAATTGAAATTAACAGATATAGGACAAGCTAACCAACTAATAGGAGAAAAGTGGTTTTGTTAAGGACAATCTATCAGGAGCAAGTGAATGTCTGTGGCAGAATAAGAATTACATTACATGCCAATACATTATATCACTATATTAATAAAGTTATTAAGACTCAGGTCTCCCTAGGCACTTTCATATAATTTCACGTTTGTTATGTGAGCCTAGTTCTCTCATGCTTTTCCTAAGAAATGGTAGAGTAAAATAAACTCTGCACAGGAGCTTGGAGACTTGAGACTCTAGCTCTTCTACTTCTTGGCATTCTGTTTCCTCATCTGTAAAATGTGGGGATTAGAATAAATGATCTTTTCAATTCTAACATTTATATTTTCAATCTTCTAGTTCTGCCCAGTTTTGGAAAAAGCTGCATTGAGAAGTTGGGCAGAAATATCTTAAAGATACTCCCATGTAGAAAAGATTACATTTATTCTGAGTGACCGTAGGGGACTTAACTCAGAGCAATAAATGTTTTTCAAAAATGAGTTTTTGAGAAAAATATTTTTATTTCATTTAAGTGTAATATTAGCCTTCAGGTCCAAAGGGCCGAGGTGGTCTGTCCTTATGACAGAACCCTAGCTCTGGACTCATGTAAACTGGGTTCAGTCCTAGGGTAGTTGACCTCTAAAAAGAGGTACCCATGTTTAACATATTGGATTGCTTGCCATCTAGGGGAGGGGAGAGGGTAGAAGAAAGAAGGGGGAAATTGGAACATAAGATTTTACAAGGGTTAATGTTGAAAAATTAAACATATGTTTTGAAAATAAAATCTTAATTTTAATTAAAAAAAATAAAAAGAGGTACCAAGCTCTTTTTATCCGATTGTCTCTGGTTCCTTAAACCCAATCCAGGAGCTCTCATATTTAGGGTCATCCGAAAAGGAATCATGAGGGTCCTTTATTGAAAAATACTCAGTATTTGAAGTTTTGGACAACTATTTCTTCTATACAAAAAAGAAATATTTGAAATATAGTTAAGACTTATAAAAAATTAATTGGAAACTCATATCTTTTAGTATTCTATTCTGAAAGCTTAATACTCAAAACATCAAAACATGAAACATTTTATGGCACTGCTCAACAGCCATTTCATTTTCACTTCTGCTCTGCGCTGTCCAAATATACTTCAAAGATTGGGTTCATCTTTTTGCTGGTAGCCATTTCCTCCTTTGAAACATGTTAAAGATGCAAGGAGCATTTCTTACTGTCAATCATCCAAACCTCTCCATGATTCCAACATTGAGGTAGTGAATCAGTGAGGTAGGTAGCTGTAAACACCTGTCTGAGGACCATTGTGTGGTTAGTCATGCTCAGGAAAAGAAACAAAGTTTAAAAAAAAAACAAGCAGATAAGGTTTTAAAATGTAGTCTCAGATTCAACTAGACAAGTATATCCTCTGAATGCCATTTGTGACCTGCTGCCATAGCTGCCTAGGCATTGGGAGTGGGGAGAGGAATTCTTTCACAGAAAGTTCAAGAGACTCAAATCACATATTCAGAAGAACAGGACATGTTACTGCTCCCTTTAAGGTCTTCCAAATGGGTGGCTCTTGTTGCTAGGTGCCAATCTGCTTTCAAACAATATTGTCATTAGGTCAGAGAGAAGCAAACGAGGGATCAATTAGAAGCCTTTGATTTTGAATATCCTTTAATGAGGGATCTTCTCTCACCAGGGGTAGAGGCACACTTGGAGTTCTTAAAGACATGTTCAAGATTTATCAGATTATGGTGGGGTATGTCTCCTAGTTCCCTATCATATTAGGAAGATCTTCCTGACAATTAGAGCTGATAAAAGTGGAATGGGCTGCTGGGAAAAAAAGTGAGATCCTCATTAATTAAGTTTAAGTGAAAGCAGAATGAATATTTGGGAGCAATTTTGTCAAGGGTATTCTCATATAGACAGGGATTGACACAGATGACCTCTGGGGCATATGCCAGTTTAGATTCTATGATTCTAAGCTTAGTTCTACTTACTTCTTCTAATCTTAACACGTCATACAATTCATAGAAGATACAGAGGTAATTTAGCTAGAAGACTTAGGCAGAAAGGATGAAAACTGGCTTTAAATTATTTGAGGTGTCATGTCCAAGAGAAATCAGATATGCTTTAGCTAACCTTGGAGAGGAGGTTGCAGAGGAGATTTAGGTCGAAAGGAAGAACTTTCTAAAAATCAGAGCCCTCCAAAATTGGGAGTATCTGCTAGCTGTTCCCTGGAATTCTTCAGGCTGACTGATTAGGGATATTACAGGAGACACCTAGTGAACTGAAATTCTAGTCCCTTGTAATTCATAATAGAGGAACACAGGTCTACAAGACATCAGGCTGTGCTGTCAACACCAGCCTGTTCTAATTCTCAAAGCAATCTATTGCAAATATATTTCAAAAAAATTTACATTTTACAATCTTGAAGCTGCTTTACTTATTACAAAGATCATCTTGCCTTTCAGTCATTCAGACTATTCTAAAGAACAGAAAAGTGAGTAAGATACAAAATCTGTCCTCAAGGAGCTTCCATACTTCCATTCTGCAGAGCTCTTCCAGGATCAGACATGCAGTGATTAAAAAAAAAAGGCTTTATCAAGATCACACATCAAAAGTTAGACAACAAGCTAGAAATAAGAATTGAGGAGTTCTGACTGCCAAGCCTTTTAAAACACGGTATTTAAATTTCATTTAAGGGTAAGTAGAAATAAATACAGATACAAAGTGAAGAATACATCGTATGTTTATTATTCACAGTTAATTACTACCTACCAAATGCTGTTGCAGAGTTAAAGGATTAAGTACATAGGTCTTTTTATTTAAACACTGATTTCTTTCTTTTTTTTTTTTTTTTTAAATATATATATATACACAAAACAGTTCAGCAAGGCTTCGTGATATACACCAATTCCAAAATAAACAATCAAATGGTCCAGGTGTCGAATGCCATAGTTTCCTTTTATCATTTTTGATGGAAGAAGAACTAGAACCAAACAGCATGAGGAGGAACACAAGGAATGCTCAGATTGGAGTTGCTTACCTTTTGGTGAATCAGAATGTTAAAGGCAGCATCCATCTCTACAAGTGCCCAAAGAAAATTTCAGAAAAAAAACCAAAAAGACACTCAAGGAAAAAATGGTCTTATTTGTTTATTTTAAGGGGATAAGCATTAAAAATAATATAGTTGCTAGAAAAATAATAAAGTAATCAAAGACTGACACTAAGGGCATTGCTATTAAACTAGTCTCCCTTCAGTTAAAAATTATTTCCTCCCAAATACTTTTTTCTGCTTCATAAGTTTTGTAGGGGCATTAAGGGGTGGGTGGGATGGACTAGTCATAAACAGCCTGCTGTTAACTAGGAAGTGAAGATACTAGTCCCTTGCTTCTTGAAGCATTTAAGCAGGTCAGGACAGACACACACACACCCACACACACACACCCACACACACACACCCACACACACACACACACACACACACACACACACACACTTCCAAGGAGATATCCCCATTTTAAAGAGCAAGACAATATAAATAGTTACATTCCTACACCAGTGTAGGAATACAGGATTATTTTTTAAAGATTCAAGAATGATAGTTTAACGTTCAGCTATTTTTCTCTTTTGGTTTTCTTGCAGATGGACATTTTCTGGCCATAGGGAGATATATGCGAGAATTATTGTCTCCCATCAGTCAAGAATGAACCAGAGATTGCCTGTGACCTTCAGCTTTCTTTTTGCCCGATTGAATCAAATGCTGGAAGGGCTACAACTCTTCCCTTCTTCCATGGGGTGTTTATCTTACATATACTACACACTGCTATTGGTAGCATTTCTTAAGTCCTGGATATATTACCTCTGGAAATATGTACTTGCTCACCAACTTTAAAGCTTAATTCTTAAAGATTTCTGGCTTCAAAGAGACAAATAAGAACTTATAACTTCTCCCTGTTTTGACTTCCTGTCTCCCTCCCTGACAAATATAGTTATATATAGAAGAGAAGACAAATTGGCTGAAAAGTTCTGGACTGTCTTTAACTTAAAAATTACCAAAACAAAAACCCCTGAAAATAATGGAAAAGGCACTATAAAAAAATGTTCAACAACACACCATTTAGAAAAAAAACATGGCTAAGAAAAAACAAAACAAAACAAAACCCAAGCTTCTGCTACTTAGAATTTTGCAAGATGGCCCATGTATTGGCAAAATATCTTCCATTCATTCTACTTTGTTTCCAAACTGACAAATACAAGGTTTACCCAAACCTACAAATACTTTCTCAGAGCAAAAAGATCTGAATTTGGAACATTTCAGGAGTCCTCTCTCTTTTTTGTAAGAAAAGGACAATAAAGTATTTTCTTTCAAGTTCTCATTTATCTGAAACAGACATTTTGCATAGAGAAAATACCAGTCCACTTGGTTTCTTATCTTTTATTATCTGCATCAGTTAAAGATTAGGTGTGTCATTTAATGTCATGCACTGATGGACAGAAAAGAAAGAATGGGGAAAAAGGGATAAAGGAAGGGAAATAGGAACACCTGTGAAAATCTGTAATAAAAACGATCTTTTCTTAATTTAAAGGTAAGTTTTGGCATTTTATATCCAACTCCCTTTCCCACCCCCCCCTCACCAAAGTTCCATCCAGAGTGAGAGAGGGTCACCCTATGGTGACTAAGGTGTTATGGCCAGATGCTCAGAGCTCCCTCATTGGCTGCTGTTAGATGCAGCATGTGGATTTTACTTTTGTATGTGTGTATGTTTTAAAATTTTCATGTTTCCTTAAATAATTTCTTATTGATTCTTAGATGTTCCGGTTCACTGGGGTGACGTAGTTACGTGGAAACATGCCGGTCTGGCCATGGCAGGCTCCTTTCCACCAATTGGGGTCTGAGTTATCGAGGACCTGTATGAAATCTCCCCGACGGAAGCCCAGCTCTCCATCTTCTTGGGGGTCAAAGTCAAAGAGGGCCTGGACATATGTTGGTTGCTGAAAAGGAAAGAAAGAATTAGGTTGTTCAATTGCTAAACTGTTGATTTAAAATTTATGTCACAAATAGTCATGGTCCATTATCTTTCAAATGTGTGCCACAGGGAAAAATAGCCTGAAGTGTATAATAAATGACTAGGTGCAGTCTATTATATCACTTAAGATAAACAGTTCAAATAAATACTCTACTGATAACAGGTCACCAGCATCATCTAAGGCTAGTTATATTCTACATAATGTTGCCCTAACAATTTCATAGCAAAGATAGTAACACTCTAACCAAACCTCATTGTATATACAACAAAACTCTTTATTTAATGTTGTCCAAATGATTACCTAAGTAGTTCAATCCTCAGTAGTTCAATCCTATCTCCCACAACTGTTTCATATAATGCCATCTTTTTAAAAGAATCAATAAGTGACATGAGACGGCTTAAATATTAAGAACAGCAAAATCTAGTCTCTGCAAGACTAGCAGCTGAGTCATTGCTTATACTAAAGGTTTTGAAGCTATTTTACTACTTTTTATAATTTACAACAGCAACAAGCTCTTATATATTCCAGGACTGACAGAAAGATAGGTAATAGTGATAAGAATGAACAGTATACCATTACTACAGGACTAAGTCTAAGCAAGAATCAAAAGTTAGGGAACTAAAGGAAGTTACTGTCTTTTCCCTACTACCCCTCAAAAGCATTATCTTAGCTCTTTTCTCCTGTGCTTGTAGTAGGGGGAAAGAAGAAACTAGACCTGTAGCTCCATTTGTAGAGGTAACTTTGTCAAGGAAGATCAGCAACTGTTTTGCAATTTAAGACTGAGAGATAAAGGGTCACTAAGAGACTCGGTGACTTGCTCAGGATCACAATTCCAGGATGTGTCAAAAGTAGTATATGGAGCAAGAGTCTCCTAACTCTGAGGTTAGCAACTATACTGTTATTTTTTTTTTTAATTTTAATTTTCAGTTCCAAATTCTTTGCCTTCCTCTCCCTCTCCCTCTCCCCCCAATGAGAAAGCAAGAAAAAGAAAACCCATTATAAATATCTAGTCACGTAAATACATTTTTGCATTAGCAATGCCTAACTCCCCCACCCCCCAAAAAAAAAGAAAATAAAAAAAGAAGAAAAAAGAGAGAAAAGTAAGAAAAAGAGAGATAGAGAAAAGAATATGCATCAATCTACACTCTGAATCCATCCATTCTCTCTCTAGAGGTAGAAACCAAATTTCATCATGAATTCTATGGAACTCAGATGTATATTGATTAAATAAATTAATTTTGAAGATGATTGTCATTACAATACTGCTATTATTATGCACACTGTCCCCCTGGTTCTGCTCACTTCATTTTGCATCACTTAATTAAATCTTTCCAAATTTTTGTAAAACCATCCTGCTCATCATTTCTTACAGCAAAATAATATACCTCATTCGGCTATTCCCTAACTCATTAGTTTTTAATTCTTTGCCACCACAAAAAGAACTGGTATAATTATTTTTTGTACACATGAGTCCTTTTTCTTTTCCTTTTATCTCCTTGTGATATAAACCTAAAATTATGTATTGCTGGGCCAAAGGGTATGGATAGTTTTACAGCCCTTTGGGCATGATTCCAAATTGTTCTCTAGAATAGTTGGACTAGTTCATAGTTCTACCAACAGAGCATTATTGTATTTATTTTCCCATAGCCTTTCCAGCATGTCTTTTTTTTTCCTGTCATCTTAGCCAATCTGATGAAGTAGTACCTCAAAGTTGTTTTAATTTTTACTTCTCTAGCTATTAGTGATTTAGAACATTAAAAAAAAATATGATCATTGATAGCTTTGATTTCTTCCTCTGAAAACTACCCATTTATATCTTGTGATCAGCTGGGGAATGGCTCTTAATTTTATAAATTTGGCCCAGCTCCCCCTCCCCCCACCTTTATAAGAAATGAGATCTTATCAAAAAAACTTGATGCATTTGCCAACTCTGTGCCTCCTTCCTGTTCTTTTCATTTTAGTTCCATTATTGCTATTTTTATAAAAACTTTAATTTTACATGAACAAATTGGCCATTTTACCTTTTATGAATCATTTATCTCATTTAATCATGATCTCTTCCTCTATCCCATAGGTAATTTCTTCCATGTTTCACTAATGTGCTTATGAGTTTACCCTTTATAGCTAAATCATGAACTCATTTTGAGTTTATCTTCTTTATGGTGTGAGATGTTAGTCTATATTTAGTTTCTGCTGGCTACTTTCTAGTTTTCCTAATTTTTGACAAATAGTGAGCTCAAGAGCTGAGATTTTTAAGTCAATCAAACACTAGGTCACTGTGTTCATTTATTACTATATACTTGTTATCTAATCTATTCCACTGACCAACCACTCTATTTTTTATCCATTACCAAATTATTTTGATAATTACAAGCTTTGTAGTATAATCTGAGATCCAATACTGCTTCTTCTTTCATATATTTTTCATTGATTCCCTTAAAAATTTCAGTGTTTTGTAACTCCAAATGAATCCTGTCGTCAAGCTTTCTAGCTCAACAAACTAAGTCTTTGGATAGTCTAGATGGAATGGTACTGCATAAGTAAATTAATTTAGATAAGGTCACTTTTATTACATTGATGTTTGACCTCCCCACAAACAATGAATATTTTCCCAAGTATTTAGAACTCTTTATCTGTATGAAGAGTATTTTGTAATTGTCTCTCTTTCTCTGTACATGTATATGCACATACATATGTATATGTATATATTAATATTGCTGTGGATATCTTGGCAGGTAGAGTTCCTAGTATTTTATACAATCTAATGTTATTTTAAATGAAATTTCTCTTTCTACCTCTTCTTGCTGATTTTACTGATAATACTCAAACATGCTAATGATTTGTATGGCTTTATTTTATATCCTGAAACTTTGCAGAAGTTTTTCAGTGTTTTGATTAGCGCTCCCCCTCCCCCCGGGGGGCAAGTGAGGTTAAGTGACTTGCCCAGGGTCATACAGCTAGGAAGTATTAAGTGTCTGAGGCCACATTTGAACTCAAGTCCTCCTGACTTCAGGGCTGGTGCTCTATCCACTGCGGCACCTAGCTGCCCTTTGATTAGTTTTTTTTTTTTTTTAAAGTGGATCCTCTAAATCCTATAAAACTTGCAAAACAGTGACAGTCTTGCTTATTCTTTGCTTATATTTATTCATTCAATTTATTTTTCTTGTATTACTGCTAGAATGATACCAAAGAGTAATAGTGATAATGGACATCCTTGATCCACTGGAAAGTCTTCTAGTTTATCCCTATTACACATAATACATGCTCCTGGTGTCAGATAAGTACTTATTATTTTAAGGAAAGTTCCATTTATTCCTGTGTTTTCTAGTGTTTTTTTTTTTTTAAATGCTATATTTTGTCAAAAGCTTTTTTTTTTTGCATAATTATCTGAAATAATTATGATTTTTGTTTTGTTATTAACACTACCAATTATATACATCATAGTTTCCATAATAACAAAACACCATAATCCTGGTACAGAACCAGTCTGGTCTAATGTGTATTTTTTTTTTTTTAATATTGTTTTACTCTCCTTGTTAGAATTTTGTTTTGAATTTTAGCATCAATATTCAAAAAGGAAATTGGTCTAGAGTTTTATTACTGTGTTGACTCACTGATTTAGGTATCAAGACCATATCTGTGTCGTGACTCCTTTACCAATTTTTTTCAGTTTGTTAAGTAGAATTGAAATCATTATCTAAATGTTTGGTAGAATTTATTTGAAAAACTATCTGGTCCTGGGATTTTTTTCGTAGGGGGATGGTGGTGGTGGTGTTCAATTTCCTTGCCCTAAAATAAGGTTAAGTATTCTATTTTTTATCCCCTTAATCCAGGAAATTTATATTTTTGTAGATATCCACTTAGATTGTTAGCATATAATCTGGGCAGAGTAGTTCCTAATAATTGCTTTTCTTCAACTTCACTGTAAGATAACAGTTTTTTTCTTTTATTGATTTTAAAAAAAAAACTTTTTAATTGTTTTAAATCTCTCCTTTGGTTTTCAGGATTTTAATTTTAAATTGGGGGGTTTAAAAATTTTTTTAAAATTGCATTCCTATTTCACTAACCTGCTCCTTTCTCTCTTATATAATGTGTTTAGAGATATACATTTTCCCTTAAGTAGTACTTTGGCTGTATACTTTTATTTTTAAGATAAAATACAAAGATAGATCTCCATGAAGGAAACATGTGAAAAGAAAAGGAAAAATTTCCATTGATATGTTTAATTTATAATTTTTCAGAATGCCAATGTTTTTTTCATAACCATTTTTTTTTTTTTGTATAGTGATTAAGAGACATAACCATTTTTAATGTAGCACAAGACTATAGCACCAGCAAGATTGTAAGATGATTAACTATAAGACTTAGCTCTTCCAAGTAATTTAATGCTCTAAGGCAATTCCAAGGACTTTTTCTTCTATGCTAATTTACTGAGAAGTTAAGTCTTAAGCATATTAAAAAAGAAAACATGTTACTTACCTGTGGCACCTGTTCTATGTCCCTCAAGAATATCTGCTGGTTTCTGGAAACTGAGGTGGATCTGTGATAATCTACCAGCTCATTTAAAGAATTGAACTTTACCACCCAAAGAAAATACTTCCCAGCCCCATCTCGGAGCACCTTGAAATGCTGCACATCATTTCCAAACCTGGGAAAGACCAGAGGATATATATTAAGTAGTCAAAGAGTTCCTTCTCCCAAGTTTAGTTAGGGCATCTCTTACTATAAAAATTCATTGGGAAGAAAGCCAATAATCTGTCAACCTTTCTCCCAGCATAAAGTATTACTATGATTTATCAAACAAGGGATGGAAAAATGAAATAACCTTTGCTAGGAAGAATACAGGCATTCAACTATATTAGCTGCCAATTAATGTTAATGGTTAACACACATGGTTTAGATGTATAAAACTAGAGGTTTCTAGTCCTTCCTCATCAACTGATCTCTTAGCTACAGACATACATAAAAAATTCTTGTCAACTACAAGGAAACTAGAAACCTTCTTACCATTGTAGTATATAAGAGTTCTGCTATAAGTATACATATGTTACAACAAAGATATCAGGCAAGGAGTAAGAATACATATATTTCAAATCTACTAGATAAATGAGAAAAATACCAATTTCTTTTGACCAAATATTAGTTTCATGGCATAGAACTTTATCTCATGATTAATAAATTAATAAATACAAGTTAAAAGAAAAGTAGATTCATCCAACAGAATGGCTAATATTCCGTATAAGTCAATACCTCATTTTTAATGCTTATTGACTCCTTTCAACTTAGACCAAATGAACTCCAGGGAAAATGGAAAGAAAATGTACATTCAAGTACCACAGAAATTAAGTCTGTTATAATCTAAAATTAGTTGCATATGTTCTTTTATATACAGTTTAGAATCACTTGGTAAAGGTAGAACCCCCAATTACGAAGGCTCTGCTTCCTAACAAAAGCCAAAGAATACAAATATTTTCCCCTGTTTTCCACAAAAATAATCCATCAGGTGGCAGCACTGAGTTGTCAAAAAAAAAAAAATTTTTTTTAAAAAAAAAAAAAAAAAAAAAAAAAAAAAAAAAAAAAACCATAATATACAAAAAAAAAAAAAAAAAAAAAAAAAAAAAAAACACCTATCAGAGCACATTAGCATTTAATGCTCAGGAAAAAAAAAATTTTTTTTTTTTAAAATACAGCAATTAACTTGGCCACTGAGAGCAGAATATACGGAGAATAAGGAATGAGTCCACTCAGTTCCTTTTCTATATCTTCAACAGGAATTGCCACCAATAGGCAGGAATGAGGGCCCCTAGGCAAGTCTAAAAAGGTGGCACACTGAAGATCATAAAAGTAATTGGAATATTAATTGCAATTAGTGACACCAGACTTCATTTAGGCCATTCTTTTCCTTCTGCTTTTTGTTCTCCAATTTACAGAGGAGGAAATTGAGACATTTGAACTACCCAGAATTCTAACAGCTCAGATTTTAATTCCTCTTCTACCCCCCTACAAGTTGGGGGGAAAAAAAAAATCAAGAAAAACAAAACTTTGCAATAAATACAATCAGGCAAAACAAATTCATTTACTCATGACCAAAAATATGTCTCATTCTGAATCCTGAGTCATCCCTCTGCTAGGAAACTGGTAATATTCATCACTGTTGCCCTGAAATCATGACTGGTCTGTTGATTAAAGTTTAAAGTCCTGTAAAGTTGTTTTACAATGTTGTTATTACATAAATTGGTTCCTGGTTCTGCAAATTCAAAATGCAACAATTTATATATGTCTTCTTAGGTTTTTCTGAAGCCATATTCCTCTCCCACTTCCTCTCAGCATAATAGTATTCTATTTTTTTTATATGTTATGATTTGTTCAGCCATATCTCAACAGACAGGTATTCCCTCAGCTTCCCTCTTTCTTTGATTTCCTTGGGCAATAGGACTAGCAGTGGTATTGGAATTCCAAGGCGAATTAACATCTGGTGGACTTTTTTGTGCAGTTCTAAACTGATCTTATAGCTTTACCAATTCATAGCTCCTTCAACAGTGCAGAGATATGCTTATTTTCCCACAGTTTCTTAAAAATTTACCATTTTTCTTTTTTTTGTCTTAAGATTTTTACTCTCCAAGATTTCAAAATAGTTGAAATTCTAAAACTGTCAGGTTGTAAAGTAAAAAACCAGTTCTCTGGCTAGCATCAAAATTCAGTCAATTTGGAGGTGGGCAAGAAGGAAAGTAATTAGACTCACTTGACAGAGAGGGAGAAGTCCCCGGGTGCACTCTCGCTCTCCCGGATAAGAAAGGCACCATCATGTCGCTGTTTGCCAAGCATTTCTTCTGCCTTTGCTCTGGGGATTTTGCCAAAAAACCACCTACAGAACAAAGTAACCCAGTCAAAGTCTGCTCCCCCACATGAAAAAAAAATATTTAGGCTCTTGAAGTGTTAGCAAAAAGATGATTCTCCTTTCTAAAGAGGCAAAGGAAGTGAACAACCATCCTTCAGTATCAATATACTCAACAATTAATTAACTCAGGGCTAATGTAGATGAGGGTTTATAGGTGAAATCCTCTTAAATGATGCAATATCCACCTCCCAACCTCCACCTAGGAAAGTGAATCACTACAGAGCAATTCATTACAATGTTAAATAGTTTCTATATGGGTAGATACTTTAAAAATGTCAGATAGGTCAAAGACCACAGTTAAGCTTTTCACTCACTAGAGAGATACTTGGGGAAGTCCCCAGTTACATAGACTTAAAAAATGTACATAATGAATCAATAGGGAAAAAGAGACCTGCTTTATGTAGTCATCTGCTATTCATATTACTTTGCTACTAAGAAAAATAGAATGAGGTGGATGTTAGAGTGGGGAGTGAGGTGAGTAGCTAGGAGTAAAACTTTTCTGCCATGGAAACATCCTCCAAAGCAAAAGCCAGCCTTTTACCAACAAGCATATTAAGGTAATGCTATGCTTGTTAGGAAAATGGATAATAATTGTATTAAGCTAGTAGGAGAATCAAGAGATTCTACCTGGGGAGAATCTGTATTTTCTCTTTTTTTTTATTTATTTATTTATTTTTTTATTTAATAGCCTTTAATTTACAGGATATATATACATGGGTAACTTTACAGCATTAACAATTGCCAAACCTCTTGTTCCAATTTTTCACCTCTTACCCCCCCCCCTCCCCTAAATGGCAGGATGACCAGTAGATGTTAAATATATTAAAATATAACTTAGATACACAATAAGTTGTATTTTCTCTTTAGGAAAAAACCTATATTCCCTTCTTTTATCATAATACACCACCAATCCTGACTGGTGGAGAAAGTGAAGGTGCCTTTTAAATAGCCCAGCCACTCTAGGCAGACCACATAGCTGAATTAATTAAATTATTAAGGAGACTTACCAATTAGTTGCTTATGAAGTTGTGTGGAATTTTTTGGGGGTGGGTAAGGAACTTCATTCTATATCCCTCCATCCCCCCAAAAATCCAAATCTAATATTTTCAGAGACTGTGCCATATATTTGGAAACACTGCTGGGTTTGGAGTCAAATAATCTATATTTTAATCTACCATTTAATCTCTCTGTGCCTTAGTTTCCATTTCTGTAAAATGAAGGAGTTTCACTTGATAATCTTGAAGATGATTTACAACTCTACATCTATTATCATATCATGAGCCAATTCTGATCTCTTAATCTCAATGCCAAATTTTGATATTCTCCCATTTGTTTTTCCCTCATTAGCTGCTTGAGAGCAAGGCACTTAATAAACATTCTAGCTACCTTTCTATATCTACCTACCTATCTACATTATTTGCTAGTTCTGCTTATTTCATGATACATTATCATTAAGTTATAAGTCAAAAAAATGTTACACAGTTCAGAAAATCCACAATGCTATGTTAACATCTAGAGTACTTCTCAACTTTATAGAGGACATATCTTTTCCAGAATAAAATAAAAGACTAATTAACTTGCAAGAGAAATCTACTTCTACAGAGTATCCTTAGAATATATTTCTTAATTTTATACTTCACAAGGTTTGCACCTTTCCATATGTACATGCAACTCAAGAATAAGTCCTATAATGAAAACCTATTATATAAGGAAAGCCAGCTCAGAAAATTTGATTTCTATTATAAACCTCTCTCTCCTTTTCCATTCTCCCATCCTAATAGCTTTTTCCCATTCCCTTTTTCAAAATGATTTTAGCTATCCAGGAGGCCACAGCAGACCCACCTCAGAAAATTACTTCACACTCTCAAACTCCTAAATGTTCTTGTTTCCCATGACTTACTCCACCCACCCCTACCTTCATACATAAAATGATCTTGCCACCATATACAAATGTAACACCTCTACAAACTACTGAAATCCCCTCATCTGACCATAACCTATTGGTTTTTCATCTCTCTCCCTGCATTCCCTTACAACCACATTATGACTTCCAATCCCTTGACTCCTTACTTCTCTCCAAGACTATTTCTCCATGAACTAGTCAATCTCTCTTCTTTTCTCCATCTTGACTTCTTGGTACAGCCAATTAAATTCCAGACTATCCTCATCTCTTGAATCACTAGCCTCCATATTATTTTGATTAAACCCTGTTAAGCATCAGCCTCAAATCATTTCCGTCATTTGACACCTTCACTCCTACATACACATTGCTGAAATGAAGTTAGAGAAAATTATGCAATATTCCGAATGGATCCATTACAAATTTGTTACACGTCAATTGGGCCCTCACTGCTGCTAGAAAATACTATGATTCTTGCCTTATCAATTCACTGTCCACTCTATTCAATGATTCTTCCATTTCATCCTTCATCAGATCGCTTATGGTTTCCTCTCCTCTCAACCTCTCAAATGAGATCTCACCTTATATTTTAGAGAAAACATTGAGGCCATTGCTGTGAACTACCCCTTTCCCCCTTCTTTATCTTCTTCTATAATCCTTTTGCCACTATCTTGTTTCCTCATGAAGAAAGGGGTCTTACTCTATCAAAGGCTAAACCCTACCTTTTCAAGGGATCCTAATTCCATCACATCCATTTCAAAAGATGGTACCCATGTCACTCCCACTTTACCACTGATCTTCAACTTCTTCCTCTCTACTGGCTCACTCCATGTCTCCCCCTACTGAGAAAAAAACCCTCACTTGATCCTTCCAGTCCCAATATCATCCTGTATTTCTTCTGCCTTTGCTAGCTAAACTCCTAGAAAAAGGCCATTTACAGTAGGTGCCTCCACTTTCTTTCCTCTCTCACTATCTTAATCCCTGTCCCCCTCTCCCCCTGCTACCCCTTACCCCCACCAATTCACACACAGACCTACCTTACAATTTGGCTTCCATCTTAACATTCCACCAAAACTGCTCTCTCCAAAGTTACCAATGACTTCTTAGTTCTCTACCCTCATTCTCCTTGAGCTCCTTTCTGAAATTTTTGATTACTATCTCCCCCTTGATACTCTCTTCTCTTTAGATTTTTGGGAAATCACTCTCTCCTGGTTTTCCTCCTACCCATTTGATCGCTCTTTCTGTCTCTTTTGTTGGATCCTCATTCAGAGCATATCCTTTAATCCTAGATATCTCTCACACTGACCATGACCCTCTTTTTTCCCCTCTACATGACTTTACTTGCTAATCTCAATAGGTTCCATGGATTTAATACCATCTCTGTGCTGATGATGATTCTGAAATGTACCTATCCTTCCTTTTAGATATCTTGAACTGGATATCCAGTAGATGTCTTAAGCTAAAGATAAAAAAATACAACTTATCTATCACCTTTCCTCCTAAACTCTTGTCCCGCTTCTAACCTTTTTATTTTAATTTTTTTTTATTTTATTTATTTTTATTTTTATTTTTTTTCCCACTTCTAACCTTTTATTGTTAATGTCAATATCACCTTTCCAGTCCCTCAGGTTCACAATCTAGAAGTCAATTTTCACGATCTCTCACCTCCCATAGCCAATCTGTTGCAAAAGTCAGCCAATTTCACCTTTAAAATATGTCACAAATATTCCTCCTTCTCTCTTTTGACACTGCTACTATTCTAGTGCAGGCCCTCCTCACTCACTGCCTGGCCTATTACAATAATCTGCTGGTGGGTCTGGCTGCTTTAAATCTATCTCTACTCCAACTCATCTTCAATTCAGCCAACAAAGTGACTTCCTTAAAGCAGCGGACAAATAATGTCCCCAGGATTCAAAATAAAATCTTCTTCTTAGCATTCAAAACTCTTTTCAGTCTTCTTATAACTTATTCCCACATATACTCTTTTTAAGCCAGAAATACTTCTCCAACTAATTTTACAAATAAGGGACTGAGACAAATAGGGTTAAAATGATTTACCCAGATTCATATAACTTGTTAACTAGTTAAATGTCTTGAGGCTGGATTTGAACTTGCAAAGAGGAGCCTTCCTGACTCTAGGCCTAGCACCCTATTCACTGTCCCACTTAGCTACTTTTGGTACCTGAGTGACCTGGAATAAGTCATTTAACCTCTCTGGGCCTCAGATTTTTTTTCATCTGAGAAATGGAGTTGGATGAACTGCTTTAGGATCCCTGTACTGTAAGCTCTTAAGATTCAGAGTAATGTTCTCAAGAACCATGGAGTTTATATGGTCTCTGCATTCTACTTCCTCCTTGATATTACTTTAATTAACTTGACGTTCATCATCTTGCCCATTAGGTATAGGTGGACCTAATGCTCTGCATTTGACTCTCTTTTTATCTATATACATTTTTGCCTTTTTTGATTACCTACATATGAGTTCAATTAGATTTTCTGAGTAGATTACTTCTAAATCTTTATCTAGATTTGATCTCCCCTAAATTTACCCTGTAATTGGACTGATAAGATTTTCCCATAGGATACTCCATAAGCATTTCAAAATTAATATGTCAAAAGCAAAATTACTTTCAACACAATCCTTTTTAAAATCTGTTCCTCCAAAATTTCCTCTTTTTGTTGACAGCCTTTGTCCCTTCTAGTCTGCAAGGGATAAACATTGGAGTCATCTTTGATTCTTCATGTCCCTACTTTTCCTACATTCAATTAGTTGCTAGATTTTGTCAGTTTGACCTCCCTAACACCTTTAGTATCTATCCCCTTCTTTACAAATACACAGCAACTACAATCGTTCAAGACTACATCTTCAATGGCCTCTCTACTTACAGTCTCTTCCTTTCCAGTCTACCCTTTATAACAGAGGTATAAAGCAAACTTCTCTGGGCAAAGGGATATCCAGGCAAAATACACATACTTTGCTCAAAAATCTTCCATGGCTCTCTAATGCTTCTAGGCTAAAACTCAAAATTTTCAATTTGGCATTTAAATAACTTCATAATTTGGCTCCAACTAGAGTTACTTTAAACATCATGCCTTTTTACATACAACCAAACTAGATTAGAAGTTTCTCAATGAACATTCCATGTCCCATCTCCATCCATCTACAACTTCCTTTTCAATTCTATTTTCACAATACTCAATCTGCATTCCTGGATTCCTCCTTTCCCAAAGTGATCTGAAGGTCACTTGATTTCTCTAGGCCTCAGTTCTCTCATCTGCAAAATGAGATAGCTGGTCTCTTTATTATGACTATGTTCTCAAATATTCTAAGAAAGCTTGGAATGGACATCTTTCTTGCTTCCATCATTCATTCTTTAATTTAAGATTATACTTTGCTGCCCCATTAGAATGTGTGTTCCCTGAGAAAAAGGACTGTTGTCCGTCTAGAAAATTAATTTGGGCATAAAAGGCATTTAATTCATTTATTAAAATTAAACTGTGTTTAATTTGTAATTCTAAAAACTTTGCTGTCAAATGCCCCTTCCTTTCTAAGAGAAAGAAAACCAAGCACATAATATTCCATCATAGTTCAGAAATTATCAATGATCCTGTATTTAAAACTCTTTAGTTATAGAGACTGTCTTGCAATATGAAACATGAATGAAATTATATACTTCTGACGTGTAAAAACTTTTTTTTAAGAGTATGATAAATTGAGGTAATTTCAAAGTTACTTTATTATTTTGGGTGGCAGGCACTTTGTTAAGCATTTTACAGTTATCTCATGTTATCGTCACAACAACCCTGGAAGTGAGATGCTATAATTACACCCATTTTATAGATGAGAAACCTGAAGCAGACAAAAGTTATATGGGTTGCCCAGGTTTTCACAGAGTTAGTGAGTGTCTGAGGGCAGATATGAATTCAAATCTTCATTATTTGAGGCCTACTGCTCTCTTCATTCACTGCTCTACCAGCTGGCCTTAATTTTCATTCTTCAGAGCTCAAAAGTGGTTGAATATGACTGGATCACAGTTCCCAATTATCTTGTAGATATGTAGAGAAATGATGCATGCTATATGTTATAGTCAAAAACTTTAATGTGCCTCCAAATTTCTTAGAAATGTAATATTAAAAAAACTAATTAGAATTAAATGACTCTCCTCCTCAACAAATTCTATGAATTTGTTCTATGAATTCTATGCACAATTCTATGAATAATTGAACTTCTGAAATGATTTGGCCTTTCTTGTCTTTTCTAAATGTTATGATTTAAAACATTCATCCAATCTGAAGTAATTTCAAGTAGAATCAGGCTTTATAGCCATGTACACCAGTTAATGCAATATTTTCCAGTGTAAAAACATATATCTTCTTTTATCAAAGTTCTAAAACCACAATGACAAAGAACTTTAGATCAAACAATAAACTGTACTTGTGTGGGGTTTTTTTTTTTTTTTGAGGATGATATGAGACAAAGTTGTATGTATTACCTAGTTAGTGTATATCTGACCAATTTTAGAGACAGATTCATCAAATGTAAACACTTATCTAGTTCTATCTCTGCAAAGTCTCCAAATGACCACTTCTTCCAAAAAGTTGTAGACTCAATTTTGAAAGGTTCATTTTCAGCTTCAGTGACTATTCCTTTTGTCCTTTCCTCCAAACTCAAAATAAACACTTTTTCATTTAATAGTTGCAGAAAATTTATCTGCTACTAGCTTCCTGTTCTTCTTCTTGTAGGCAACTGTTATTGCCACTTGAATCTTTTAGTAACCAGAAACAGGAATTCTCAAAGTGAAAGGGATTACTAGTCTAGTTAAGTGACAAATCTAGGAGACATTTGAAATTTTTTAAAAAGTCAAATGTGGAAGAAATTCTTTCAGTTGTTGTAAACACTTAAACTACTTGGTACAAACTTTAACGAAGAAACTTTGAGTCTTCCATCATACTAATTTCTTAAATACCTGAGTACCTACTATATATAAGGAACCATTCTTGAGAAAGTAAGTCAATTTGACACTAGAAATTAGTGGAATTTAACTTACGGATGTGGTTTCATTTCTATGTAGTTTTTGGGAATGAAGCCATCTTTTCCATTAAGTTCTGCTTTATACCAATTTTGATCACATTCTTCATTCAATACCTAAAAAAGAAGAAGACATGGCACCAGATTAGTCACATATTCCTCTTAACATGGGTAGCTTTGGAGATAACATAGACACATGGACATTTGGTTTCCTTCACAGAAAATGCTAGATGTTGGGTTGGCAGTCCCAATAACTTTCCTGTTAACTACAAGCCAGAGTTCTAACAATCTTAAGGATCTAAAATAATCCTGAACTTTTGAAGTTTAAAACTAACAAGTTCACCGTGGAAGTGGAACAAGAGTTTCTAAGCAAAAACTGACATACTGAAATTATTCACTAACAGTCCCCCTCCCTCCCAAAAAGGAACTCTAGTTGGCAATAAATATAATAATTTTTTTAAAAAAACCCATTGAGTGGCTTTTAAAATGAAAAATAAGATAAAAAGGAGATGGAAAAGAAAGACTACATGAGAATAGCAAAAGGCAGACACAGTGGAATGTCCAACTAGCAGTAGAGATTATGTCAAGACCTTTTTAGATTTTAATTGCTTCTGAGGACTTGATGGTTTCTTCTGTCTCCAAATACATTTTAAAAATCAATTTATTATTTTCATATCACCTATATTTTCCACTATATCTTTTCCCCTCCCAGAAATACATTTCTCATAAAAAGAATAAGCAATGAAAAAATTTCAGTCAAACTAACCAACATATTAGAAAAAGTTAGGCATAATATGTAGTGTTTTGCACTTATATCCTGGGTGATAACGAGGTCATCACATTTGGCGCCCATCATGAAACCAAGGACCCTACTTTCACTGAAGAAGTCTCCAGAGACCAGGAAATTGAGTGAGTATTTTAATAGACAAACAGACAAAATAGACAGAAAGTTTGTTTAATAGACAAACAAACTTACTTTGTTAATGGCTAAACTAGTAATCTTTTCTAGCTGAAATGGGGCAGAACCTCAGTGCATCTGCTCAGTTTCAGCCCATTACACAAAATGACACCCCCAACCCCACCCCCCAAATTAGATCTGCAGGAAGCATACTCAGACTGATAAAGAGACAGGGTTTATTTATGACTTGGGAGCAGATTGATGGATTCCTGGATACATTAGAACGTATGTGCCCTGGGTTCTTCAATGAAAAAGATAGGGCTAGTTAATTGAAAACTTGTAGGAGATCAACTATGTGAATATTATAATGATAATGGTTCGGAGTCAATTTCCAAAGAAACATTCTATATATACGCAACATAATACAATTGGCCTTAAAAAATCCTGCAAGTTATAGAAAAAAGAAAAATTTTCAGAACAGCCAGAGGAGAAAGTGTGAGGAAAAAGAGAACAAAGACAAAGAACAGTTTAATGACCATATCCCCACAGGGCATGGAGATTTAAGTGAGGTTCAAGGGTATGGTGATTTTCCATCTCACCAGGCAGCTTCAACCCTGCCTACAAAGCAGATAATTGACACAACCCCATCAACTCCACCTTCTGGGATGGAGAGATGAAGAGTAGTGGGAGGGACAGTGACACCACCAGCACCTCACTCCCCCCCTCCTCCCCACACCCCGGCAACCACCCCTTCCTATGAGTAGATTGCAAAAGACAGTACTTAAGGCCACAGAGGAAAGGAAGGATATGGGTGAGTTAAAACTACATATATATCCTGTGATTCAACAGTTTTACTCTTCAGGTCAAGAAAGTAGAATATATACTCCTTTTGACAGAGAAATCCTCAAAGACCTGAAAAACGCTTGCACTCTTTATGGGGCTATATCAGCTTATGTTAAGATGTTATCACAGAATTTGGCTTATGAAGTCTTAACCCCTAATGATTGGAAATCTATATCAAGGGTATGCTTAGAACCTGGACAAAACTTGTGGCATTCTGAATATAGTGAGCTCTGTATGATACAAGCCCAACAAAATAGTAAAAGTGGAGTTAATATTTCAGTCACCTGTGACTAACAGGTATAGGTTCTTATTATGCAGAAATTTCACAGCAGCATATGATTAAATTGCTGCTGCTGCTGTCAAAATATGGGCTTCTCTCCATAATAAAAACAACAAGAGTGAGGCCTTCACAAAAATTATACAAGGGCCAAATGAACCCTTTGCTGATTTTGTGGGACATTTGCAGACAGCCATCACATGAACTAATGGTGAAAATACAGTAACAGACATTTTGATAAGGCAACTTGCTAAAGAAAATGCTAATGAGGTTTGTAGAAGAATTATACTAAGACTACACAAGGATGCTCCTTTAGATGAGATCATAAGATGCTGTGCCACAGTGTATGATGCAGACATCCCAAGATCCCAACACGGGAAGACAGGGTCCCTTCTGGCAAGGGACTTCCAGAGATATTCGTCAATGCTTTCAATGTGGTAATGTAGGGCATCTGAAAGTTCAATGCTGGCACAGAGACAGAGTAAGAAAACAGGGTGGGAGAACAAGACCCAATACCCCATGTCCAAAATGCAACAGAGGCTTCCATTGGGCCTCAGAATATAGATTGATTCAGGGAAACGAGATGAGGGGCCCACCTCCAGGGCCCCAGGCAAAAAACACTAGGGGCATGATGGCAGCTGAGGCTACACCCAGAGAGTGCCTAGAAGTCCAGTGCCCAGCCAGACATGACCAATCAGCCAGGAAGCCATCTGATGGGAGAAAGGGATTACAATTGGGGAGAATAGAGTTGTATGCAGCTGGGACAACTGAGATACCCCCTGGAGAAGTGAAATCTGTTCCTCTCCAGCCTATGGATCAATAGGCTTGACCATTTCACCTACTGAGAGTTAAGTACAAAACATCCATACACTGATGTGGGAAACTGGTGAATGTGTAGATAATATCCCAGTCACTAATATGTTAGACAATGCGTCTACTACTTGTAGCATCAGATTTACTAATAAAGACTCCTAATAAGCAATCTGGTGATAGTTGCCCAGATTCTGACTCCAAGTAACAAAATCCAGGAATATACTGGACAGCAGCTGTGACAGCTGACCGACCTATGCTCACTATCTATATAAATGGCATACCATTAGAAGGATTGGTAGACACTGGTGCAGTCATTAGAGGTGCCAAGTGGCCCAGTCACTGGTCAAAGATTAAAGCAGACACCCTCATGTCTGGTGTAGGAGGATCAATAGCAGCTGAAGTAAGTATTACCCCTTTGAGATGGACTTTTGCAGGTGAAACAGGAATTTTTATTCCTTTTATAGTTGAAAAAATCCCTATCAATCTGTGGGAAAGAGACATTTTACAACAATTAGGATTAAAAATGAGTACTTTGGTTTTTTTAGGCAGGACTGTTGCTGAAGACCTGCCAACACTTTAATCTGTTCCTGTCCAATGGAAAACTGATACACCAGTGTGGATAGAACAGTGGCCCTTAGACAGAGATAAAATTCAGGCCTTATTAAATATAATACAGGAGCAACTTGACCAAGGACACTTACAACCTTCTCTAAGTCCTTGGAATTCCCCAGTATTTGTTGTAAGAAAGAAATCTGGAAAATGGAGGATGTTGACTGATTTAAGAAAGGTAAATGAACAGATGGAAACTATGGGAAATCTTCAGCCTGGGCTTCCACCTCCTACTCAATTGCCTAGAGAATGGCCTCTTTGGGTTATAGACATTAAGGATTATTTCTATTCTATCTCTCTAAATAAGGAGGATATGAAAAGATTTGCCTTTTAAGTGCCCAGCGTTAACTTAGCTGAGCCCTATAAAAGATATAAATGGCCAGTTTTGCCATGGGTAATGAAAAACAACCCTAGTATGATGTGTCAAATGTATGTTGCTCCTGCTCTTACTCCAATAAGAAAAGCATTGAAAACTTGAAAACCCTCAGGAATCACTGGATTCTCTGAGACATGATAAGACTGTTGTAGGACTTGAAAGCCCTCAGGAATCATTGGATTTTCTGAGAAATGATAAAACTGTTGCAGGACTTCAAAATCTGCTGGAATCATTGGATTCCCTGACACATGAAGCAATGGACAATAGATTGGTTTTGGACTATCTCTTGGCTGCTGAAGAAGGCATATGTGTGACTGTTGTTTACATACCCTCCTTCTAGGACTTCTGGAAATCTTTAACAATACCATGTTGATTCATATTGTTTGTTATATCACTACTTGCAGGTACAATTCATGTTTGTCACACCACATTGAGCCTACAATGACTGTGGGGAGAATCATCATTAATAGCCTGTGCGTTATTGCTATGTGCTTGTATAATACCTCCCATGCTCATGGATTTGTGCATACCTGTTTCTAATAAGACCCTTCAGCTCAGAAACATGCTAGCAATCCCCACTTCCCTTTGGTGCTTTTCATCTCTCTTCCTGAGATGTCAGGGAGGGAGTGACCATCTCCTTTTTAGTGTTTTCACCTCCCTTCCTGAGAAGTCAGGGGAGGCGTGATCGCCTCCCCTTGGGCACTCTCACTTCCCTGAGAGGTCAGGGATGGCGTACCACCTGTGTTCTAAAACAAAAGAAAGTGGGAGATGTAAAGAGCTAAAACTGAGCAGATGCACTGAGGTTTAGACAAGCAAGCATTCAAGGGTAATTACCAATTGGACAATACTCTTATTAGCATTTGCTTGGAAAATGGCCTGCCCCACCATTCTGTGCAGCTTGATCTGTTGGTGTAGAGAGAGATGAGGAGGGATAAAAGGGTGGAGTAAGAAAGAGAGCAACTCCTGACCAGATTCTTACAACCATTCCTCTCACATCCACAAAGAATGAAGATTAACAACTTTTGCTTATCCTGAGTCTGACTGATTCTAAAGTATCCTGAGTGCTAGTGGTCATCACAATTTAGTACCTTTCAGAATAGAGGTAAAGAAAAAGAAGAGAAATCTCTTCTGTCTCATGAGGTCTATAGTGATCCAGAAAAAAAAAAAGTACTACCCATTGTCCTTTTCATTGCTATCAATTTAATACCCTTTGTTATAAATTAAATGTGATGGCCACAGAATCCTTACTAGAATGATTTAATAATAATAACTGGAGGACAAATAAACTGCCTTTAGAGAGGGGAAACATTACATTTTTCAGAAATGTGGTGGAGAGGAAGGGTCCCTGATTTCCATGGGTGAGAACAAAAGAATATTGTGAACACCCCAACATCTACAAATGCAAGCTTCACAAAGAAAAGTATCCCTTGAGGGAAGGGCTAGAGATATAGTAGGTGAAGCTGTGGAAGATCATAGGGTGGTGTTTTAAACTTTGCCCCAGGTTCTAGGGCTTTTTACTGCCATTTTAATCTGGAACTGGGGCTATTAAAGGCACTGAGGTAGTTTGGCTGGAGTTTACTGTGGCTAGTGAGTAATAGTTCTTCCATCAGCTACAGCTAAACTCTATGACCTCATTTGTAAAGGCTCTCTATACACAATGCGCTCACCCTAATTTGTGACCTGTGGGAGCTAAATTTCCTACATGAGAACCCCATGCCCACATCCACTAAAGCGTCACTGCAACCTTTTTACATCACCTATGCCTGACAATGTATAAGATATTTTGATTTCATAGGATTGTTTTTTCAAGTTACTAAAGGAAGCAAATTATGACAGTGTTGGCACTGAAAAAGTCAAGAAGTCATTTTACATCTTTGTTGAATAATAAAGAGGGACCTAGGTGGGGTAGTGAATAAAACATTGGGCCTGAAGTGAGGAAAAAATGAGATCAAATCCAGACATTAGTTGTGTGATTCTGGGCAAGTCACTTAATCTGTTTATCTCACTTTTCTGACATAACATGGGGATAACTATATAATTACCTCTCTTACAGGTTTGTTGTGAGGCTCCAATGAGATAATACTTGTAAACTATACATATATTTTCCCCTCCACTTTTTTTAGTCTGTAGTTGTGGTGTGTATGTACCCAGAAAGGAAACACTTGCTCTCATGTTCAGCAACACAGTTTTAGAGAATTGCCTGTAACAATTAAGAAATTCAGTGACTTGCTCAGTCACATAACCAGTATATATATGAGAAGCAAGATATAAGGCCAGGTCTTTCTAACTCTGAGGTTACCTCTCCACCCAGTTAAAAAACAAACAAACAAACCCAATTATTAAACAAAATAGTTGAGTTTAAATGTAATGACTAATAAAATATACTTAAATTGTGTGTGTGTGTGTGTGTGTGTGTGAGAGAGAGAGAGAGAGAGAACAAATGTAAACAATGATGGGTCTATAAAGCAAGTGTATGATGTGATTTTATTTCAAAGTACAATTCCTTTTCAAATGGGATTAACACAGAACAACACCATTAGATTTGTTGTTTCACAATTGTTTCACAATTTCCTTGCAAGAAAAAGTTTATGGACTACCTACTTATTTATGCCAGTTTTATGGATGTATGGCCTAGATTAACAAACTAATTTTCTCTCACTTTTACAAACTGTATGGAATATTTTCAGTTAATATGCCAGAACAATTGTATTTTCTACTCTTAACTCCAAGTTTTCCTAAAGTTACTCAGTACTGGCTAATACAAAGCCCCTTAAATAAAAAGCTGTTTGATCAAGACATGAGACTAAAAAGCTCTAGACATTTTGCAGGTAATAATTAAAATAGTCAACAGTGGATAATAAATCAAGAAGATTTCTATCTGCAGAAAAGGCAAAATATCAAAATCATAAGAGCATCAAATCTACCTTATTACAAAAACTGACTTATATGACAACTTCACATGAGAAGAGAAGCCTTTCAAGGTTCTTAAAATTCTTTTGAGAAGAAATAATCTTCCAATTGCCTCAGCAAAAAAAGAAATAATCTTTTCACACTACTGAAAAGATGCAGAGGAAGGAAGAAAAACAGGGAATGATACAGATGTACTTTACAAATTTTGGCCACTGACTACTTCACATCACTATACTAAGAGAAAATCCCTTTCCAGAAATAAAATTCTCCTTATTGAAAATAACATTAAACACTTTCTACTTTTCAATATCTGATCATGACAATATCCCCATGTCCCTCTGAAATCCAAAAAGCTTCTCTCCTCTATACAAAAGGGGATATCTCAGCTCACATCGAGATATTTTTTCAATGATAGTTAAAACACAACACCTTGACTTAGAATTTTGATCTTTAAGGTTATTTTGGAGTAGCCTCCTACACAACTGTTCCTTTCCTTTGTATAAGACACATATGCATTAGAAGTTATTACCGTTCAGCCACTAATAGATCCGGCAGGCAAGGGAGTGAGAAGAGAATTGATTTTTTACAAAGGTTAATTCCATTGAACTTTGATCCATGGGCTAAATGTCAAGAATATACTCAGATAAAAGCAACTAATAGCTTTTTATTTTCAAAATATATGCAAAGATAGTTGTCAACATTTACCCTTGCAAAATCTTGTGTTCCAAATTTTTCTACCTGTCCTCTCTCCTAGACAGCAAGTAATCCAATATAGGTTAAATATATACAATTCTTCTATACATATTTCCAAATTTAAATGCTGCACAAGAAATATCAGAACAGAAAGGGTAGAAAAGATGAGAAAAAGGAAAAAGCAAGCAAAAAAAAAAAAAAAAAAAAAGGTGAAAATACTATTCTGTGATCCACATTCAGTCCCCATAGTTCCTCTTTTGGATGCACATGGCTCTCTCCATCATAACTCTATTAGAATTGGCCTGAATAACCTTATTGTTGAAAAGAGCCATCAACTCCATCAGAGATGATCATCCCATAATCTTCTTGTTGTTGTGTACAGTGTTCTCTTGGTTCTATTCACTTCACTTAGCATTAGTTCACATAAATCTCTCTAGGCCTTTCTGAAATCATCCTGCTGAACATTTCCTATAGAACAACAATATTCCACAACATTCACATACCATAACTTATTCAGCCATTCTCCAACTGATCGGCATCCACTCAGTTTCCAGTTTCATGTCACTACACAAAAGGCTGCTACAAAACATTTTTGCACATATGGTTTTTTTCTTCCTCCTTTATGATCTCTTTGGGATCATAAAGTAGAGACAATGCTGAATCAGAGTATGTACAATTTGATAGCCCTTTGGCATAGTTCCAAGCTGGTCTCCAGAATAGTTGGATCAATTCACAACTCCAAAAGGCAACTGTTCTTAGACAGTTTTTATCAAGAGTACCTTAAAGAAGCATACTTAGAATTGTCAAAAATTTAAACTAAATAGGCTTAAAAGAGGGTTTCTTTTGATTCAACTTAATATTAGTTCTATGCAGAAACTTTATACATTTATATAGAACTGCTAAACAAAACTGAAAAACATAAACTGGATTTTAATTTATTATTCTAGCTACAAATAAAAGTGCTTTTGGGAGTGAATTCATATAGTACACATACTACTGTAATTCAAAATATTCAAGTATTTAAGACATACACTAAGATTTAAAGAGATTTTGAAGGAAAATCCATGTATAGTGAACTATTTACAGAGAAACATAGAAGGAAAAAAAATAAAAAAAGATGGAACTATATTTTTAGTTATTATATTTGTACTCAACTTACAGTTGATAGGTTTGAAGAAATAGGAATCAACTCATTAATTGAATTACTCCTTTGACATCCATTCCAAAATTCATTGAATTATAGAATTAGTAATTACTTTCTTTCCCCTATTTTCACCCTATAAAGAGAAAATTTTTCACAAAATATTTAATAGGAAAAAATCTGAAGAAGTCACTTGGTTTGGATATTTCCAAACCTTTAAGAAAGTCAACAATCAGATTATAAATCATAGAGAATTAACCTTTTATATCTGTCAATTATTGGAATACCATACTAGGTGTAATAGAAATACTGGGTAGGTCCACTTTAGATTAATTCCTTATATTATGTGAAATCAGAGAGGGTATCTTTTTTTTTTTTCCCCTAGCAAATTTATTTATTTTTATGAATCATGCTGGGAGAGAAAAATCAGAGCAAAGGGAAAAACCATGGGAAAAATAAACAAACAAAAAAAGCAAGTGAATATAGCATGTGTTACATTCAGTCTTCTTAGTTCTTTTTCTGGATATAGAAGGCATTTTCTATTTAAAGTCTATTGAGATTGCTCCAGATCACTGAACTACTGAGAAGAATCAAGCCTTTCATAGTTGACCATCTCATGTTCTTGCTGTTATTGTGTACAATGTATTTATTCATGGTTCTGCTTGTTTCACTCTACATTAGTTTATGGAAATCTTTCCAGGCCTTTCTAAAATCAGCTTTTTTTTTTTTTATCACTTTTTAATAGAACAATAATTTCCATTATCTTCATATACCACAACTTGTTCAGCCATTTCCTAATTGATGGGCATCTACTCATTTTACAATGCTTTGGTACCATAAAAAGAGCAGCCACAAACATTTTTGCATATGTGGGTCCTTTCCCCTCCTTTAAGATTTCCTTGAGATACAGATCCAGTAAGGGCACTGCTGGGTGAAAGGGCATGCACAGTTTTACAGCCCTTTGGCATAGTTCCAGATTACTCTTCAGAATTGTTGGATTATTTCACAATTCCATCAACAATGCATTAATGTGAGGGCATCTTTTTAATGTTAGTTAAAAGTTTTCTCTAAAACTCTAGGACTCCCTCTCCCTCAATTTAGGAACACTGCACGTTAATTCATTAACAAGTATTATGAAACATGTATTTGCCATTTAGGCACAAAGACAAAATAAAACTGTCATTATAATCAAGGAGTTTACAATCTTGCTGGAGGGACAATATAAACACATATAGACCCATAGAAAACATATAAAAGTTTCAGGGGAATCATGCTACCATATGGGAAAAATAGGAAGGTTGTGCTTGAATCTTAATGAAAATAAGATTCTGAGAGGGGCAGAGGAGAGAGTCCATTTTGGACACAAGGGACGCTATTAAAGAAGAACAGAGACAGGCAATGAAGTGCCAGCTTGATTAGAATGTAGTGCACTTGAATAATCGCTTTGCCAATTTATGCTGGATGGATTGGAGTGGGAAGCAATATAGAATAAAGAGACAATCAGTAGGTCATTCAACACTCTAGGCAAGACATGTTAAAAGACAGCAACCGACATGGACATGGCAGATAAAGGAGAGAACTTAAGTGTGACAGATTGTACATTTAGATAAGACAGTGGTATTCTCAAAAGAAATGGGAATATTTAGAAAAAATGTTGCTGAGTTTTTTGTTTTGTTCTGGTTTAAGGTGAAGGAAGACTTGAGAAGGGACTAATGTATTCTACTTTGGACATTAGAATCTAAAATGGGTATGGGATATTTAGGTAGAGATTCCAACAGGAACTGGTAATGTAGGAGTGAAGCTTAGGAGTTTGGAACTGTATGTATATGTCTGTGAAGTTATCTTCACAGAGATAAACTGCATCTATGGTAGTTGATAAGTTCATTAAGAGTGACATTATAGAAAAGATATAAATTCAAGGCAGAACATTGCAGAGGACATGCAATGTTAGAGTAGTACAAGGTTGGCTGGTCCACAATGAAAAAATGAAGTGCTCGATTCCATAATTCTACATGCAATAACCTAAGCCTCTTGAATCTAAGTTTCTGAAAGAGGTAAATCCACTTATCTTTTTATTACTAATGTCCAGAACATATCAGATGCTGAATTAAAAGTAACGAACAAAAGTGAGTATCAGACAGCATTAAAAAAAAATCATGTACTGAAACTTGTGATCTGATGAATAAGTTTTGAGGCTTCCAATGAAACACATGTAACCAACACCAAATAACTATAGTCCCTGGCTCATAGTATTTCTGGCATTAAAAAATACACTTATAAAAAATAATAATACTGAAAAGAATAGTTTGTTCTTAAACCTGTGTTCCCCTTTCTTAATGCTGCCATTTGGCTGTCTACCTTGCTTATTGTTGTGATTTTGTTTTTGGCACAAATAGCTGGGATAATATTAATGCAGTAGTCATATAGCAGTAAAGAGATAATAGATAGATCATCTTGCTTATAGAGTAGATCCCACAGGACTAAAAACAGTTGACCAGGAAGTCTTATCTCAAGAGCTTTCAATGATAATGGTTTAATCAGAAATTGAAATGGTGAGCACAGAAATGATAGTTATGATGTCTAGTAAATAAATCTGTGCTCACATCCATGTTAATCATTACCATTTTCTTTGTGGAAATAACTCTTCATTGCCTCCAGAAACAAATCTGCTTAGGTTTTAAAGCCTGTCACAACTCGGCCCAAATCTATCACTCCAACTTCACTATTCATGTACTACTCCTTAATACAGCCAAATTGGCCTTGTTTTCCTGCTTCTCACGCAAAGTACTTCATCTACCATTTCCATGCCTTTTCAATTTAATGGCTGCCCATCATACCTAGAATACATTTCCTTTCTCATTTCTACTTCAAAAAATCCCTTTCTTCATTCAAGACACAGCTCATGTACCAACTTCTAAATGAAATCTTTTCTGGTCTTCCAGGAAACTGTCAGTACCATAACTACCTTGTATTTAATTATCTTATATTTATTTGTATTTATGTTTATATCAATTCTTTACACATTCATGTATGAATCTGTTGTCTGTCCTCATAATATTTATTTTTCTTGGAAGTAAAAAAAAGTTTATTTCTTTATATCTATATCTTCAGAGCCTAGCATAATGGTTGGCACACAGCAGGTACTTAATACTATTTGCTGCTTGAGTGAATAAAGGTAGAGCTAACTAAATCATTACTTATTTTTGGTGAGTAATTAATCATTTTATTTATAAATAAAAAGAATATAGTCTAAAAATAAATAGGTCCTTTTTTCCCCTCCAAGAAAGAAACCACCCATAAAAATAGAAAATGAAGATAAATCATTACTTCTTTAAACTATCACTTATTTTAATTCTTTCAACAAGTGTTCTGGCTTGCAGGCTCATCCCCTCAAGCACATTTAATACATCAAAATTAAATTAATCTTCTTTCAATATTGTTTTCATCACCAATCAACAAGCATTTCTTAATTGCTTACTATATGCCAGGTACTGTGAGGCAGACAATAAGAACATTGATAGGAATATAAACTCATATGCAAAGCAGAGATTTAACAGTAATTTGGGGTTGAATCATCAGTGAAGAGGCACAAAGATGTTAAATAGTGTTATGTGTGATTCTGGACTGGCTACACCAAAGAAAATGTGATATATATATAAAATAAATGTAATATATAAATTATATATATAATATGGCAGCTGTGTGGCGCAGTGGATGGAGAGTTTAGGCACACTTGAAATAAGTAAGACCTTAGTTCGAATGCAACCTTAAGACTTGTTAATTGTGCAACTTTGGGCAAGTCTTAATCCTTGTTTGCCTCAGTTTCATCAGTTGTAAAAAGAGGATAATAATAGCATCTACCTCTTAAGGATGTTGTGAAGATCTTATGAAATAATAACTGTAGATGATTTCAGAGAGGTCTGGAGAGACTTACATGAACTGATAAGTGAAATGAGCAAAACCAAGAGATCATTGTACATGGCAACAACAAAATTATATGATGATCAATTCTGATGGACGTGGCTCTCTTCAACAATGAGATGATTAAAACCAATTCCAATTGTTCAGTAATGAGGAGAGCCGTCTACACCCAGAGAGAGGACTGTGGGAGCTGAGTGTGGTTCACAACATAGCATTTTCACTCTTTGCTGTTGTTTGCTTGCATTTTATTTTGCTTCACATTTTCTCTTGTGTGGCACGACAATTGTATAAATATGTATGCATAAATTGGATTTAACATATTTCTATCATGTTTAATATTTAAAAATAAATCCTTTTCTCTTAAAAAACAAAAAAAGAAAAAGAAATAATAATTGTAAAGGTCTTCGCAAGGTGCTGGGTATATAATAAACTCTATATAAAAGGTGTCATTGTTGTTATTATTATTGATATGTAATAAAGTCTTGATCCTAAAGATAAGATCAAGACAGATTATAAAGAACTTTAAATACCAAACAGAGGAATTATAATTAAGCCTAGAAGTATTATGAAACCATTGGAATTTACTAATTAAGGAAGTAGTTAACATAGCCTAAATTGCACTTTAGGAAAATCACTTTGGCATCAATATGACGAGTAATTTGAAATAGGGAGACACTTGAGTCAAAGAAATGAACAGAGAAGTTATTAGAAGAGTCATGAACTATTAGAACATACCTAAACTAGGGTAGTGGTTATTACCATGTTATTTCCTAGCTCAAAAACCTAGACTATCTCTTCATTATATATCTTATAAAATCCAAAATGCTTTGTCTAGACTGGCATAATTTTTGTTTCTAACATTTTCCCAAATTCCCAATCTCCTATTATGTCCACACAGCAAAAATGGTCTAGTCACTCTTTCCCAAATAGGAGAGCCTGCATCTGCACTTTTATGGATAGGATAGCATTCCACTTACCTAGAATACTGTTCTCCTCTCTTCTTAATCTCTTCCAAATCTATGTAACCTTAAGGCCCTGCTCAAATACCAGCCTTTTCACAGATTCTTACCCAATTTACCCCATACCTGTGGGTACCTAACCCCATACCAATTTCTCTCTTTCTTGGCTAATCTTTCATAGTACATATCAAAATGTGTTTTATTTTCAAATGAATAGGACAATTGTGTGATATTTCTTCTATTTGTCATTAATTCTTTAAGGCTACATAATCTGGACAAACACTGCAGACCAAATAATCATTAATTTCAGGATTTTTTATTTGTTAATATGGTAATGTTGGCTGTTTTCCTAATGTCAAGCAATCCTTGAAGCTCTGACACAATCCAATTTGGTCACAATGAATAAATTTTTGGATAAATTCCTATAATCTATTCGATAGAATTTTTGTTCTAAGCAAATTAAATCAATATTAATAAATGACATCATTCTATAATTTTCTTTTATTGATTTATTATTCCTTGTTTTAGGAATTTATCTCACAAGAGGAGTATGTTATAGTATTTTCTATCTCAACTTTTGAGATTTTGAATTGTCCTTTAACATTTTAAACAATTTTATTGTGAATAAGTCAGGACTGGAGAGTATTTTTCTTTCATAATTCCCTTACAGCTAGTTCCATGTAATTTTTTTGTGAATGGATTATTTACAATTTCTCTTTGCTGTTTTCTTTATGTATTTTATATTTTCTTTTGTGTTCTCAGTTTGCTGGCATATAACTGTGCACAGCAGATTCTGGTTATTCTCGTTTCTTCTAGTTGTCCTGCTGAATTCACGTTCAATTTTTTTTATTGGTTTCATTTTCATTTCCCTTTGATCAGTTGGCTAAAGTTTTTGTCAGTCTTCTCAAAGTACAAGCTTTTATTTTTATCAGTCCTAAAATCTTTCTGGTCTCTTAATTCATTTATTTTTTTCTTCTAATTTTCAAGATTTCCTCTTTTGTGCATATTTCCAGTTTACCAAACTGGTAATTTTTACTGGCTAATTTTTAAAAATACATATTCAAAAAGAAAGAAAAATTCCATTTAAAATAAGTACAAAATTTTAAAAAATACCTCCAAGTCTGCTTACCAAGATACATGGAAAACTATATGAATACAACTACAAAACACTACAGGGAAAAAAAAAAGAGCTAAACAACTGGATAAATGTTAATTGTTCATGGATAGGTTCAGACAACATAACTAAAACAACAATCTTATTTAAAACAAACAGTGGGAATGAAGAGTTCCTACCAGTCCCAGATCTTAAGCTAAATTACAAAGCATCATAATGATTTAATACTGGTTAGGAATAGTGGAAGGACAAGTGAGGAATAGTGAGAACAATCAGTGAAAACTTAGATACATAATATACAAAGTAAATGAATTAGCCTACTAATGATAATTTCAAAGAACCCAGCTACTGAAAAAGAACTTAGTATTTGAAGGAAAAAAAAAAAACTACTTGGAAAGCTGAACAGCAGGCTAATAGAATTTATATTTAGACCAATAACTCCCATCTTATAACAAAATAAAATTTAAATGGATATATGACTTAGACCAAAACAAGGAATGCACAGAATCACAGAAGACAAAATTGGTGATTTTAATTACATAAAATTTAAAAATTTTACATAAACAAAACCAATGCAACTAAGATTAGAAAGGAAAACAACTGGGGTGTGTGTGTGTGTGTTTTAACAATTACGTTTTTTTTGATAAAGGTCTTATGTGCAAGATATATTCACTGATTTAAATTTATAAGAAAAAGGCATTTCCCAATTGACAAATGGTCAAATATATGAATGGGCAATTCTCAATGGGGGAAAAAAATCCTTGAAATCACCAATAATTAGAGAAGCAAATTAAAGCAATTCTGAAGTTCCACCTCAAATCCAACAGATTAAGTCAAATTGCAAAAAAATAAAAAGGAAAATGGCAAATATTGGAGGGGCTGAGGGAAAAAACAAGTACATTTAATGAACTACTAGAACTATGAAGGTTCAGGCTATGTGGAAAGTACTTTGGAACAACGTCCTAAAAGTTGTTCAATTGTGCCTAATTATCCAGAAATATCATTGTTGTTTAGTGGTTTTTTTTTTTTCCTCCTTCCCAGTCATATCTGACTCTTCATGACTCCATCTGGGGTTTTCTTGGCAGAGATACTAGAATAGTTTTCCCATTTCTTTCTCCAACTCATTTAACAGTTGAGGAAACCAAGTCAAACAGGATTAAGTGATTTGTGTGCCCAAAGTCATGCAAATAAGTGTCTAATGGCAGAGAAAAGAGTCTTCCTGACTTTAGGCCCAGCACTCTATCCACTGTGCCACCTGGTTGCCCAGTGATAATATTATTATGCATTTACTCCCAAAGACAGAAACAGGGAAACAACTAATACATACATAAACATTTATTATATAGTAGCAAAAATCTGGAAAATAAAGATACTAATCAAATGAGGAATAGCTGAACATATTGTGGTATATAAATATAAAGGAACACTATTGTGCTGTTATATATAATGAAAGGAATGTTTTCAGAAAAATTCAGAAAAATCATGTTCCCAGAAACATGGAAATGTATACCTTACTAATGCAAAGTGAAGTGCACTGAACGAGTGGAATGATTTGTACTTAAACTCAGTATTATAAAAATCCTTGAAAGGACTCCCTTCCCTTTTTTAAAGGTGGGGAGATTGGGAAGGAGAAAAAAAAAATACTGAATTATGACAAAATTTATTTAGAAAAGTATATTCAACTCATTAATCCTCTTCTATTTTCTTCATATATGACTTTAGTGACATAATTCTTCTATAGACTGCTTTGGGGCAATTCAGAAATTTTGGCATATTGTGCCATCATGATGATTACCTTACCATTTTTAGTGAATTATGGATTGTAAAGAGTGTTTGGTAGTTTTGCTTTTATACATTTACCTGCAATTCTCTATGCCATACATAGCCAATTTTTGCAAAAGTACCATATGGTGATGAGAAATGTACATTCTTTGTCAGTCTCACAAATCTTTAAAAATTAAAAAAAAAACCCAACAATTCTTCTATCAAGTTTCAAAATGACTTAAAAAAAAAAAAAAAAAAAGGTGTTCTGTTCTCCTTCCTGGGAGGAATAAATGTTCTTTCCCCAAAAAAAAGAACACGTAGCAATAGCAAAGTAATAGAATTAAGTAATCATTCTTCCTGAAACTTTAAACGTAAGTTACAAGAATTTTATCTCCCTAGAGCAGAGTAAAATCTTTAAATGCAAGGTTAGGATAAGGGACTGTTAGGTTGGTGATGGAGTGAAATTAAGTAGTAAGAAAATCTGACTTATATTAGGGTCGTGGAAAAAGTAGGTTATCATCACTGTACATTCTTTGGGCAATTCATAATTTCTTAAGGCCTCATTCTCATCATTCCCAATATGAGGTGGGTGAAGGTTTTGAATTTCTCACCTGGCTATACTTTTTTTTGTGTTAAATATATATGGTCAGAATTTTTTAAATAATAAAGGTTTATAATGGAGACTAGAGTATTTGGTGTTTTTCACATTCGCAGGGATCCTGTAACCCCTAACTCCCATGATATTGAAGGAAGACTGTAGTTGAAATTAAAAGCAAAACAATATGCCCAAACGACTTATTAGTAACTATGAACTAATATTCTTGGAAAGTAATTTAGAATTATGTTCCCAAAGTCACTAAATGGGGCATACTTTTTGACCAAGGAATACCACTACTACATGCAAACACCCAAAATATCAAACACTGAGGATAAAGAGCCATGGGCACAAAATTTTTTAATAGCAGCCAGAGAAGTGGAAACAAAATGAGTGCCAGTCAATTGGAGAATGGCTGAACAAAGTGTAACCTATGAAAGCAATGGAATTAAATGATATATGATATGTAAATTTTTTTCACTCTGTTTATCTAAGTGCATATAAATTCATGTAAGTCTTCCTAGTTTTTAATTTTTTTTCATAAAACAAGCAAAATATCACACTACACTCATAAAAATGTTGTGTTTTCTATAGGTAAGAGATTAGGATCTCACATATTTTGCATAGTTTTTGCAGTTGCCAGTGTAGCTGCAGCAACTGCTTCATAGATTTCTTAGTGGAAGCTATACTACTTTGGGACTGATCTTCACCATGCCACAAAGAAGCTAATTAATGAGATGATGTCACTATCCTGCAAAATGTCATTAGCCTTGGTACTCTACCCCATGCTTCTGTTTTGGAAGGTGGGAGCAAGAATTTCAAATCTCCATTTAAGGAAAATGTTCAGCTCAGATTCTTTTTATTCTCACCTGGGAACTCAGTTTTGGGACTTCTCTGACTGACTAAAGCATGCTTCTAAACTGGATACCGGCCCTACTCCTCAACTTCCTTCTCTCCATTATATTGTAAATTCTTAGACAATAGGGATTGTCCTTTTTTTTTCATATTTGTATCCCCAGTACTTAGCATAGGTAAGTGCTTAATAAATATTTGTTAACTATGGATAGGGAGATGATCTCTAAGATCCATTTCCACTTTCTAAAATCTGTGGTAACTGCCTTTTGACCATGTTCTCTTCTTATATCAACTGTGGGAAAATCTACCTACTGGTATTTGCTGGTAAATAAGATAATGCCATGGAAGTTTCCAGACAACCTGACCTACCATATGAAATATCCTCAAAATGAGTAGTGTTGGATGAATTAAAATTCAATAATAATTTCAAATAAAAACACCATTAGTTTCCTCCTCTCTCTTCTCCTCCTGCAAGTTCGGATCTGAACTGGTAAAGGGCAAAGGAGAAATTTATATGACCATTAGATGTGTGTATGTGTGTGTATAGATGGATATATATGGAAGATTAAATAACCAAAATATTTTGCTTGAAGGGAAAATGATTTAGCATCAATTCTAGTAATTTATCCCTGAGTGTAAAAAAGATTACAACTAAATATAAAATTATAATTTAAAAATGTGTTCTTACTTTCATAATGACAGAAAACATATTGCAAATATCTAATCAAGGCAAATAGTTTTGTGTGATTTTGTTGCTCAAAAGCAAAAAAAAGGGACTAATGTGATCCATTAATATTGTGGAGTACACACAATGTACTGGCACAAAGTTGATTGGTCCATAATGAAAAAAACGAAGCACTCAATTCCATAATTCTACATGCATAACCTAAGCCCTTTCATCTAAGTATGGGAAGAGGTAATTTGTTTACTTTTCTTTTTATAAATTTAATATAAAGTCAAAAGTTGGTTGAGTTAGCATGAATTGAGAAAAGGGATATATTCACAGAAACAGTTTCTTTTTTTAACTCTTTCTTTACAGTTGAAGTTGATTAAAATTTACCACTAGTCATTTAGCTTAAAACACACACACACACACACACACACACACACGCGCGCGCGCACACCAGTCTGTTACTTTATATGCCCATAAAGAAATACATAATGATGGGAATCTAAGAAGAGAGAAAACTATACTGCAATATTTAAGATGCAGATGAACCAAATATCAATTTTTAAGTTGTAAATGTATTGTTTCCCCTAAGAACAAATCATTTTTACCCTCCATTTCCAACGATGCAATTGTATTTGTTTAAAGATTGACTGCCCATCAAACTATAATTTGAAGAAGACCTAAATTCACATTGGAATTAGACAACTATCTGTATGATCCTGGGAAAGTCACTTAATCTTTCTGGCTCAATTTCCTCAATGCCTAACTTTCAGAGTTGTGAGAATAAAATAATATTTGTAAAGCTCTCAGGAAACTTTAAGCCACTATATAAATGTTGGGTATGTTGTTATTACTATTAGCCTTACTCACATACTCTCTACACCAAGGAAATCATTACCACAATAAGGTAAACAACTCTGAAAGTCTTCAAAGCCCTGATCAATATAATGATTAAATATGATTTCAAAAGACTGATGAGAAAGCATGATTTCGAACTCTTCACAGGTTACGATATCCAATGTTTAAATTTATTTTCCTTTTAGCTATATTAGCTGGTTGTGTTAGATGAAAATGATGGAAAAAAAGAAGAAAACAAAGCATTAATAAGACATTTAAAACATACATAGAAGCAAGTAAAAGGAAGTTCAGAAGAGAATAGGGGGGCAAACAGAAAAGCTTTGGTGTATTAAATTCAAATTGCAAAAGTTGTTCAGTTTCATACACAATCTCATTTTGTGATCTTTTGTTGAAATGTCCATGTTTACTTATAATTAAGTTCATCATAAAAACAAAACAAAAGAAACTGGTCAGTTGCCATTGAGCAGCAGTGTTCTGTTCTAAACTAAGCCATATTGGTTTTGCAGAGCATAGGAGAAAAGGTTTAAGGTTAGATAGGGCTTTAGAAGTTATCTAGCCCAATGTGCTTAATTTAGAGAAGGATATTGAAAATCAGAGTAGTTTAGTGATCTTCCCCCCAAGGTCACATATTTAGTAAGTGGCAGCACCCAGATTAGACCAAGCCCTGTGACTAAATGCAGCATGCTTTCCACTGTAACCCACAGCTGCTTCTCAACTATAATATTATTTAATTCTTACAAGAAAAATAGAAACAAAGAGTACCAAAAAACACTAGTTGGATATATGTCATCCTTAAACTATATATACTCTTCCTAAGAGTAAAAGCTAAGCTAGTAGAAGATGGTTGGACAGGGGCTCAGATGAGAACAATCATTTGGGTAAGTGTTTAAAAAAAAAAAAAAAAAAACAACCCACAGGCTAGTATTCAAGATATTACAAACTTGAGCTAGAAAGATACAGAGGGAAAAAGTTTGTATGGAAAGAACTTAATATTTAATGATAATGTAAATAAGGTTTTTATATACTGTAAAATATAAGAATAAATAAGAAATTATACATATAAGAAGTGTATATAAATATAAATAAGAAATAAGCATGGAAGAAGATGAAAAGAAGAATAAAGCAGAAATTATTAGTCTGGGATCAAAAAACTTTTTAATGAAAATGTTATGATAACTATTTCAAAATAATTTCTTTCCTTTGTCATCTCATATATTTTATGCATTTAAAAACATTAATCTGAGAAGCAAATCAAACTTTTCACTAGAGTTCCAAAGAGGTCTATGACCCAAAAGAAGATTAAGAACCAATTGCTCAGGCAAAGAATCCTGGACTTAAATTTGAATTCTGGTTCTAATAATTAGCAAAACCTGCATGATTTTGGTCAAGTTAATATCTACCTGGCCTGTTTCCTTCCATTTCAATAAAATGAAGAGATCGGAATATCTGATGCCTAAGAACATTTCCCAATATATCTATAGGTTCTGTAAATATGTCTTGTTAAAAGATCAGACATAGTTAAAAAAAAACTCCTCATGACATAGTAACAAAACAGTAAAGATGGTTTAATCTAGGTATTATTGTTCCACTCAGTCTTGAGTCAGTGAAATTTAGCTGCTTATATAATCTCTGAAACAACTATTTCTATTTAAGGGGATATAAAGAATTTCCACTCAACCATGACTCTTTTAAAACTAGTCCAGTATATTCCAAGCAGCTTCTTCCTCAAATTAAAAAACAAAAAACAAACAAACAAAAAAAAAAACCACACACACACACATGACTATTTTTTACCTTTGCCCATTTATTACTTCCTACCACTGACCTCTTTAATTCATTCATTACATACACAGTGGCAAATTAAAAAAAATGTGTATATTGTAAAAACAAAATGATGGTGAACAAGGAAGAGAAGAAAATACCTTTCAACAACTGATTTGTTTTGATATACTCATGTGCCTCAATGTGATCAATACATTAGCTGGAGAACTTAAGTGATTTTTCAGCTAGTGCCAGAATCAGTGTTCTGGTTCATTAAAACAAACAAAAAAAACTTATTGGCATGGTGTCACCCTACAATCATCCATGGCGTATTTTAAAGAACTACTAAATTATATTTACTCCAAAGGGGTCCAGGTCAGCATAACAACAACAATGATAATAACTAGCCATACACTACTAAGAAATACCCCCCGAATACCTCTGGACTTGAAGATGTTTCCACCATCTCTGAGTCAGTTTATGGTAATATAAAATATGGTTAAAATTATAAAATTAAATAAATTCTTGAGCAAATAAGACTCTCTATTGTAGCTGTACTTTCCACAGGGTGGCTCTCATACACAAAACTCTTGAGTGGCTACTTTCAAATGGAACTAAAAAGAATATTAACAAATACTGTGGTTACTCCATCTTTCCCCAGAGTTGGTAAGTAGTCTAAATTTGTATAGCCAACTATAACCTATTAGTTATCAAGGTCACAGAAGACAAAATATTTTTTTTAATCTCTCTCTCTCAGCCCACATGGAACTGTGAAAGGAGAAAAGAAAGAACACCTTCAATATTCTATCAAGCATGAGGGGGAAAAAAATTATTCTTCCTGTTTACTCTCTCCCTTCCCCCCCAAAAAAAATTCCTTTAGGTATTAAATAGGAGAAACCACAAATAAAATGGCAGGCTTATGAACAGCTAAAATATCAAAATAAGTAGGACCCAGATAGCAGTATATATAAATGCTTCTTCAGTTATATGGTGCTATTTTTATCTTCTCTATACAGAGAGGAAACTACTTAAATCACTTGATATCCAACAGCCAACGGTGAATGTTTCCCCAAACCCAATTTCCCTCCTGTTGCAGACTAAAAGTCACTAGGTTAAAACATAAATCAGTAATGTTTCCTCTCACCCATAAAATTAAGGAAAATTGAACTACAACAGTAGAACAGAGTTTATTCAATTTATTTCTTGATGGAGATTCTAGTTATTGGCCATTGTTGAAGCTTCTTGAATAAAAGATTTTGAACAAAGGTTCTGGAATTCTAATCATGCAATTTGGTTCGACCTGAACTTTCACTGCTGTTCAGGAACAGGTGCCAAGCATCAAATAAAATAAGTTTATAGAAAAAAGGACATTTTTTTTCTTTGATTGTTGCATCTATTGAAAATTACCAAGTGAATATGGATTTCATCATTATAGGTAAAAGTAAAATAAATGGAGAACCTCATTTATTGACCATTTCAAATGAAATCTAAGTTTATGAAAAAGCTTTAAAAATTTAAAAACCTAGGGGTAGTTAAGTGGCACAATGGATAGAGCACCAGCTCTGAAGTCAGAAAGACCTGAGTTGAAATCTGGACTCAGACACTTAACACTTCCTAGCTGTGTGATCCTGGCCAAGTTACTTGATCACAACTGCCGCCGCTAAAAACAAAACAAAACAAAACAAAAACAATTTAAAAATCCCTTTCCAAAGGAGGAGAGGAGATGGGATACACAATAACCCAATCTATCAGATATTTGAATGTTGGAAACCTGAAAACACTAATTAACTCCACTTCTAAGATTCTTTTTGGTGAAATAATTCCAAGACAATTGGGATGGAAAGCAGGTATTGGGGAGCAGCTGTTATAAAGACTGGGGAGTCATTTATTCTACCTGTTCCCAAAACAGATTAGGTAGGCTAAGAAACACTTGAGGAAGGAGTTACTAACATCAGAATTATAAAGAATAAAGAAAATACTTTTCATATTTTATATATATATATGTCCTTGTCTTTTGTGAATAACTTTATGACTTCACAATAAGAACAAAGTCAGGTTAAAAGTACTATTAAAGTTCTTAAAATTTCTAATACCTATCTGATGGGGTATAATTTCACTTTTATAAAATAAATCTAATTTCCCCACCAATATTTACAGTTCCTGCTAATTCTTGAAACTACACTGGTTTCACTTGTTCAATAAGAGCTTAGAATTCCAATATTTAAAGGACACTTCCCAGTTTTATTATTGTTCACACATGACATGCATGAAGTTTTCTCACTGACTGCTAAAGGACTGTCAAGGAGAATGTTAACAAAATTGATAAAGTCTTGTAATAATGGTATTTCTGTCATAAAGACAACCACCAAAATTTCTAAGAGCCTTTTTTTGAGGGGGAAAAAATGACCTGCTAGAATTCTTAGACAATATTAAATTTAACACCTATTTTTTATTAAATTTTGATTTTTTATTGCTATCTTTTATTTTTATCTTTATTCCGAATATATTCCGCTTCCTCTACCCAGTAAGCTATCCCTTGTTTAAAAAATAAACCTTCAGTAAAACCTACAAATTAAGTGAACCTGACAGTAATATAATTTAACCCATCATTCTTCTACTTCTCCAATGATGTGAGAGAGGCACATTTTTTTTTCACCTTAAAGAGCAGCTTTTACAAGGAAGATTCAAATATAACATTAAATCACTGTTGCTGACAACTTAGAGACGACTTCTGTCATTTATATCATAGTACCTAAATGTTGAACTCCCAGGCTCTGGCCAAAGTCATCTTCACTTCTTTTTTTCACTGTTTCACTTGGTGACTTCATTAGTTTTTAAGAGTTTAATTGCCATCTTTATGCAGTTGATGTCCAGATTTATATATCTAGTTAGATGTCCAGTAAGCACCTTGAGCCCAAAAACAAACTTTTTACTATCTTCCTCCTCATACATTCTCTATTTTGGTTAAGGGTATCATCATCATCATTCTTTCAATCTCCCAAGTATGTGACCTGAGGGTTGTTCTCAACATTCCACATATTTATTCAGTTGCCAAATGCTGACATTTCTATCTTTATAATATCTTTCCCATTTGTTGTCTTCTCATTATTTACAGAAGCCACTATATTCTTCAGGCCCTTATCACCCTTTAGCTATACAGTAGCTTCTTAACTGATCTTTCTCTTCAAAAATTTTCTATTTCTAAACCATCCTCTGCACAGCTGCCAAAATAATTTTTTTAAAGTTTAGGTTTGATGTCACTTTCTTTTTCATTAAATTCCAGTAGCTCCCTAATGTCCAAAGGATCATATATAAACTTCTACTTGCCATTTAAAGCCCTATACAACCTGGCCCCAACCTAGCCTTCCAGACATTATACAGGACTCTGATCTCTGTGCCTTACCACTCACTAATGATGCTATCTCTCCAAATACTTTGAATATACTTATGTATACATACATCTTCAACACAATGTAAACAAACTCTTCCAAGGCATAATTTGCATCCCATGCTTACCTGCCCTAACAAAGCTCCTGGAACAAATTAGGTACTTGGTTAAAAGTGCTTATTCATTGACTAAGAACGCTACAATTTTAAGTGATATAAAATGAATTCACCAAAACCAAATTACTGACAACTATATAAAATTAAGTCAAAAGAGAAAAAATAAGTACCAGAACTTCACCTTGACTTCTAAAGAGACTCAGAGTACTTTCTATTAATTCATATGGTTCTATTTTCTTAAATTTAAGTATTTTTACTTCATTATTTGTCTTTGTTAATAGTGATCAAGGTCACAATTGAAAACTTAAAAAAAAAAAAAAGGTCCCAGCTGTGGAAAGGAAAAAAAAAAAAAAAAAAGAAATGACATAAAAGTTTTTAAGTACTTAAAAAAAAAAAAAAAGAAAAAAGAACTTACCACAAAGGAAGCCTTTAGAGTGATAGCTCAGTTGACACTTCAACGTTTCTGAAGCTAATTTAGCTATAGTAGCAAAGCCATTGCTTGGGACCTTTGAACAGTTCTACCATTTCGTAGGCTAAGACATTGGGTAAGCTGACAGTGGAAGGGGACAGGTGGGAGTGAGCACACCTGCAGATGAACAATGAAGAGAGCTGGGGGGTGGGGTGGTAGTATGAGTTAGAGGGTAGTGGCAGAGATGTAAAAAAAGAAAGAAAAAAAGAAAAAGAAGAAGAAAAAAGAAAAAGAAAAGAGCATCAATACAACATTAAAATACGCAGAAGAAAACAAAAAGACATTCAGAGGGTGGCACAAATATGGCAATTTTGTTAATACCTTGTTAAATAATATATATATATATTTATTTAAAACTGTACACAACAGTTCATATACAATCTTTTTGATTTGAATACTGAAATACGTTTGTTGATGATTAAGTTCATGATTAAAAAGCTATAGTGCACTGCTGAATAGAGAAAGGGGGGAGGGATGTATTTGAAAATGAATGTGAAATAAAAACAAAAGGCATCAATAAAATTAAATACTTCTCTCTGTCTCTCTCTCCCTCCCCTTCCCTCCTCCAGCAGTGAAGACAAGTCACACTCTACAGGCCTGATCTAAAAATGGCAGTCCAATTGGAGATGCTAAAGAATAGGTATTAGATCTTAAACTCTGTTAAATGGGAACAAAGTTCCCAATGATTCATGCAAAATGCAATTCTGTTATCAATACAATTTCATAGACCTTCAAGCAACTATATTTTAACCTTTACTTTAAAATTCAATTTGACTTTTCTAGCCTCATTCAAACCTCTCAGCAGGATGCCTATTCCACCTTCCACCC